>NW_006921960.1:724333-734991 GCF_000298275.1 Orycteropus afer afer
TTGTTATGTGCTGTCGAATCAGGCCCAACTCATAGCAAGCCCTCCTTGGGTTTCCGAGGCAGTATCACTATGGAAGTAGATTGCCCCATCTTCCTTCCGAGGAGTGGTTGGTGGGTTTGAACTGCTGGTCTTCTGGTTAGCAGTCAAGTGCCTTAGGCACTATGCTACCAGAGTGCATCACTTCGTAACTGCTAGAAGTCTTTGCCAGGCTGAGAACTTGGACAGTTTAGTGAATATTTTAATGACAAAAAGTTAAACTTTAGGTTTCTTTCATTTAGCACATAATTATTGAGTGTCAGCTCCTTACCAAGCACTTATAAAGTGACTTAATATGACAAATTCCATATTTCCAGTATTCAACTGATATTAAGATGTAGTTTAAACATAAATTTATAGAAAGTTATGCTATATATGGCCTGCTGTTTCCTTTCAAAAGTGATTAAGAAGAACTAAGTTTATTCAAAAAAAGCAATTAAACATTCTAAACTGCATAAAGTTCTCAAGAATTTAAATCAGACTTTTAAATATATAATCTACAAATTATAATTCTGATATTATGAACATATCATTTTATTATCAAAAACTTCACACATTTTCTTTAATATGAACATATTCTTTTATATTCATTTCATACATAACAGACATAAAAGAAATAGGAAAAATGATATAGGAAGAATGATATGCTTTATCTTCTCCACAGACTGAGAGAAAAATGCTCCCTCTGAAAATCTCAGCAATTTCCATAACATTATTTATTAAAATTCCTAAAATCTTTATTTTTTTCTCTATAAGTCTGATATCTCTGAAAATAAGTATTTTTTTCTTATAATCAGATCCCACATATTTTTATATTATATTCAGAATTATGTACTATTCGCTAAAAAAATATGCTCATCATTCTTAGCATTTATCATATTATTTCAGATCTGTATAAATTAATTACTTATTCAAGGGACCCTGAATATTTCTGTGCAAACTCTGACTTGATTGTTTAAAATGACTTTTAATCTAAGTCTCCAAAACTGTCATAACAATTAGGCTGATTCACTGTCCCTCTGAGATGATAATATAAAAGCCCATCCATCAAGGTGTATCTAATTAAGAAACTAAGTTAAGAGGTGTTTGAACAAGATATTTGAAAATCCCAGGGGACCAGACAATTGAATTGGTATTTCAGTCATATCAAATTACTTAATGATTTGGGAATCTTTATTCTGCAAGAGTATGTAAATTAAAAAAAAATAATGAAATTCATTAAAGCTTTGTGTTGGAGAGGAAGGAGGACCCTATGCACCACTGTGTGTAATTATAAGTACCTGCTTCACTAAGATAGGAGGACAGAAGGCTGGGAAACAAAAGCAGCAATTTGAACAGATTAATTTTCTTATTGAACACAGATAATTACAATTATTTTTCTTTATATTTTTGGGTATCATTTTCATAATTGACAAATCCATATTTGGTAACCAGGCTTGTTTTCCATTTTCACTTTTCCATATGAACAACAAGATAAATGTCTTGCCATTCAGAATGACAATGGATATTGAATTTTCTCTTGAAATTTAACAAAGTATTTTATATATTCTGTCAGCCTATTTTGATACTGAAAGAGGCAGAAAAATAAAACTATACTGCTTTATCCAGAAGCATGAAGTGAATGGAACATTAAATCTCACCTAATAAGCAATGTATTGCATTGGGCAAATCTGCTGCAAAAGACCTATTTAAAGTGTTAAAAAGCACAGGTGTCACCTTGAGGATTAAGGTTCATTTGACCCAAGCCATGTTCTATTCTACTGCTTCATATGCCTGCAAAATTTGGATAATAAGAATCAAAACCCAGAACCAAACCCACTGCCACATGTCTCTTCTGACTCATAGTGGTCCCAGTTGAGTTTCCAAGGCTGTAAATCTTTACAGAAATAGATTGCCTCATCTTCCTTCTGTGGAGAAGCTGGTGGGTTCAAGCCACCTATCTTTTGGTTAGGAGCCCAATGCCTTAACCACTGTGCCACTAGAGCTCCTTAATAAATAAGAAAGAAGGACTTCTAGTAAGACGGAGGAATAGGCAGATAAGCGACACAGACCCTCCTCAACAAAGAAAAGAAAAACCAATTGACAGAGATACAGAAGATAATTCTGGAGCCCTGAGCTTTGAAAGGAACTACACAGAAGTGATTTAGGCACCAACTAGTAGAAAAACCTAAATGAAAACAGTGAGTATAGAGGTGGTCAGAGCTGGGTACTGTCAGCTACTCTGAAGGGACAAACAGCCTGAATATTTCCAAGTGGTGTTGGGACCTGAGAATTAACCTAAAGATCAGCCTTGGTCACCAAGGGCTGCAGGGATGATGGTACTGGTGGCCTATGATTATGAAGGGAAGCAGCAAGGAGGGAGATAACCTGAAATGTTGACTTTCTGCTGTCTGGATGGTGCAGCCATTTTGATTGTTTACACGTGGCAACCATTTTGGATATTTGAGGTGACTGAGGGTGCAATCATTTTGAATGTTTACAAGTAGTGGCCATTTTGGATATTTAAAATGATCAAGGGTGTAGCCATTTTGTATCTTTACAAGTGGCAACCATTTTGGATTTTAAAGTGATAGCATTCTCATTCAGATTCCAGGGACCTAAAAATAGGCTCTCTTTGCCAAGGTCAGCAGGGACATATGAGAGGCTGATGACAGCAAAGGAGACAGGTGATGAGTGTATAAGTTCTGTTAACTAGTGAATAGAGCACAGCACAGTACCCTGCTTGTGCAGATACCATACAAAGAAAACAAAACTCGTGGGCAAGACACTCCAAAATACAGTCACTAATTAAATATAAACATAAAAATGTTGCAATGCTTTGGAGACAACAGAGCATCACAATCCACACAAAGAAACGAGATAAAGCAGGAGAAACAAGGGAGCAGGATAAAGACCCAAAACATTCCTGAGGAAGATGCAGCATTGGAACTCCCTGATAAGGAATTCAAAAGAATTATATTTAGGTATCTTCAACAAAATTGAGGGACAGATCAAAGAAAACACAGAGAAAACCCTACAAGAATTTTGGAAGAAAATAGAAGAACAAAATGACAAAATAAATGAAAAATTAGAAATGATACAAAATCTATGCACAGAAATCCAAAAGAATACTAAATTTTCAGAAATAGATAAGACACTGAATGGACCAAAGAGCATAATTGAATCAGTGGAAGACAGAATTAGGGAGATTGAAGGCCTGAATTGTTCAATACCTGAACAATTCTTTGGAAAGGGATAAATCAGAAAAAAAAGATCAAAACTAAATGAAGAAAGTCTAAGGTTCATGTGGAATACCATCAAATAGCCGACGTGTAATCGGAATTCCAGACCAAGAAGAGACAAATAAAAACCACAGAGAAAATTGTCCAAGATTTGTTGGAAGAGAATTTTCCTGGTATGATGAAAGATATTCATTCAAGAAGTCCAACAAACCCCAAACAGGATGGATCCCAAAAGAAAATCACCAAGACATATCATCATCAAACTTACTAAAACCAAAGACAAAGAAAGAATCAAGACAGAAGCACAGGAAAAATGAGAAGTTACCTACGAGGGGCAACCTATAAGACTAAGCTTGGATTTCTCGACAGAAATCATGCAGGAGAGAAGACAGTGGGATGGTATATATAAAACACTGAAAGAGAAAAATTTTCAACCAAGAATTATGTATCCAGCAAAACTGTCTCTCAAATATGATGGTGAAATAAGGACATTTCCATATAAGCAGAAATTAAGGGAATTTCTTAAAACCAGACCAACCTTACAAAAGATGTTAAAGGGACCCCTTTGGACAGAGCAGCCACAACAGCCAACAACAACTGACCATTAACACACATGATGATATAACCGAGAAACCAACCCAGCTATGAAGTATCCAAATAAGCCTACAAGATTATAAACAGGGAACCAGAGACATCACTTGACAAATGAGCACAACTACAAAACAAAAAGAGGGACAAACCTATGTCATTACAGAACTTCTAGATGGTAGGTAAGTCAAGACAACTACAAGATAGAACGGACTGTTCTAAACTTGGGAAGAAAACTATAAATCACAGAGTAACCTCAAAGAAAAATGATAAACCTTCACACCAAAAAAGAGGACCAGGATAAATAGTCAGCAAATACTAAAACAATAGCAATGAAGGAAGTGATAACATGATTCATAAACAAAACGAGCTCAGCATAGAAAATTATATGGAACAAAGAGACTGACACCACAATAAAGCATAAGAAAAATGAAGGCAACAAATTCATATTTGCCAATAATTTCATACCTGGCAAGGGACTTATCTTGAAGGTTTATAAAGGAAGAGTGGATGACCAAACTATAGTACATACACCAATGGAATGCTGTGCAGCACTAAAGAATAATGTAGAGTCTGTAAAATACTGCATAATATGGATGAATTTTGAGGACATTATGTTGAGTGAAATAAGTCAATCACAGAAGGACAAATATAGTATTGGTTTGTTGTTGTGGAGGGTCAAGGAAAGGTTTATATATGGACGGAAACTTTCTTTGCTGGGTGCCAGGGATTTTGGGGGAAGGGAACTGCAAAAAAAATATCATTGACCCATGTCACTTTAGTTTTGTGTATTTCACTGTACATAAATTATGTTTCGATAAAATGCATTAAAAAAGTGCAATTCATTTATAAATCCATGTAATCAAACACAAAAAAATGAAACCAATATTGATTAACAATTAGCCTATGGGAAAAATATATATAAATAAACAAATAAGAAAGAAATAAGAATTTATGCATTTGAATTACGGTGTTGGGGAAGAATCTTTGTGATAGTTAAAGTTGTGTGTCACCATGGCTGGGCCATGATTCTTAGTGGTTTGACAGTTATGATATAGTTTGGCAGTTATGTAATGATGAAGTAATACCTCAGTGAGAGATCTTATATAATTACCTCCATGATAAGATCTGCTATGAGTGGCCAATCAGTTGTAAGGGAGTTTTTTCAGGGGTGTGTCCTGGATCCAATATAAAGATGTTCAGCCAAAGCTCTTTAGCTTCTTTCTCACTCTGAATCTTGCAATGGCCTACTTATCATTTGACCGCCATTTCTTGGTACTTGTACCAGTGGTTTGCTGAATTGCTTGTGTATCTTGCAATATATTAGCTCTACAGCCTGAGAGCCAACAGCTTTCATGCTGTCCTGCTGATCTTGAGGTTGTCGGACTCGGCATATTCATGTATCAGAAGAAGCCTCCATTCTGACATCTGACCCATAGACTTGGGACTTGCTAGCCTCTACAAACATGTGAGCGATGTTCTTGAGTTAAATCTCTCTCTCTAAATATATATATACACCTAAAATCTTCACTGGTTTTGATTCTCTAGACAATACAGTCTAAGACACTCCTTCCCTATTGTTGTTTCTCCATCCTTTATGGTAACTATTTGGCTTTTAGAAGATTTCTGCCTTCAGTTTTTAACTTCAGATGGTTAGGAAATTATGTGTATTTGCAGGAAGCATGTAGTGGACTCCCAAGTTGAATTTGGAATTACCAAATTTTTATAAACCAAAGTGAAAAATGATGAAAATAGGGTGGCTAAAGTATGCTTCCACCGCTTGTCTGTCAGTTTGTCATACTGTGGTGGTTGCATGTTGCTATGAATCTGGAGGCTCTGTCAGAAGTATTTTCAATACCAGCAGGGTCACCCAACACAGACAAATATCAGTGGTGCTTCCACAATAAAACAGACTGGGAAGAAGGACCAGAACATTCACTTCTGAAAACATCAGCTTCTGAACACCTTATGAATAGCAGTGAAACACAGTCTGATATATTACAGGGAAATGTTATGAATAGCCCCAAAACATTGTCTAATACCATGCTGAAAGTTGGGAAGCACTCAAAATACACCTAGAGAAAAACTACCTCTGCAAAGTAGAGTTGACCTTAATGAGGTAGATGAAGCAAAGCTTTCATGCCCTCCATTTGCTGATGAGGCATAACTCAAAATGTGAAGAAACATTTGTAAATATCCATTCATACTCAGGACATAGAATGTAAGAAGTATTAATCTAGGAAAATAAAAAGATGTCAAAAATGAAACGGAATGCATAGAGACTGATATCCTAGACATTAGTAAGCTGAAATGGACTGGTATTGGCCACTTTGAATCAGAAAATCATATGGTCTACCACGCCAGTAAAGACAAAGAGAAATGATGTCATGTTCATCATAACAAAGAATGTTTCAAGATCTATCCTGAAGTACAGTGTTGTCAGTGTTGAATAATATCCATACATCTACAAGGAAGACAAGTTGAAACTACTATTTTTCAAATTTACACACCAATCTCAAGAGCCAAAATGAAGAAATTGAAGATTTTTACCAATCTGACTAAATATGTGATCAAGATGTATTGACTATTACTGGAATGTGATGTCAGGATGAATTAACTATGATTGGAATATGAAAGTTGGAAACAAAGAAGAATCACCAGTAGTTGGTAAGTATGGCCTTGGGGTTAAAAAGGATGCCAGAGATCACATGATAGACATTTGGAAGACCAGTGACTTATTCATTGCAAATATCTTTTTCAACAGCATAAATTGTGAATATACACATGGAACTCTTGAGATGGAATACACAGGAATCACATGGACTATATCTTTGGAAAGACATGATGGAGAAGCTCAATATAATCAGTCAAAGCAAGTCCAGGAGCTTACTGTGGAACAGACCATCAATTGCTCCTATGCAGGTTCAAGTTGAAGCTGAAAACAATTTAAATAAGTCCACAAAAACCAAAAAAATGACCTTAATTTTATCCCACTGGAATTTAGAGACCATACAAAGAATAGATTCAATGCACTGAACCCCAATGACCTGAAACGAGATAAATTGTGAGATAATATCAAGAACATCTTACACGAAGATAGCAAACAGTCATTAAAAAGAAAGAAAAAAAAAAAGAAGAGATTAAAATGGATGTCAGAAGAGACTCTAAAACCTGCCCTTGAAAAGAGAGTAGTTAAAACAAATGGAAGACATAACAAGATAGAAGAGCTGAACAGATTTCAAAGGGCAGCTTGAGAAGACAAAGTAAAATACTACAATGAAATATGCAAAGACTTGGAGTTAGAAAACCAAAAGGAAAGAACATGCTAAGTATGTCTCAAGGTGCAAAAACTGAAGGAAAAATTCAAGCTTTGAGTTGCAATATTGAAGGGAAAAATATTGAATGATGCATGAAGCACCAAAAGAAGATGCAAGGAATCCACAGAGACAGCATGCCAAAACAAAATGGTTGGTGTTCAACTATTTTAGGAGGCAGTTTTTGATCAGGAACTAATGGTATAGAAGAAAGAAGTCCAAGCTACAATTAGGAATTGGCAAAAACAAGATTTCAGGAATTGATAGAATAGCCATTGAGATGTTTCAACAAATGAATATAGCACTGAAGACACTTACACCTTTATACCACGATATTTGGAAGACAGCTAAGTGGTGAACTGACAGGAAGAGAGCAATATTTATGCCCATTCCAAAGAAGAGTGATCCAATAGAATGTATGAGTCATTGAACAATATCACTGATATCACATGCAAATAAAGTTTTGCTGAAAATATTTCAAAAACGGTTGCAGTAGTATATGGACAGGGAACTTCCAGAAATTCAAGCTGGATTCAAAAGAGGACATAGAACAGGAGATATCATTGGTACTCTCAGATGGATATTGGTTGAAAGTAAAGAATACCAGAAAGATTTTTTCCTGTGCTTTATTGACTATGCAAAGGCTTTTTATTGTGGATCATAACAAATTATGGGTAACATTGTGAAGAATGGGAATTTTGGAACACTTAATTGTGTTAATGAGGAACCTGTACATAGACCAGGAAGCTGTCCTTTGAACAGAAGAAGGGGATACTGTGTGCTTTAAAATCAGGAAGGGTGTGGACCAGGGCTGTATCCTTTCACCATACTTATTCAATTTTTATGTTGAGCAAATAATCCAAGAAGCTGGACTATATGAAGAAGAACACAGCATCAAGATTGGAGGAAGGCTTATTAACAACCTGCAACATGCATATAAGACAACCTTGTTTGCTGAAAATGAAGAGGACTTCAAGCACTTACTAATAAAGTTCAAAGACTACAGTCTTCAATATGGATTACAACTCAGCATAAATAAAACATAAATCCTCACAACTGGACCGATAAGCAACATGTCCATAAATGGAGAAAAGATCGATGCTATCAGGGATATCATTTTACTTGGATCCACAATCAACACTCTTAGGAGCAGCAGTCAAAAAATCAAATGACTAATTGCACTCAGTAAGTCTGCTGCAAAAGACCTTTTTAAAGCGGTGAAGAGAGATGTTACATTGAAGAGTAAGGTAGGCCTAACCCAGGCCATGGTATTTTCAATCTCCTCATACATGTCACTGTACCAAAAAGAACTGATCGATCTTCATCCATTTCAAGAAGTGGCATATGATCTAGAACCAATGGTAATGAAGTAAGAAGTCAAAGCTGCAATGAAAGAACTGGCAAAGAACAAGGCTCCGGGAATTGATGGCATACTGATTGAGATATTTCAACAAACAGATGCCCCATTGGAGGCGCTCACTCAGTTATGCCAAGAGATTTGGAGGACAGCTACCTGGCCAACTGACTGGAAGAGATCCATATTTGTGCCCATTCCAAAGAAAGGTGATCCCACAGAATGTAGAAATTATAGAACAATATCATTAATATCACATGCAAGTAAGATATTACTGAAGATAATTCCAAAACCTTTGCAGCAGTATACTGATAGAGAACTTCCAGAGGTTCAAGCCGGATTCAAAAGAGGACGTGGAACAAGGGATGTCATAGCTGTTGTCAGATGGATCTTGGCTCAAGGCGGGAATACCAGAAAGATGTTTACTTGTGTTTTATTGACTATGCAAAGGCATTTGATTGTGTGAATCACGACAAATTATGGATAACATTGAGAAGAATGGGAATCCCTGAGCACTTGATTGTACTCATGAGGAATCTGTACCTTGACCAGGAGGCTGTCATTCGAACAGAACAAGGGGACACTACATGGTTTAAAATCAAGAAGGGAGTGTGTCAGGGTTGTATTCTTTCTCCACACTTATTCAATCTATATGCTGAGCAAATAATCCGAGAAGCTGGACTATATGAAGAAAAACGTGGTATCAGGATTGGAGGAAGAATCATTAACAACCTGAGATATGCAGATGATACAACTTTGCTTGCTGAAAGTGAGGATGACTTAAGGCACCTACTGATGAAGGTTGAAGAATACAGTCTGCAGTATGGATTACATCTCAACATAAAGAAAACAAAAATCCTCACAACTGGACCAATGAGCAGCATCACAATAAATGGAGAGAAGATTGAGGTTGTCAAGGAATTCACGTTGCTTGGTTCTACAATCGATGCCAATGGAAGCAGCAGTCAGGACATTAGACGACGTGTAGCATTGGGGAAGTCAACTGCGAAGGAACTGTTTCAAGTGCTGAGGAGCAAGGATATCTCCTTGAGGACTAAGGTGAGCCTGACACAAGCCATGATATTTCCAATCGCCTGGTATGCATGTGAGAGCTGGACAATGAATAGGGAAGACCGAAGAAGAGTTGATGCTTTTGAGTTGTGGTGCTGGCAAAGAATGCTGAAAGTACCATGGACTGCTAAAAGAACTAACAGATCTGTCCTGGAGGAAGTGCAGCCAGAATGCTCCTTGGAAGCAAGAATGGCCAGACTTCGTCTCACCTATTTTGGTCATGTTGTAAGAAGGGACCATTCCCTGGAGAAGGATGTCATGCTTGGTAGGGTGGAGGGTCGACGAAAGAGGGGGAGGCCTTCAGGAAGATGGATTGATACAGTGGCTGCGATGATCGGCTCGAGTATAGCATGGATTGTGGGGCTGGCGCGGGATCGGGCAGTGTTTCATTCTGCTGTGCATGAGGTCGCTAAGAGTCGGAAATGACTCGACGGCACTTAACAACAACAACAACAACATACATGTATGAAAGCTGAACAATGAATAAGGAAGACTAGAGGAAATTAATATCTTTCAGTTGTGGTGTCAGCAAGGAATACTGAAAATACCATGGACTGCCAGGAGAACCAAAAAAAATCTTTCTTGGAAGAAGTACAGCCAGAATGAACCTTGAAAGTGAGAATGGCCAGACTTCATCTCACCTACCTTGGTCATGTTGTCAGATGGGACCATTCCCTGGAGAAGGATATCATGCTTGGTAAAGTGGAGGGTCAGCAATCTGTCTTCAGCAAGACAGATTGACCCAGTTGCATTGCAACGATGAGTTCAAGTATAGCAAAAATTGTGAGGATGGCACAAAACCAGGCAGTGTTCCATTCTATTGAATACAGGATTGCTAAGAGTTGGACCTGACTGGATGGCCACTAAAAAAACAACAAAGTATGCCTGTCTCAATGGGATTCTCATTATGATTTTCATTAAGATATTAATAGTAAAGCTGGAAATGTATATTTCTTTACTAGTAATAGCATTTCCAATATGTGTGTGTGTGTGTATATATATACATATATATATATATATACAAAAGTAATAATCAAGGATGTGAAAGAAGTATATGAGTAATGTTCAGTCAGT
>NW_006921960.1:735091-737138 GCF_000298275.1 Orycteropus afer afer
TGTATATATATATATATATATATATGCTAAAGTAATAATCAAGGATGTGAACAAAGTATATGAGTAATGTTCAGTCAGTGTTATTTACAGTATTGAGAGTAATGACCTACATGAATAAAAAATAGGTTGTTGTTGTTGTTGTTATGTGCTGTCAAGTTGGACCTGACTCATAGCGACCCCCCCTTGTGTTTCCAAGGTAGTATCACTATGGAAGTAGATTGCCCAACCTTTCTTCTGAGGAGTGGCTGGTGGGTTTCAACCACCAGCTTTCTGGTTAGTAGTCAAGTGCCTTAGGCACTACACTATCATAGTTAGGGGGCAGTTAAGAGACAATGGTAAGTATATCAATTTGACTATGCATTGATTAATCAGGCTTTGGAAGAATATTTAATGGCAATGTAAAATGTTCATGAGTTAGTATTATGAGTAAGAAAAGTATAATTAAAAAAGATAAACTCATAATATGACTCTAATTTTTAATTTAAAATATTTTTAAATTTTTATCTATTTACATAGAAAAAGGTCTGAAATAAAGCACATCCATATATTGATAAATCAAACACTAAAACTCTGAATTAATTATGCTTTTTTCTTTTTACTAATACCTATATTTTTCATATTGTTTCCAATGAACTTATTTTATTAAAAAAATGTTAAAAATAATCTTTATAATATTTTTCCAAGAGAAAAATGTTTTCAAAGTGATCAAAAGTTATCTTTTATTAACATTAGTCATTTAAAGGATCTTATTATAATAAACTCATTTTTCCCAATTATGGGGAAGGTAAGTTCTATTCCATAAGTGAATGATTAGAAAGCTATATAAATACATATCTATCTATATACATAATTTTATTAATTTTATAGTTCTCAATATATTGTAAAATTTTAATTCAAATAATTACATTTTCCAAAAACTCTTAGCATATTGGTTATAATGAATTTTCACCATTATTTTGGATTTTATGATTAACTTCCAGTTCCATTTCATATAGTCCAGTTTTGGCCTCATGCTTCTCAGTTGTTTAAGTTAGCTTGAATTTTACCATCCCCTCTATGAAGTCACTGTATGAAACAAACGATTAAGTCCTCAACTACCAACCAAAAGGTTGACACTTGGAAGCTACCCAGAGGGACCTAGAAGACGGGCCTGCTGATGTGTTTCCCAAAGGTCACTACTTTGATAACCTTGTAGAAAAGTTCCACAGAGGATCTCTATCAGTTGGATTTGCCTGAACAGCAGCTAACAACAAAAACGAGCATGTTATGCCTGATTAGAGTGATTATGTCAAGACAGAACTCCTGATTTGTTATAATCAGCATCTGACCTTCTTAGGCCCACCACAATTGTTTTAAAACAACACCAAACCAGACTCACCACTATCAAGTGGATTTTGATTCTTAGTGACCCCTTTTGGTTTTCCAGGGTGGTAAATCTTTACAGGAGTAGATTTCCCCATTTTCCTTCCACAAAACACTGGTGGGTTCAAACCACCAACCTTGTGATTAGCAGTCAAATGCCTTAGGCACTACACCACCAAAGCTCCTTTTCTAGAGATGTCTAAATGGGCTAAATTGGCCCAGTAAGATTGACTCTTAGAACAAAAATCCTATGACTCAGAAAGGAAGCATTTCCTTGCCTCTCAGAAATGACCAACTAAGCTAGGAACCAAAGTTGCAACTCTTATGAGCACAACCAAGGGATAAACGAACCCACAGGGGACAGCGATTGTGACAGCATCACACTAACCAACTGACCCATACCTGTAACTCACCTTTCTAGTTGTCATGGAATGGATTCTGATTCATCATGATATCATGTATGTCAGACAAAAACTGTACTCCATGGGGCTTTCAGTGGCTGATAGTTTGGAAGTCTATTGCCAGGGCTTTCTTCCAAGATGCTTCTGGGTGAACTTGAACCCCTAATCTTTGACTTAGCAGACCAATTGTTGTTGTTAAGTGCCATCGAGTCATTTCCGACTCATAGCGACCCCATGCACAGCAGAACGAAACACTGCCCGATCCTGCGCCAGCCCCACAATCC
>NW_006921960.1:739540-745672 GCF_000298275.1 Orycteropus afer afer
TTCCATTTCCTTTTTGACAACTTCCAATTTTCCTAGATTCATACTTCATACATTCCATGTTCCGATGATTAATGGATGTCTGCGGTTGTTTCTCTTCAATTTGAGTGGTGCCACATCAGCAAATGAAGGTCTCGAACGCTTTCTCTTTTCCATGAGTATGGCTGGGTTTACTCAGATGTTGCAGCTCTTTCCCAGTCCTATTTTGCGATCCTTTTAGCCTAAATGGACTATTCCTAAAGTTGCACAGTAATGTACCAAGCGGTGTTTCTTTGCTATTCATAAGGTTTTCCCTGGCCAATTCTTTCAGAAGTGGATGGCCTCTTCCTTCTTCCTAGTCTGTCTGAGTCTATAAACTGGGTTGTTACCTATGCACCAGGTGCATCTTGCTGGGTTTTAAACACCAGAGGCTCAGCCTCAATACTCACGTCTACATGTCACCACAGTAGGACAAACCGGCAGACCAATTAGTTAACCATTTTTACTACCTGAGGTCTCAGAAACTCACTTTACCTAAGAGTATTTTAACTAGATGAACCAATAATAAATTTCTACAGTTTAAACATTTTAACTCAGGTTTGTTACATGTAATCATCAGCATGCCAAATGAAACAACATCACAAATTTAATTTGATAGTCAAGTTTTTATACTCTATGTTCAGTTATATTGAATTGTGGCTCAGATCATATACTTTGCTTATAAAAATACATTTGATTTTTTTTTAATTCTTCAGGAAACTCAAAATATAAATATGGCCATCTCCTGCCTTACTACTGCAGCAGTGGGAATTCTGTCCCATTGGAGTCTGTGTGTTCCTTAACATAGGTCTAGTTATTTTTTAAAGTTGGTTTTCTATATTATTTTTAAAATAACACTAAAATTCAATTAGAAGATCAAACACAATAGACAGGTCATTAATTGTAAGGACATTAGTTTATTTGGGATAATTTATTTACATAGGAGCTCTGATTACACAGTGTCTAAGGCACTTCAAGGAAAACCTATTTTTATTTCCTTCAAAATGCAATTATCTTCCCTGATATAATACCCATGTCCATTGAGTCCAGGAGCTGTGGTGATGTAGTGCCTAAGGCACTTAACTGCTAACCAGAAGGCACCAGCCACTCTTCAGAAGGAAGGTTGGGCAATCTACTTCTGTAGTGATACTGTTTTAGAAACCCAAAGGAGGGGTTGCTATGGTCCATGGAGTCCTATTCTCTAAGCCTGTTTAGGGTGGGATTTACCTTCAGACCTGCCTTGCTGAAGGGTGTGACTCAAGTCACCACCCTTAGTGTCCTTGAGGGTATATATGTGAATGTTCTGGGAAAACTTGCTCTCTTGCTCTGGTCCTGTGTTTGGTTTGTCATCTCACCCCTGGGATTGAGACTGTAGCTGGTCATCTGACCTGCCAATTTGTGTCCACCAGCCCCTGCAACCACATGAGTGGGAAGAATCCTCCAGATCTATCCACAGATTTGAGACTTGCCAGCCTTCCAGCTTCCTCTACCCAATGAGCCATATCCTTGTTAGCTTGTGAGTTCTATGAGATGTTACAGCAAAATATGGAACCCTGAGACAAGAGGGAGAGTACTGAGGGGAGGAGGAGGAAGAATTGATGTTAGTAGTACAGCAGTATGGAACAGTTGGGCATTTTTAACCTCCATCTCATAGGTACCACCCTTGTGCTGTTCCTTCTAAAAGAAATTATTGGAGCAAGTGATGTAGTGGGTAAAGCATTTGGCTTCTACCAAGAAGATCAGTAGTTCAAACCCACCAACTGCTATGAAGAAGGAAGATGAGGCAATCTATTTCTGTAAAGATTTACAGCCTTGGGAATCCAATGGAGGTCGGTATTAGTTGCAATCAACTTGATGATAGTGCTTTTGTTTTTAATTTAATTTGATATACTCAAAGATACATATCATTGAATGATATTTTGTATAGATATGTAGATATATAAAATATCATTCAATGGTGTGTACCTTTGAGTATATCAAATTTAAATTTTCTTGGCACATAAAATGGAGTGAAGTGATACACTTATTAAAATGAGTGCCATGACTTAAATGGCTTCTGAAATGTAGCAACCTAAATTTGGATCTTGAGTCTGTCTTAGTAATGTTAAACATTATCACTAAACACATTTGCTTCTTTCAAGAATTTTTGAGAACTCACTAAAAAATCTTAGATCAAAATTTAATAAAAAAGAATCTAAGATTTTTCAAGCTACCACAAAATAGCTTTTTATAGTTTTGAAAAGCAAAGATATCACTTTCATAATTAAGATCTCTTTCAATTGCTGGAGAGCAAAGATATCTCCTTGAAGACTAAGATGTGTCTAACCCAGGCCATGGTATTTTCAATTTCCTCATATGCATGTGAAAGCAGGACAATGAATAAAGTAGACTGAAAAAGAGTTGATGCTTTTGAGTTGTGATGTTGGCATAGAATGCTGAAAGTACTGTGGACTGCTGAAAGAACTAACAAATCTGTCCTGGAAGAAGTGCAGCTGGAATGCAAGTGAGAATGGCCAGACTCCATCTCACGTACTTTGGTCATGTTGTCAGAAGGGACCATTCTATGGAGAGGGATGTCACACTTGGTAAAGTGAAGGGTCAACGAAGAAGGGGAAGGCCTTCAACAAGATGGATTAACATGGTGGCTGCGGTGATGGTTTCAGGTATAGTAGAGATTGTGAGGCTGGAACATGACTGGGCACTGTTGTATACAAGGTCTCTTTAAGTTGGAGATGACTCAACAGTACATAACAACAAGATCAATCCAAGCTATAGTCTTTTCAATTGCCTTGTATACATGCAATAGCTGGGCATTAAAAAAAGAAAGACAGAAGAATGGTTTTATTCAAACCATTGTGCTGGGGGAGAACATTGAACATATCAGGAACTGCCTAAAGAACCAACAACTCAGTCTTGGAAGAAATACAAGATTGTTCCTTAAAAGTGAGGATGGCCAGACTTCAACTGGAATATCCTAGGTTGTGATTTACACAGGCATAAGATCAAATTCAATAAAGGAGAAAAAAACTATAATATGGTTGGAAGCAACTTCATGATGTGCAGTTTGAACATGTCATTAGGAAAGATCACTCTCTAGAAAAGGACAGCCTATTTGATAAATTAAAGAAGCTCTGGTGCATAATGGGTAAGGCATTTGCTTGGTAACCAGAAGGTCAGAAGTTCATACTCACCAACTGCTCTGCAGGAGGAAGATGAGGCAATGTATTTCTGTAAGGATTTATAGTTTTGGAAACCCAGTGGCTGCCATTATGAGTCTGAATCCACTTGATGGAGTTGGGTTTGGTTTTTATTTGGTTTAATAAATTAAAGATCAGTGTAAAGTAGGGAAACCCTCAAAGAGATTGATTGACACAATAGCCACAAAAGTAAAGTCAAACTCTGTCATTGAGTCAAATTCTGACTAATAGATACCCTATAGGACAGAGGAGAACTGCCCAACAGGAGTTCCAAGGCTGTGAATCTTTACAAATGCAGACTGGCATGTCTTTATCTCACAGGACAGCTGGTGAATTCTAACCACTACCCTTTTGGTAAGCAGCTGAATGCTTAACCACTGCACCAGCAGGCCTTCTGTATAATATATGTTGTTGTTGTTGTTGTTGTTATGTGCCATCGAATCAGACCCAACTCATAGCGACCCCTCCTTGGGTTGCTGAGGCCATATCACTACAGAAGTAGATTGCCCAACCTTCCTACTGGTATAATACATAGCCACTATGAATTTGCATAAAGTTTTAAAATCTTAAATATTATTATTCACATCTTGAAGTTGCTTCCAAATGATTTAAAATGCACTACTTTAAAAAGCATACTATAGCTATTTTCTCCTTTATTGAATTTGATGTTATGCTTGTGTAAATCACAACCTAGGATATTCCAGTTCCCATTGTCTTTATGCCTCTCAGTTGTACCCACATTCTGTAGCACTGCTAATTTAGAAAGTCTAATGCTTCAATTATAGGACTGGATGGAAATCTATGACAGTCAATCTTTTTGGCAAGTAAATATTCTTGTCTGATTGAGTTGATTATTGTGCACTTTACATTCAGTGAAATATATGCATTTGTGCATTGTATATGATAGTGCATTGATGGTGTGCCAGCCCCAGATGCCTGCTGCATTGCTGATATAACCCTGAAAACCCTGCACTGCAATACATGTTCATCCTGCAATTTATTATTCCTTTGCATTTTTCTGAAGAGGTGATTTTTTTTTTTCAAATAAAGCAATACCACAATGAGATGAGGTAATATGATAAATCTTCGTAAAAACATTCTTTTTATTGGATAAGATTAGCAAATCAAAACTGTCAGAGAATGTATAAAACTATCCCTTGTGTAGATTTGTAGTATTATTTTCAGAAAAAAAAAAATCATTTCAGAAAAGTAAAGAATAAATAGCTGTATTCTCTTTCCACAATTTCTTTCAAAATAGATTTGACAGTTGAGTGATTGTATCTCTAATGGACACGGTGATATTAAAAACTCAGCAGCTTCATCCACTAGTCACTGAACAAAAGAGGTCAATAGAAACAGGGAGCCCCCAAAATCAAACCCAGATAACTAACCAACTTAACTCTGCCCTTAATACGTAGAGGTTAAGATCTGTGTCTTCCCCAGTCTTTGTTGTTCAGGATTCAAAACCCTATTTTTTCCTCCTATAAACATCTTATCATTTTCCTCAGGAACTTTTAGCCTAAAATCAGTAGAACTTGAAGGCAGGAGGTAGCATTTTCTGATTTCCCTTACACTCCCAAAAGAACCATTACAGGAAAATATACGAGGAACTGAATCTTTCTAGATATTATTTAATTTAGACACTAAGAAGATAGCTAGATGCAAAGGATAAAACACCAAACTTATATTTTCTAGTAGAATTTGTATTTTCTTATCTCTATGCCCATATTTTACTTTATGGAGTTATTTGTGTTCTCAATAATGGAGAACATATGTGTTACATGGATAAATAAGACATACCTTCAATCAATTATCTTCTGGAAAGATAGAGCAAAGGTTCTGTATTCTGTCTAAAATTATGCATGTGAAAATTTTGCATTCCAATCAACAGTGATAATCAACACATGTTGATTGCATATTCAGTCAGTTTCAAAGATTTCAAAGGGAAGATGGAGAAGACAAAGTCAATTATTATAATGAAATGTACAAAGACATGGAGTTAGAAAACCAAAAGGGAAGAACATGCTCATTATTTCTCAAGCTGAAAGAACTGAGAAAAAAAAAAAATAAGCATTGAGTTGCAATATTGAAAGATTCTATGGGCAAAATATTGAAGGATGCAGGAAGCATCAAAAAAAAAAAAAAAAAGAGGAAAGGAATACACAGAGTCACTGTACCAAAACTAATTGGTTGATGTTCATCCATTTCAGGAGGTGGCATATGATCAAGAGCCAATGGCACTGAAGGAAGAAGTCGAAGCTGCACTATGAGAAGTGACAAAAAACAAGACTCTAGGAACTGATGGAATACTCATTGAAATGTTTCAACAAATGGATGCCCCACTGGAGGTACTCTCTTAGCTATGCCAAAAAATTTGGAAGACAGCTACCTGGCCAACTGATTGGAAGAAATCGATATTTGTACCCATTCCACAGAAAAGTGATCCCAGAGAATGTGGAAATTAATCAAACAATATCATTAATATCACATGCAAGTAAAATTGTACTGAAGATAATTCAAAAACTTTTGCAGCAGTATATTGACAGAAAATTCCCAGAAATGCAAGCTGGATTCAGAAGAGGATGTAGAACAAGGGATATCATTGTTGGTATCAGATGGATCTTGACTCAAAGCAAAGAATACCAGAAGCAGTTTACTTGTGTTTTATTGACTATGCAAAGGCATTTGATCGTGTGGATCATTAAAAAAAAAAAAAAAAATGTGGATAACATTGAGAAGAATGTGAATTCCAGTTGTACTCATGAGGAACCTGAACAGAGACCAAGAGACTGTCATTAGGACATAACAGGGGAACACTGCATATTTAAACTGGTTAAAATCAAGAAGGGAGTGTGTCAGCATTGTATGCTTTCACCATACTCATTCAATCTATAGGCTGAGCAAATGATCCAAGAAGCTG
>NW_006921960.1:746662-749445 GCF_000298275.1 Orycteropus afer afer
GTTTAAAATAATAGGGAATTACAACAATCTGCTGATTGTGGTCAAAATTCAATTTTTTAATTTCCAATTCATTGTTTCAGATGCCAGAGTATTGAAGTAGAGTTCCAAGATTTCCTACCATTCCTGCCTGTTCCTCACACTCCTACACAAAATCTGTCCAACCTGAGATTATAAGCAAAGTCACAATCACTAGTTACTTCCTATTCTTGTTTCTTCATTCTTGGCCATTACGCATATATGGAACATCAGTCCTTGCTTTCTTGCACCTAAAGAAAGGACACTTTTCTTCCATTACAGCAACATTTTTAAACAGAGTGTGCATTAGAATCACAGGAAACATTTTTTTTTTTTTTTTTAATCATAGCTGCCCAAGCACTAGAGCATACCTTCAAAATCAGAATCTGGGATAGAGCGAGTCCCAACATGTGTATTTTTCAACAATTATTTTACTTTTGCAAAAGTAGAGATGATTAGATGCACATTTTGGCAGCTGAAACTTTTCTGTTGCTATTATCTTTGTCATTGGTTGTTTCGCTGTCTTAGCACCTCTTTTAATAGCAGGTGTGGGAGGGCCACTGACTGCAAAAATAGAGACCAATTCCAGAACCCTGGAGCTAACGTCTTTATTGATGCTTTTATTCTTTTTGTACTGATAATTCTGGCCTAAGTCCAAAGAAGGAGCCTTCTTTAAGAGTTGAGTAATTTTCATAGTTAGACTATCAAATGCTTTATCATAATTTAGAATATGAAATCACAGTGAATACATCTCTGCATTACATTTATTAATAGATGTTTGATTTTACTGGAGTCATTAATTGAATCTACTCAAGAGAAAAGCAAAGGAGACAGATTTCCACCAAATACACATTGAATTCTGAAGCCAGAAATCCTGACCCACACAACAGTCAACAGTGAGATGCTACCTTATGGTGAGATGCTACCTTACAAGCAAGGAAAAGCAAAGGTGAGTACTTCCAGCTTCCAGTCCAACATATAAAGACTTGAGAAGTTGTCAATTTCATCTTCATAACAAGAAAAAAGCTGAAACTGAAAACCCACTATTCTCACATCCATCAGAGAAGTGAGGTCACAATGCCAACCACCACCCATAAAATTTGGAGTTACAGGCAGACACAGGAAAATCACAGTTCATGAGAAGAAACTGATGCTGGACTCAACATCAAGTAGGAATATTTAAAACGTAATTGGCTAATTATTGGAGACTGAATGTGGACCAGCAGGAGAGACAAAAGCTCCTGGAGGCACAGCCTTAAGGGGAGTCTACATATTTGAATTTTACCTCCAGAGACCCACCGATTTCACACTGTGAAAGCCAGAGAAAAATTGCCCTGTGCTTCAGACAGAGGGAGGGGAAAAAATAAACATTTTTTTTTAAGTATGCCAAGAGCACTCTGTTCTCTTTATCCACTGTCGACCTTCAGTGGAAACTATTTTACCAGAGTCTAAACAAGTAGTAATTTCTTTTTGAGAAACAGGTCTGGGATTACTACTGAACTCTAGAGAAGACTACTGTATTTTTACACAAATAAAGCGTATGTTATAGGTTGTTTTCCAAACTCTGCAACCTCCTCGGCAGTTAGTTTCCTATGAACACTAAACACATTTTATTCATATGCATGTTATTTATGTGGGCACATTACATGTGAAAAATGTGATAAACATTTTCATGGAGTAGTATATGTTTCATGTGGTCTTAACTTTCCATCTTAAACTGCATATCATTTGTCTGTCATCAGGGATATGTGGTGATGCTTTGTCATCAATACTAAGTAGAATTATGAACCTGACCAGGGTTAAATAGGTATTGAAATTGTAAGTTTAATGAACAAGTGGCTTGCTTATACTCTCACTATGATTTCTTCTGTCATGTTGCCAGTTCTGTATCGTTCATTAGCCGTGGTTTCATGGAGAGTTGACTATGATCAGTTAATTGGTGAAGAAAACATATTAATCTAATTGACAAAAAGTTGATATTTTGAAAGTGAAATGCCATATAAACTTACAATGATGTGTGGCATTGAAAAGAGGTGGAAGAACAACCCCACAAATGCCAAGAGTTCAAGAAACATATCTTGTGGCCACTCTTTCTGAAAAGGGACATAAACTACAGTAAAACACTACCCTTTCAGCTGAAATTGTACTATTGCACGTGTATTAAACAAAACAAAACAAAAAAGGTTTGTTTTTTTGGGGGGGTTAATACACATGCAATAGTACAAGTTTAGCTGAAAGGGCAGTGTTTTAGACCAAATATATAATAAATGATTTTACAGAAATAAAATGCTATGGTAATTCCCATGGGATATCACCACCCAGAAGAGACGGACTTATTATATCGTAGAATGGGCTCTTGAAAACTGAGCTGTGCCGTCTGTTAGATAATAAAGTCTTGGGAGACTGAAGAACTATCTGGCTTACTCTAACCTGTGTTCTGAATCTTTTAATTTTAATACAGAAATCAGTAGCAGAATCAGGAGTCATTAAATTTTCTAGGCTGGTTCTTGCAAAAACAGAGACATTCCTGTTTTGATAAACATTCTAGCTATGGTAAAAATGTATTGAATATGCCATGAACTATGAAAAGAACAAATAAATCAATCCAAGAAGAAATATAATCAAAATGTTTCTTAGAAGCAAAAATAGAGAGACCTTGACATGCTGCTTACCTTGGACACATCATTAGGAAAAACCAATTTCTAGGAAAGAAATTTCTAGTGCTCGGATGGCTCCCTTGTTGCCCTCCCGAGAGGGACCGGGTCTCC
>NW_006921960.1:764752-773944 GCF_000298275.1 Orycteropus afer afer
AGTTGTAGTCTTTGATTTTCATCAGTAAGCTCTCAAGTCCTCTTTGCTGTCAGCAAGCAAGGTTGTGTTATCTGCATATCACAGGGTTATAGAGAGTCTACTTCAAATCCTGATCCCATGGTTTTCTTCATATAGTCCATTTTTTTTTTTAATAATTTACTCAGCATACAGATTTAATAAATATTTGGCAAGGGTACAATCTGATGCACACTTCCCTGATTTTCAAACTTGCAATATCTCTTTGTTCTGTTTAAAAATACTATCTTTTGGTTTATGTAGATTCCTCATGAGCACAATTAAATTTTCTAGAATTCACATTCTCCACATTATTATCCTGAAATTTGTTCTGATCCACACAGTTAAATGCCTTTGCATAGTAAAGAAAACACTAGCAAATCTCTCTCTCTTATTCTTTGTTTTCAGTCAGATCTACCTGTCATCAGCAATATTTCTCCTTCCATATCCTCGTTTGAATACAGCTAAAATTTCTGGAAGTTCCCTGCTGCAAACATTTTTGGATTATCTTCATCAAAATTTTACTTGTATGTGACGTTAATAATACTGTTCAATAATTTCTGTTTTCTGTTGGATCACCTTTATTTGGAATGGGTACAAATATGGATCTCTCTCAGTTTGTTGGCTACATAGCTGTCTTCCAAATCCCTTGGCATAAAAAAGTGAGCACCTCCAGTGCTACATTCATTGGTTGAAACATCACCATGGGTATTCCATTAATTCCTGGAAGCTAGTTTTCCACCAATTCCTTCAGTGCAGCTCGGTTCTTGATCATATGCTGCCTCCTGAAGTGGTTGAACCTTGACCTATTCTTTTTGGTACAGTGATTCTGTACCATCTTTTTTGATGCTTCCTCCATTGTCCATTTGCCCATAAAACCTTTACTATTGTAACTCAAGGAATGAATTTTTTCTTAAGTTCTCTCAGCTTGAGAAATGATGAGTGTGTTCTTCCCCTTTGATTTTCTAACACCACTTTTTGTACATTTCATTACAATACTCTCCTTTGTCTTCTCAAGCTGTATTTTGAAGTCTTCTATTAAGCTTTTACTTCATCCATTCTTCCATTCACTTTAGTCATTCTCCTTTCAAGATTGAGTTTTAGAGTCTCTTCTAACATCACTCTGTTTTTTTTTTCTTTCTTTCCTGTCTTTTATTGGCTGTCTTTGTTTTCCAGTACTGCTTTAATAGAAATAGCACAAGTGGAGGGGTTAAACAAACAGTTTATTCTTTTACAGTTTAGAAGTCTGCAAGTCCATATTCAGGGGCCTGGTTGAAGGCCCTTTGACCTTGGACTACAGCTCTGCCTCTTATTCCACTGGAGGTGTAGGTTTCTCTTAACTCGTACAGCTACTGGCTACTGTGGCTGATGAACCCAAGGTTGGCAATAGCACAGTCCCAAGAAGAAAACACCTGGTAGGACATTGGTTCATGTTCAGGAACAATCCTAAAATCAGCATCCAACATGAAAGACCACTGGATGAAAACTCAGCCAAATGTATATTAGTGTGCCAAAAAGCTAGAGACTTTGCTCAAAGCCTCTCCTTATATAGTAGAAACAGGCTACACCCAGGAAGCAACTACTTAGCTACTCACAGCAGATTCCACAATGGAGGTGATTACAATCTCATCATTCGGAATAACTATATCCAGCTGCCAAGCCACTCGAAACCATGGTCCAGCCAAACTTACACACTATCTTAACTACCAAATACTTTTGTTTTCTCCCTGTATGATGAGCTTGATGTCATTCCACAACTTGTGTTGCCTTCATTCATTGGTCTTCAATGCATTAAATCTATTCTTGAGATGGTCTCTAAGTTCTGGTGAAATATAATCAAGGTTGTATTTTGGCTCTATGGACTTGTTTTAAGTTTCCTTAATTTCAACTTGACTTTGTGAATGACCAATTGATGGCCTTCTTAAAGATCAGTCATGGGTTTTTTCTGACTGATGATATTGAGCTTCTCCATGGTTTCTTTCCACATATGTAGTCAATTTTATTCCTATGCATTTGCTGATGTGAGACAACTCAAAATGAGAAGAAACAGCTACAAACGTCCATTAATAATCAGAACATAGAATGTATGAGGAATAAATCTAGGAAGATTGGAAGTTTCCTGCTGCAAACATTTTGATTATCTTCATCAAAAGTTTACTTGCATGTGACATTGTCAAAAATGAAATGGAACACCTAAAGATTGAAATGCTAGACATTAGTGAGCTGAAATGGACTGGTTTTGGCCATTTTGAGTCAGACAATAATATGATCTACTATGCTGGGGATGACAAATTGAAGAGGAATAGTGTCAAATTCATTTCCACAAAGAATGTTCCAAAATCTATCCTGAAGTACCATGCTATCAGTTATAAGATAATGTCTATCTGCCTACAAGGAAGACCAGTTAATACTATTATCATTCAAATTTACACACGAAAAGCCAAAAATGAGCAAATTGAAAATTTTCACCAACTTCTGCAGTCTGAAATTGACTGAACATGCAACCAAGATGTTTTAATTATCACTGGGAATTGGAATGAAAAAGTTGGAAACAAAGAAGAATCACCAGTAGTTAGAAAATATGGCCTTGGTGATAGAAATAACACTGGAGATTGCATGATAGAATTTTGTAAGACCAATGACTTATTCATTGCAAATACCTTTTTCCAACCACAGAAACAGTGGCTATATAAGTAGACTTCACCAGGTGGAGTACACAGGAATCAGATGGACTACATCTGTGGCTAGAGGTGATGGAAAAGCTCAATACCTTCAGCAAAAACAAGGCCAGGTACTGATTGTGGAACAGGCCATCAATTACTCATACTCAAGTTAAGATCAAGTTCAAGACAATTAAAAGAAGTCCCCAAGAGCCAAAATATGACCTTCATTATATCCCTCTTAAATTTAGAGATCCTCTAAAGAACAGATTTGATGCAATGAACACCAGTGACCAAAAACCAGATGAATTGTGGGATGGCATCAAGAACATCACCCATGAAGAAAGCAAAAGGCCATTAAAAAGACAGGAAAGGAAGAAAAGACCAAAATGGATGTTAGAAGAGACAATGAAATTTGCCCATGAATAGAGAGCAGCTAAAGCAAATGGAAGAAATGACAAGATAAAAGAGCTGAACAGAAGAGTTCAAAGAGCAGCCTGAGAAGACAAAGTCAATTACCATTATAAAATGTACAAAGACCTGGAGTTATAAAATCAAAAGGGAAGAACACCAGCATTTATCAAGCTAAAATAATTAAAGAAGAAATTTAAGCCCCAAGCTGCAATCTTGAAGGATTCTATGGGCAATATATTGAATGATGCAGGAAACATCAAAAGAAGATGGAAGGAATACACAGAGTCACTGTACCAAAAATAATTTGTTGATATTCATCCATTTCAGGAGATGGCTTATGATCAAGAACTACTGGTATTGAAAGAAGAAGTTGAAGATTCACTGAAGGGATTGGTGAAAAACAAGGCTTCAGGAATTGATGTAGTACCTATTAAGATGTTTCAACAAATGGATGCCACACTGGAGGTATTCACTTGGCTGTGCCAAGACATTGGAAGACAGGTGCCTGGTCAACTGACTGGAAAATATCCACATTTGTACCCATTCCAAAGAACAGTGATCTCACACAATGTGGAAATCATCAAACAATATTATTAATATCACAAGCAAGCAAAATTTTACGGAAGGTAATTCAAAAAAGGCTGTAGCAGTATATTGACAGAGAACTTCCAGAAAGGCAAGCTGGATTCAGAAGAGGATGTGGAAGGAGGGATATCATTGCTGATATCAGATGGCTCTTGGCTGGAAGCAAAGAATAAAGATATCTAGTTGTGTTTTATTGACAATGCAAAAGTATTTGATTGTGTGGATCCTAACAAACTATGGATAATATTGAGAAGAACAGCAATTTCAGAATACTTAATTGTACTCATGAGGAACCTGTGTACAGACCAGAAGGCTGTCATTTGAGCAGAACAAAGGGATACTTCATGGTTTAAAATCAAGAAGGGAGTGTGTCAGGGTTGTTTCCTTTCACCATACTTATTCAATCTGCATTCTGAGCAAATAATCCAAGAAGCTGCACCATATGAAGAAGAACATGGCATTAGGATTGGAGGAAAACTCATTCACAACCTGCGATTACAGACAACACAACCTTGCTTGCCTAATGTAAGGATGACTTGAAGTACTTACTGATGCTTGCCTAATGTAAGGATGACTTGAAGTACTTACTGATGAAGATTGAAGACTACAGTCTGCAGTATAGATTACACTTCAATATAAAGAAAACAAAAATCCTTACAACTGGAACAATAAGCAGCATCACGATAAATGGAGAAAAGATAGAAGTTGTCAAAGACTCCACATTGCTTGGTTCTACAATCAACACCAATGGAAGCAGTTGTCAGGACATCTGACAATGCATAGCACTGGACAAATCTGCTGCAAAACACTTCTTTCAAGTGCTAAAGAGCAAAGATGTCTCCTTGAAGACTAAGGTGTGCCTGACCCAAGCCAAGGTATTTTCAATCATCTCATATGCATGTGAGAGCTGGACAATGAATAAGGAAGACCTAAGAAGAGCTGATGCTTTTGAGTTGTGCTGTTGGGAAAGACTACTGAAAGTTCCATGGGCTGCCAAAAGAGCAAATATGTCCTGGAGGAAGTGCAGTCAGAATGCTCCTTGGAAGCAGGAATAGCCAGACTTCCTCTCATCTACTTTGATCTTGTTATCAGAAGGGACCATTCCCTGGAGAAGGATATCATGCTTGGAAAGTGGAGGATCAATGAAAAAGGGGAAAGTCCTCAATAAGATGGATGGACACAGTGACTGCAATGACGGGCTCAGGTATAGCAAGGATCGTGAGGCTGGCACAGGACCAGGTAGTGTTTCATTTTCTTGCATGTAGGGTCACTATAAAAGTGTATCATGTGGTATCTTTTGTAATATCTTTCATCAAGGCCATATTTTCCAACTACTGATGCTTCTTTAGTTTGTCATTGCTGTCACAGTAGACCATATGATTGTCAGATTCAAAGTGGTCAATATAAGGCCATTTGATCTCACCAATGCTTAGGATATCAATCTTTATGTTCCATTTCATTTTGACAACTTTCAATTTTCCAAGATTTGTACTTCATGCATTCCATGTTCCAATTATTAATAGATGTTTTCAGCTTTTTCTTCTCATTTTGAATTATGTCATATCAGCAAATGAAGGTCCTGAAAACTTTACTCCACCCATATCAGTAAGGTTTACTGTATTTTGTGGAGGCAGTTCTTCCTCAGTTATATTTTGACTGCTTGCCAATCTGAAGGGTTCATCCAGTAATATATGAGACAGGGTTTCACTGCTATTCATAGAGTTTTGGCTGGCCAATTTTTTTTCAGAAGTGGATCATACAGTCCTTCTTCTTAGCCTGTCTTAGTCTGTAAGCTCCACTGAAACTTGTCCAGTATGAGTGACCATGCTGGTATTTCAAATATCAGCAGCAAATCTTCCAACATCATGGCAATACCAAGCCACCACAGTGTGACACCTGACAGATGAGTGGTGGCTAATGGGCTTCTTACCCTTGTCAAAGATTTAATGACCGTAGATAAGTACACCTAACTCTGGAGTCTCTATGCTAGGCTATTGATCTATATATCTATCATTACACCAATGCTAGTCATTTTTTCTCACTTAGCTACATAATATGGTTTGATTGCTGCAGCTTCATAATATGTTTATTATATGTATAACAATATGTTTATTATATGTATATTATATGTATAACAAGACACATCTATAGCTACTCCATATTACTTAGAGTATGTAGAATACTAAATTTCAAGTGTTTGCTCATTTATTCATTTACTTCACAAATATTTAATGAGTTCTTAATATGTAGTAAGCATTCTTCTAGGTGATGGCAGTACAACAGTGAACAAAACAATAGAGAAACAAACAAATGAAATAAATAAGCAATGACAGCAAGAATAAATCTCTTTCTCTCATAGATCCTAAAAGTCCTCAAATGTACATGAAAGGAAATAATACAACCAGTACTTTCTGGCAGAGTTTGGGAAGTAAAGAAGCAATTAAGGTATTACCTGAATGCTAGCATCACTTTGGGTCAATGAAATTTCTACTACTTGTCAAAATAAGCATATTTACAGAATTTGTAGTTAACATTCTAAAATTACACAAAATTACAGCCATTTGAAGATTTCTGCTCTCTGTCAAGCCACCCTTCAATAATTCTCTTTACAGGTCCATCAGCATTCTAGTGTAATTCTATTCAGATTTTTTTTTTTAACTGCTAAGAAACTTCTGAAATAACACCATTTAAAAGTTAGATAAAAACAACCTAGTGTTTGTTATTATAGTTTGTATTAATATTTCAATGCTCATTTAAGTCTAGGAAATTCTACTTAAATCTGATATATTCTATATAAATAAAGTTACTTCAGAGAATCATGGAATATCATGATTCTTTGAAGTAACTTTATTTATATAGAATATATTACATATATTCTATATATAACAATAGCATATATCAATGATAATAATCTGTTTCCCAACAAGGTAACAAGTGTGATAATTGTTTGCTCAGGCACTGTGTCACCCACAATGAAGAATGAGGATGAAATATAAACAGATTTTACTTTATCTAGTTTAAAATAGGGAGCTCTGGTAGCATAGTGGCTAAGACACTTGCCTGCTAAGCAGATGGCTGGCGGTTCAAACCCACAAGCCACTCCTCGGAAGGAAGGTTGGGCAATCCTACTCGTAGTGATACTCCCTCAGAAACCCAAGGAGGGGTCACTATGAGTCGGGTTTCACTCAACAGCACATAACAACATAACAGTTTAAAATAAATAAAGGATATAAAGATTCATGCATGTCAAATTAAAACAGTTTAGAAAATGATAAATACCTTAAGAGAAATGCAATAAAAACAACTAAAGGAGAATAGTTACACATGTTTTTCAGAAAAATAATTCAGAGGAGTCTTCCTTAATAGCACTACTTTATCTAATATTTGATCTAGCATTTAAGAAAGCATGTTTTTAAGCTTGATGGTTTATTTTCACACATTGAATATGATAACATCATAGGATTTATTTTGTTAAATATAATAATTGCCTCAGTAGTTAAATTTGTGTTAACTATTACACTAATGTACCACTCGTCTGTCAGCTTGTCATACAGTGGTGACTTGCATGCTGCTGTGATGCCGGAAGTTATACCACTGGTATTTCAAGTATCAGTAGAGTCACCCATTGTGGACAGGTTTCAATAGTGGGAAAGAGTTGCCTCCTCAATATAGAATTGAACTTAATTATGTGGTTGAAGTAAAACTTTCTAGACATATATATTTAATGTAGCATGACACAAAAGGAGAAGAAACAGCGGCAAAAAATCATTAATGATAATAACATGGAATGTAGGATTTATGATTTTAGGAAAATTGGAAGTTGTGGAAATGAAAGGGAATGCACAAAGATCAATATCCTAGGCACAAGTGAGCTGACATGGACTGGTGTTAGCCATTTTAATGGGACAATCTTACAGGTTACTATGTCAAGAGTGACAAACCGAAGAGGAATGATGTCATATTCATCATTAAAAAGAACTTTTCAAGATATATCATGAAGTACCAGTGATAGGATAATATCCAGAGTACTAAAAGGAATAACAGTTACTACAACTATTATTCAAAGTTATGCACCAACTACTGAAGAAATTGAAGGTTTTTACCAACATCTTCAGTTTTATATTGACTAAGCACGCCATTAAGACACATTGATAATTAGTGGTGATTGAAATGCAAAAGTTAGAAACAAAGTAGAAGCATCAGTAGTTGAAAAATATGGCCATGGTTGTAGAAATGACCCTGGATATGGCATGATAGAATTTTACAATACCAATGGCTTATTCACTGCATTTACCTTTTTGAACAAAATAAATGGTGAGTATGCAAATGAACCTTACCATATGAAATACACAGGAATCAAATCAATTACTTCTGTGGAAAGAAACAAAAAAGGAGAAATTCAATATCATCAGCTAGAACAAGGCCAAGGGCCGACTGTGAAACAATCAATTGTGGACCCAAGTAAAATAAAACCCTTCCTAACTTCAATCTTTTCTCTATTTATTTTTCTTGGATCCACAATCAATACTCATGGAAACTACAGTCAAGAAATCAAATAACTTACTGTGTTTGGCAAATCTGCTACAAAAGACATCTCTCAAGTATTAACCACTCCTCAGAAGGAAGGTTGGACAATCTACTTCCTTCATGACACCACCTCAGAAATCCAAGAAGGTGTTGCTATGAGTTGGATTTGACTCGACAGCACATAACAACAACAACATATGCATGTGACAGAAGGACAATGAATACAGTAGATGCAGAAGAATTAATCCATTCAAATTGTGGTGTTTGTGAAGAATATTGAATGTAGAATGAACTGCTAGAAGAAATTTGTGCTGGAGGATATACAACTGGGTTCTCCATAGAAATGAGAATGGCCAGACTTCTTTTGTACTTTGGTTCTGTTGTCAGAATAGACCAATCCCTGGAATCAGATATCATGCTTGATAAAGTAGAGGGTCAATGAAAAGGGGGAGGCTCTCAATGGGAAGCATTGACACAGAGGCTAGGATGATGGGCTCAAGCATGGAAATGATTGTGAGGATGGCACAGAACCAAGCAGTGTTTCATTCTGTTGTACATATGGTCTCTATGAGTTGGAACCAACTCAAGGGCACTTGACAACAAGAACAACAGCAAATGTAGGCTTCTTTGTCATATTAAAATCCATGCATAAAGATGTTTTGAATTTGACCCCTGATATGATTTTGTGCAAGAGTTATCAGCTTTTGCATAACCAACCACTCCAAAGTAAATACCTTACATTTATATATTATGTGTATGTCAAATATCAATAGAGTCACCCATGGTGGACAGATTTCAATGGTGAGGAAGAGTTGCCTCCTCAATATAGAACTGAACTTAATTATATGGTTGAAGTAAAACTTTCTAGACCTAAATTTGTTAATGTGGCATGACACAAAAGGAGAAAAAGCAGCTGCAAACATCCATTAATAACAATATCATGGAATGTAGGACGTATGAATTTAAGAAAACTGGAAGCTGTTGGGGAAAA
>NW_006921960.1:774064-779950 GCF_000298275.1 Orycteropus afer afer
TGGTTCAAACCCACCAGCCACTAGCCACTCCTCGGAAAGAAGGTTGGGCAATCTACTTCCGTACTGATACTGCCCCAGAAACTCTACTTCCATACTGATACTGCCTCAGAAACCCAAGGCAGGGTCGCTATGAGTCAGATCTCATATATATCTCTGACAACATGAATAAAGTATATGAGACAAAATCTGGCCATTCTCACTTCTAAGGAGCATTGTGGTTTTACTTCTTCTAAGACAGACTTGTTTACTTTTCTGGCAGTGGGTGGTATCTTCAGTATTCTTCACCAATACCACAATTCAAATGCATCAATTCTGTCGTCATCTTTATTCACTGTCCATGTTTCACATGCATGTAAGGCTATTGAAAATATTGTGGCTTAGGTCAGGAGCACCTTGGTATTCACAATGACATCTTTTCTCTTTAATACTTTAAAGAAGTCTCTTGCAGCAGATTTCCCCAGATTTGCCTTAGATTTCTGGACTGCTGCTTCTATGGGTGTTGATATTGGATCCAAGTAAAATGGAATCTTTGACAACTTCAATCTTTTCTCCATTTATCATAATTTTGCTTATTCATCCAGTTGTGAAGATTTTTATTTTATGTTGAGGTGTAATCCATAATGAAGGCTGTAGTATTTAATCTTCATCAATAAGTTCATCAAGTTATCTTGACTTTCAGCAAGCAAGGTTGTGACATCTGCATATCACAGGTTGTTTATGAATCTTCTTCCAATCCTGATGCCATGTTCTTCTTCACATACTCCAGCTTCTTGGATTATTTTTTCGGTATACAGATTCAATAAATATTTGACAAGGATACAGCCCTGTCACACATCTTTCCTAATTTTAAACCATGCAGTATACTTTTGTTCTGCTCTAACAACTGCCTCTTGGTTTCTCTACAGATTCCTCATGAGCATAATTAATTTTTCTGGAATTCCCATTCTTTGCAAAGTTATACATAATTTGTTATGACCAACACAGTCGAATACCTTTGCATAATCAATAAAACATAAGTAAACATCTTTCTGGTATTATTTGCTCTCAGCCAATATCAATTTCACATCACCAATGACATCCCTCATTCCATGATATCTTCTGAACCAGGCTGGAATTTCTGGCAGTTCCTTAACAGTATAATGATGAAAATGTTTTTGAATTATCTTCAATAAAATTTTACTTCTGTGTGATATTAATGATATTCTTCAGTAACTTTAACATTCTGGTGGATCTCCTTTCTTTAGAATTGGCACAAATAGGAATCTTTTCCAGTCAGTTGGCCTGGTAGCTGTTTTCCAAATTTCTTGACTGAGCACCTCCAGTACTGCATTTATTGATATATTTCAGTGGGTATTCCGTCAAGTCCTGGAGCAGTTTTTGCCAATACCTTTAGTGCAGCTTAGACTTCTTCCTTCAGTAACATTGATTCTTGATCATATACCGTCTCCTGAAATGCTGAACATTGACTGATTCTTTTTGATACAGTGACTGTGTATTCCTTCTGTCTTCTTTTGGTGTTTCCTGGAGCGTTCAACATTTTGCCCATAGAATCCTCAATATTTCAACTCAAGGCTTATTTTTTTTTCTTCAATTGTTCTAGATTGACTAATGCCAAGTGTGTTCTTCACTTGGATTTTTAAATCCAGGGCTTTGCACAGTTCATTATAAGACTCTACTTTGTCTTCTAGGGCTGTCCTTTGAAATCTTCTGTTCAGTTCTTTTATTTCATCATTTCTTCCATTTGCTTTAGCTACTCCCTATTCAAGAGCAAGTTTCAGAGTCTCTTCTGACATTCATTTTGGCCTTTTCTTTCTTTCCTGTCTTTTTAATGACCTTTTGCTTTCTTCATGCCTGATGTTCTTGATGTCATCTCACATCTTATCTAGTCTTTGATTACTGGTGCTCAATGCATCAAATCTATCTTCAGATGTTCTCTAAATTCAAGTGGAATAAAATTAGTCATATTTTGGCTTCGTTGTTTTAATTTTCTTCAGCTTCAGCTTGAACTTGCATATAAGCAAGTGGTCTGTTCTACAGTCAGCTCCTCATCTTGTTCTGACTGATGAAAATGAGCTCTTCTATCACCTCTTTTCATAGATGTGATTGATTTGATTCTTGTGTATTCTATCTCATGAGGTCCATGTATATAGTCACCATTGAGGTTTTAAAATGGTATTTGCAATGAATATGTCATTAGTCTTGAAAAATACTATCATTCAATATCTGGGTCATTTCTATCACCGAGGTCATATTTCCTACTACCGATGCTTCTTCTTTGTTTACAACTTTTGCATTCCAATCAGCAGTAATCATCAGTATGTCTTTATTATTGTTCTTGTGTTCTATGTAGTCAATTGCAATTCATAAAATTCTCTATGACAGAGTAGAACTGCTTTATAGGTTTCTTGAGCTCATTACTGGAGCAGATCATTATTGGAGCAGATCTCTGGGTTGTTTTATCCCTTGAAGCTGCTGGAAGGTGTCAGTTAACAATCCAGCACTTAGCCATTGAGCAGTCCTCCTACTAAATAAGCTTATAAATCAATAAAGACATTAAGAAAGTTCCATCCTTACCCTCCTCAGAATCCAGCTATTAGTTCTCTGTTATAAACAAACTACAAAATGTCTATCTTCTACCCAGCAACCCCCTTGACTCATCTCAAAGAAGGAAATATTTTCCCAAAACTAACAAACAAACAGTCTATTCTGACTCATAGTGATAGAGTAGAATTTCCACATAGGGTTTTCAAGGCTATAAATTTTTACAGAAGCAGACTGCTTCATTTTTTCTCCTGTGGAGCAACTAGTGGGTTCGAACTGCATACCTTTTGATTAATAGCCCAGTGCTTTAACCACAGTGCCACAGGAGGCCCTGGCAAACATTTTACAAGAGATCACTATTACTAATAATTAAATACCATGTTTCTCCAACTCTGCAGATGATGGAGGGATGAGCAAAAGGATGTTAGTTAATTTGTTTGTGTAGTTATCAGATAAATGTAAAAAATTGTGAAACAGCTTTTCCTGGGATGGAAGCTTTGGACAGAGGGAATGATTAGTCCCATAAAAGGAGGCTCACAGTGAAGTATGTGTTGCATTTCAAGCAGGACCACTATGGTATAACAATTGTCTTAGTTACCTAGTGGTGGTACAGCAGAAATACCACAAGTGAGTGGCTTTAACAAATGTAAACTTACTCTCTCATGGTTTGTTGCTGTTGCTGTTGTTATGTTCCATTGAGTTGAACTCGATTCATGGAAACCACTCCTTGGGTTTCCGAGGCAGTATCACTACGGAAGTAGATTGCTCAACCTTCCTTCTGAGGAGTGGCTGGTGAGTTTGAACTGCCAGCCTTCTGGTTAGCAGTCAAGGGCCTTAGGCACTATGCTAGAAGTTCAACTTCGGGGCACCTGTTCTAAGAGACAGGTTTTTCTTTTTTAGCTCCAGGGGAAGTTCCTTCTCTCCTTTCAAAGCCTTTTGGCCTAGGTTCTTTGGAGATCCCCATTTGTCTTGCCATCAATCTTCTCCTGGGTCTAGGAGGCTTTCAGTGCAGGAAACTCGGGTCCAAAGGACACATTCCACTCCTGGTTCTTCTTTCTTGGTGGTGGTCAGGTCCTCTGATCTCTGCTTGTTTATTTATTTATTTATTTATTTATTTATTAATATCTCAAAGGAGATGGACTCAAGCTACAACTTAATCCTAGAGATGGAATCCACTTCATTAATATAACTATATATAATACTGCCTCATAACTATTAAGATTCACAAGGCATAGTAAAATAACATGAGATCACAAAATGGAAGATAATTACATAATATTGAGAATTATGGTCTAGCCAAATTGGCACATGTTTTGGGGGACATAATTCAATCCATAGCAACAATGAAATATTTTAGGCACCAAGAAGGGGTGAAGTAACATTCCAACAAGGGAGAGTTGTATTATGTTTTTCCAATACTTAATCACTTAAGCAAAGCAGCAGTGATTATGACTCTCAAATTATATTATATTAAAAAATACAATATATTATATTAAAAAGAGACTGGACTATGACTATATTAAAATATTTTTAAAAATTATCTTTCTGTCATCTATTTTTGTTTTTAACCACATGGATAAGAAACTCTAAAATTATTTGCAAACACATTATTCTCTTGAATGTTGAAAAATAGGAAATGTCATTTATTGATTGGTTTGTCATTTATTTGTTTGCCATAACTCTGTTTTTTACTTGTCTTACCTTCCAACAGTACTACAAGGGAGGAGGGGAGGTTCATTTGTCCCAAGAAATGCAGTTACCTCATCTGTTTGGAGCCGTTGAGGGTAAGATAATCTGAAGTTATTATCTAGAGAAATATATCATAAATGTAGTCTTTTCAAATGATGCATTTGTTTTTAACTAAGTTTATCTTTGTTTTTTTTTTTTTTAAATTATTGATACTTAGCAAATAAGGACTCTCTTATTGGCTTAGCAATCATTAAGAAAGTACACTATTTTATCTAATCTTTTTGATGCTATTATTTTGAACTTTGGATCCCTGAAGTCAAGTCCTCTTTTATTATTGGTGTTGGTGTAGGTTCAGTTCCCATTAATTGAATATCAATCTATCTATTCATTGTTCTGCAAAATAGAAAGTCAGAAGACCAAGTTTCATCTGCTCAAAATTGGTGCTTTAATTTCATATTTATGTTCATAAGAGGTAACATTCTGAGTGAGGTGCAAAGGAAATTGAAAGTCTGACATAACAAATTTCATGACTTTTTATTACTAATATAGTAGGCTTTTGTTGTTCAGTTTTGGGAAGAATTAAATCTTCATCTCAGTAATCCTTCTAGTCTCTTCCAAGGCCAAGCTGAAAACATTTCACTAAGTAAATATGGTATTACTATTACATCGCCTTAACCATTGTACTCATTTCTTCTTCCCAGATAGCTAAAGTACTAAAACGCCAATTAAAACTCAAAGAAACTAAAACAAATGTTTTTTAGTAAAATTACACTCCAAGTTCAATCTTACCTTATTAATTATGTTGGAACTTGACTTAAAAAAAAAAAAAATCAGCAGCTTGTTTAGCTCATTGCATTGTTCTAGTTTAGGCATTGCTTGTCTGCGTAATTGACACTTTACTTCCCCTTTTCGTTTTGCCTTAAGGCTAACGTTAGCCTCTTTTTTCTCAAGCTAATCCTAAAAGCAATATCAGGATCATACATATTTAGAAATTGAACTGCTGGGAATGATCTGATAGAAAATGAAGTTTTAAAATAATCCTTACATTTTTGAAAAGAAAATATATAATAAAGCTTTGAAACGTTCAAGCGTGCATGCACACACACACACATATGTTCTAAAGCCCTAGAATTATCATATATATATCATGTGTATATATGATATATATATGTGATTCTTCATGCACATAGACACACATACACACACACATATATATGTATGTGTCTGTGTGTATGTGTTCATGAAGATATCAAAACTCTAGTATTCATTTTATTTTCTAAAATAACCACACACACACACACACACACACACACAAAACAACCTTACTGCCCTTGAGTCATATCTGACTTATAACTCCTTGGGTTTCCTAGGCAGTATCACTATCAAAGTAGGTTGCCCAATCTTCCTTCTGAGGAGTGTCTGGTGGGTTTGAACCACCCACCTCCTAGTTTTTAAAATATAATTAATTTATAGGAACTCTGGTGATGTAGTTCCTAAGGCATTTGACTGCTAACCAGAAAGCTGTCGTTCAAACTCACCAGACACTCTTCAGAAAGGAAGCCTGGGCAATTTACTTCTGAGATATCGCCACAGAAACCCAAGGAGGGGTCACTATGAGTCGAATTCATGCAACGGCAGTGGTTTGATTTGGTTTGG
>NW_006921960.1:781255-784723 GCF_000298275.1 Orycteropus afer afer
TCGCTATGAGTCAGGGCCGGCTCAATGGCACATAACAGCAACACAACAACAACAAAATACTCTTCAGTTTTTTACTGTTGTGATACTGAAAAAACAAATTGTATGAGGTGCAATTCCACTTCCTGTGAATCAAATTGAAGGTAAAATTTGTTATGAGTATTTAGAATCTCAGGGTTGTTTCAAAGAATATTAAAGACATTTTACAGAAATATTTAATGCAATTTTTATTTCTGTGGTTACAGCAAAGTCCTTCAAACAACAGATTTAAGTTATCTTGTAATGTAATTACATTACTCTCTATGAATGATGGATGTAGGCACAGCTCATTTCTGACTATATACAGAATTAAAAAGGGCATTCTTAAGTGCAAAATCTTAACATCATGATCTTCATAAAGTTTTCAAATAAATACATCTGGACATCTATGACATTCCTATTCTTTGTTGTTTATAAACAAATTATAAAACAGGTTTTGCCAAGGGCATATATTGCCTCAAGAAGAATTCAACTATCATGAGTCAAGGAGGTAGTTTATGTACTATCTGTAGAATTTCCATTTTCAAAAGGTACATTACACAAATCTCCAAGGTTACATGCTCTCCAAGGTACATTAGTAAATATCTGCAAGGTTTCCATTTTCCTGACAGAAACAATTACAAATGTCATGCAAGAATAATTTCACATAGAGAGTTGAGGCAGATATCAGAATTCTCTTAGGTAACAGTTGCAAATGTTTATGCTAATATTATTTAGCTTTTCATTTTTCACTTAAAGTCAACTTACTGAATTCAACGGATTTTCTTTCTTGTCAGTGTAGTTCTAAAAAAGAGAACAAACATTATAAAAGAGGGGACACAAGTTTATGTTCATTTTTAAGTTATATGTTTTGAAACATAATACTGCAGTCTATTTCCGCCAGGGAACTCTTGAATTCCCTATTTCATTTCAATAATGAAGAGAAGAGTTGCCATCTGGCCATTTCAAATGTATGGAGTTTGTTCTTCTCTATATAAATGACAACATATGGAAAGGGAGACTTGCAATTGAATAAATATTCCTAGAAGTACTTTGAGATTTCCTTTCTCTCAAAATGTGCACTATCTGCCTCATCCTAAACACAAAATACTACAAAAAAAATTAAGGAAAATATGAATTCATGTGTTTCTATCAAAACACTTTAATAGCTCTTGAATATACCTTTAAAATTCAGCTTATTTGATACTTTGGTTTAAAATTAATCATATACACATTTATTATTTTTTCTGTCCAAGACACACTAATGTGGCACATATCTAAAAGATGTTATTGTGTGGTATTGAGTCAATTCTGACTCATAACAACCCTATGGGACAGAGTAGACTACCCCCTACGGTTTCCAAGACTACAAATCTTTATGGAAACAGACTACCATATCTTTATCACATGGAGTACCTGGTGGATTAAAACTACTGGTCATTCAGTTATCAACCAAGAACTTTAACCACTGTACCACCAAAGCTCCTTATTTAGAAGATAAAAGGTATTAATAAAGAAGTATAAGAGAATAGGAGATGAAACTTATTAACAGATTTTAAAAAGTCACAGACAAAATAGAGGAGGGAAAATTGACTACAGAGCATAGAAATCTACAAATGATGCATTTGAAGAAAAGATAGTGGGAAAGGACAATCCCTTCCCTCTACAATTCTAAAAAACTTCATTTTATAACTGATTTTGTGTTGTTGTTGTTGTTGTTACGTGCCATTGAGTTGGATCCAACTCATAGCGACCCCTCCTTGGGTTGCTGAAGCAGTATCCTTACGGAAGTAGGTTGCCCAATCTTCCTTCCGAGATAGGCAGAATAAAACCAAACTTAAGAGAATATGCCAAAACGGAGATATGCATTGTGTTCATGATGTTGTTGTTGTTGTTGTTATGTGCCGTCGAGTTGGTCCCGACTCATAGCGACCCCTCCTTGGGTTTCCGAGGCAGTATCACTACGGAAGTAGGATTGCCCAACCTTCCTTCCGAGCAGTGGCCTGTGGGTTTGAACTGCCAGCCTTCTGATTAGCAGTCAAGTGCTTTAGCCATTATGCTACCAGAGCTCCTGTGTTCATGATACTGTCAGTGAAATAGGATGTTATGCAATGTGGACATTGTGAGAACATCATATTATATATGATTTAACTATGTACAACCCATAGTTAAATCCCTGTAAATCCTATTATATTAAAATATTATAGGCACCCACAAGACAAAGCCCAAGAGTTTATCCACTTGATACAAGGAAGTCATATCACTGAGTGTAAAGTTGGGCCAAGCAGAATCTGTGTCAGCAGTTGGACCAAGACTTTTTGAATGTCTGAGCAAAGGGTTAGGGTGGGGGTGGGGGGCTGTTGATGGAAAAGCAGTGAGAAAAAGGGAAATGCAGAGGTGACTAAAAGCAGGAATCAGGTTGCAGGTGCTGGAAACATGGATGGCAGAGGTGGCCCTGGTTGCTGCTGCCTTGTTGGGGTGCCCTCTTCCTGATGATGTGCAGCTGCTGCCATCTGGACCTGGAAGCATGCAAGTTCCCCAGGCCCACCTGCTACCACCAGCATCTTTAGCAATAACAGAGGAGCCATGACCGACACTGCTCTGCATCTGGAGTAAAAGGCTGCATAGCTCTTGGGCAGGTGAATCAAGCCAGGAGGAGCAGAAGAAGGATGCAGAACAGGAGGTGGTACTGGGATTGGGATGCACCCTAGAGGCTCGGTACACATTCACTCTGGAAGTCTGGGGTATTTAAAACCATTGTTGTTGTTGCCAGGTTCCATCTAGTCAGTTCTGACTCAGAGAGACGCTATACCAAAATCTAAACTCACTGCCTTCAAATCGGATGTGACTCATAGCAACTGCCCCTTAGGTTTCTGAGACACTATCACTATTAAAGTAGATTGCCCAATCTTCCTTCTGAGGAGTGGCTGGTGGGTTTGAACCACCAGCTTTCTGGTTAGCAGGCAGTCAAATGCCTTAGGCACTGTGCCACCAGAGCTCCCTAACAGAGACCTTATGTACAATAAAAACACGACCTGGTCTTATGCCATCCTCACAATCATTGCTGTTTGAGCCCTGTTTCAGTCACTGTCAATCTATCTCATTGAAGGTGTTCCTCCTTCTCACTGACCTTCTACTTTACCAAGCATGATGCCCTTCTCCAATGATCGGTGTCTTTTGATAATATGTCTTAATTACATGAGACAAAGTCTTATCATCATTTTTTCTACTAAGCATTTTGGCTGTATTTCTTCCAAGATAAATTACTTCCTTCATCTAGAAGTTCGTGGTATATTCAATATTCTTCACCACAATAATTCAAAGACATCAATTCTACTTCAGTCTTCCTTATTTATTGTCCAACTTTCACATAACTATGACATGATTAGGAGCTCTGGTAGCATAGTGCCTAAGGCATTTGACTGCTAACCAGAAGGCTGGCGGTTCAAACCC
>NW_006921960.1:785308-790937 GCF_000298275.1 Orycteropus afer afer
TTTTTTTTTTTTTTTTTAATTTCTAGAGCGAAGTACCTATTTTAGCCATAACTGCTCCCCAGACATTAGAATTCTTGACTACCGCTTTCATGGTTGTTGATTGTGGATCCAAATAAAATCAAATCCTTGACAATTTCAATCTTTTCTCCATTTATTATGGTACTGCTTATTGGTCCAGTTGTGAAGATTTTGTTTTATTTATGTTAAAGTTTAATTCATAGTGAAGGCTGTAGTCTTTGATCTTCATCATAAGTACTTCATGTTCCTTTCACTTCCAACAAGCAACATGGTGTCATCTGTATACAGCAGGTTATTAATGAATATTACTCCAATCCTGATGCAGCATTCTTTTTCATATACTGTAGCTTTTCAAGGAGCTCTGGTATCATAGTGCCTATGGCACTTGACTGCTAACCAGAAGGTGGGCTGTTCGAACCCACCAGCCACTCCTTAGATGGAAGGTTGGGCAATCTACTTCCATAGTGATACAGCCTTGGAAACCCAAGGAGGGGTTGCTATGTGTCAGGTTTGACTTGAGGGCACATAACAACAGCAACAACTAGCTTTTTAGATTACTTGCTCAACAAACAGATTGAATAAAGTGAAAGAATACAACCCTAATGCATACCTGTCCGATTTTTATACCACACAGTAGCTCTTTGATCTGTTTGAACAACTGCCTCTTGGTCTGTGTATAGATTCTGCATGAGCAAAATTTAATGTTTTAGAATTTCTTTTCTTCACAATGACATGCATGATTTGCTATGAAACACACTGCAAAATTCCTTTCCGTGGATAAAAATATACAGGTTATCTCTTTCTGGTATTCTCTGTTTTCAGCCAAGACCTATCTGAGCTCAGCAACGATATTCTTCCTTCCACGTCCTCTTTTGAATCTAGCTTGAATTTTGAGAAGTTTCTTGTTGATGCACTGATGCAACCATTTTTAAATTATATTCATGCAAATTTTATTTTTTTGTGTTAATAATGATATTATTTGATAATTTCCACATTCTATTGCATCACCATTCTTTGGAAGGGACACATACATGGATCTCTTCCAGTTGGTTGGCCAGGTAGCTGACTTCCAAATTTCTTGGCAGAGATGAGTGAGCACTTCAAGTGTTGCATCCTGTTTTGCTTACCTAGTGCCTCTCTAACAGGAATATATCACAAATTGGATGACTTTCACAAACGGTTTATTCTCTTACAACTTTGGAGGCTTTAAGTCTGAGTTCAAAGTGGCTCTAGGGGCTTGGTGAAAGCCCCTCACCCTTGGGCTTCAGCATTACCTACTGTTTGCAGCCCTTTGAAGCTGGAAGCCCTTCTTCACTCAAACAGCTGCTGGCTGCTAAGGGTGACAAGTCCAAGGTTGACAAGTAAAAAGTCACAGTCCCAATGTTACCAAACAACATGGCATGCCACTAATTCAAGTCCAGAAATCTCAGGATAGCCAGGGCATGGCAGGATGTTGAACAATTACTTGACTACACCTAGGGTTCAAGCATGCCAAAGGCTAGAGATCTTCCTCAAAGTTGCTTCTTGTATACTGGAAGCAGAACACATCAATAAAGTATCTACTCAGCTGCTCCAATAGATTTCACCATGGAGCTGATTACCAATCTCACCATGGGGAATAATTATATCCAGCTGTCCAGTCACTCAACCAGGCCCAGCCAAATTGGCACACAAATTTAACTAACACACATCCATTTGCTGAAACATCATAATCTATATTCTTTCAGTTCCTAGAGCCTTCTTTTCTCACCAATTCATTAAGTGCAGTTTGAACTTCTTCCTTCAATGTAATTGGCTTTTGTTGGAATGATACCTCTGAAATGTTGAATGTCAAGCAATTTTTTTGGTACAGTGACTCTGTGTATTCCATCTGTCTTTTTTTTTTTTTTTTTGATGCTTCCAACATCATTGAATATTTTGCCCATAGAATCCTTCAATATTGCAACTAGAGGCTTGATTTTTATTTCCTTTTTTTTTTTTCAAGTCTTTTAGACCTGAATACAGCCAAGTGTATTCTTCCCTTTTAATTTTCTAATTCCAGGTCCTTGCATATTACATTATAGTACTTTACTTTGTCTTCTGGAGGTGCACTTTGAAATCTTCCTTTCAGCTCTTTTGTTTCATCATTTATTCCTCTGATACCACTAAACCAAAAAGGGTGAAATAATAAACAAAATGAGGGTTGTTTCCCTTTAAAAACTAAAACAAAAAAGCCTTATGGGATCACAGACATATATTCCATTGAATATTTCCTGAAAGGACAGTAAGCAACACATAGCTGTATATGGGACAATCAGTTATCCTTCCAACCACACATGCATATGTCTCCTCCAAGCCAGGCAACAAATATTTATTCTCTGGAGTAATTGCTTTAGATGTGGAGATTTGAAAGATTAAGTGGTCAGATATCCAACCTCTTTTTGTATCCTACGCTGGATATAAAATCTCTATTGACTGTCACTTACACTTCCAAGCGATCTCCCAGTCTGTCAAGCAAACTCTCTACTTCCATAAACAAATAAATCAAACACATACACTAAACTACTCTGTGAAAGTAGATACAATGCAAAAAGCACAAGAAGAAAATTTCAAAAACTATTATTAATACCCTCAAAACATTATAAGAAGATATGCATTGATTAGAAATATACATGATAAAACAATGTAAAAAGTGGCTGTAATATGAATAAAAAAATATCTTATTAATTAAGAATTTACTGCCTGATTTTAAAGATGTGTGTTACCAACAGACTAGAAAATACAGTAAAAGAAATATGACAGAAAGAATATCTAAAAGTGAAGGAAGGGAAAAAATTAAAGGAAATAAAAATTATTAGATAAAAGTATTTCAAGAAAAATATCTAAAATGTCTATGGTAGCAATTTCAGACTAAAGAAACATTGGGGAGTAATTTAACTAAATAACAAGGGAAATTTCCAATAATAAAGGAGTTTCCAGATTGCAAGTACACATCAAGTGCCCAGAACAGTGACTGAAAAAAAGATCCACGACAGTACATGCCATTGTGTAATTCAGAACACAATAGATAACAGCCTAGAGAGATGCAACAAGATAAAAACTTATTTACATAGTAATGAAAGTCAGAAAAAAATTGTACATGTGTTCAACAAAACTGAATGCTAGAAACTACTACAATCATGTCTTCAAGGAATTCACTTTCAAACTATTCCATGTCTATCCTAACTGTGGATCTGTGAGGACAGAATGAATGAAAGAACTGAAAATATATCCCCTTATGCTTTATATCTAGAGAAATTACTGGAGAATGTTGTACCAACACTCTGAATTAGTATTTAATTAATATTTAATTAGTATTTAATTAGTATTAATTCTGAGTAATGATATTTCCTGCTCTCTGGAAAACTTTGATTTCATGTTCACTCTGATTAACAATCTGGAAAAATCCTTTCCCCTAGGTAGATATCATATGGCCTCATATTTACTCATAGTGGAGATATCAGTAACTCTATTGTCATTGACTTGACTCCAACTCATGGAGACCTCATGTGTTTCAGAGTAGAAATGTGCTGCATAGGGTGTTCAATGACAGATTTTTCTAAAGCAGATCATGAGTCCCTTTCATTTGAATTCTTTGGGGAGGACCAAATCACGAATGTTTTGGTTAGCAGCCAAGTGTGTTAACCATTTACACTAACCAGGGACATAGTTGAGATGTTGCTGTTGTTAAATCATATAATTTTTGACTCATAGTAACCCCAAGTGACAGAGTAGAATTTGTCCATATGCTATTCTTGGCTGTAATCTTTATGTAAGCAGATAACCTCATCTTTCTCCCAAAGAGCCACTCGTTGAATTTGACCAACCAATCTTTTGTTTAGCACCCAAGCACTTAACTGTTTTAAGTTAAGCCACCAGGACTCTTTTATATATAGTTGAGATGGATATATCAAATAATTTGGTAAAATTGTGTGCTATAACCAATAAAATAACCAAAGGAAACTTATTCTGATCTAGGGTCACCAAGAAGTTTTGGCAAAAAATATAGTTTCTGTGTAAAACCGTAGTTGGTAAAGAACTGATGTTGCAATTGCAGTCTCTTCAAAAGTAATATATTTCATTATAAGTTAATTAGTTGGAATACTTATTTATAAGTAAATATATATATATATACACACACACAAAAACAAACCTCTCACGTGACCCTGATACTTTTGTACTTTTGTTCCAACAATTATTTTATTTTCTCAACTTTGACTTATAAATTTTTCAAATGAATCTTTTAAACCTATTGGATATGCATTTTAATCACCCATTACTCATTAACTCCATGAGTTACAGAAATACATAATATCATTAATTGCAAAGTATTTTGTTTTTGCTTTGTAAGAGTCTAAATTAGTTTCAGGAGAAAAGTGGTAGTTCATTGGTACAACCCCATCTTCCGTGTGTGATAGTTATGTTTGATTCCCAGCCCATATACATGAAGGGCAGGCATCAGTTGTCTGTCATTAGAAGGTTGCCTGTTGTTGTGATGCTGAAGAGATTTCAGTGGCACTGCCAGACAAATACAGACTAGGAATAAAGGCCTGGTGATCTACTTCCAAATAAGCAGCCAATGAAAACTCTACGTGCCGTAACTGTTTGCTCCAATTTTGTATGGAGTTTCCATGAGTTAAGAGAGAACTCAATGACAGCTAACAAAAGCAACAAATAAGTTAGCTTATAGAGCCAAATGCACCTATTTTGTTTTAGTAATTTGTGTAAATATTCAATTTATAAATACAATGGGATAAACAATATATTTATTGCTATATTTTTATAATTTAATTTGATCCTCATAGCTATTCTTACCATGAATCTCACTTTTAGGGATTCTCATTGACACAGGTCATTTGTAAGGACATAGAAGAGACCCTAACAGTTTCTTATATATTTCAGTAACTTTTTCAAAAATAAGATATTTGACTATAATTTGATAAATATCACTGCTTCTTTTCTAACCCAAATTATTACTAATCAAAATTATCTTTTGTGTGTGGTGTCATAGGCACCTTGATGATTTGGTTAAGGGGAATTTGAGTTGAGGATACATTTTGATTGGAATTATTGGTTAGCAGCACCTTTTCTTCATAGCCATGAGACAGTCTGTGGAAGGAAGATGGGGCAATCTAGTTCCATAAAAGTTTGTGGCCTTAGAAACCTAAAGGGGGTGTCCATGTTGGAATAGTCTCTATGCCAGTGAGTTTGACACTTTTTTCAAACAGGTAAGTTAGTGCTAGTTTGCTATCCTGGGAAAGAAATGGCTCCTGGGAATTCTCCTGCCCTCCATGCCAATTCATGCAGCATTTTGACAAGGAGACACAGAGTAGAGGTTGTAATAGCAATGTGTCCTTTGACACCTGTATTAGGAAATGTGGAAGAAGCCAGACTGGAAATATACAAAGCCAGAAGGTGGTCTGTGGAAAATTTCAAATCTAACAGATCATATAAAAACATGATGGTGGTTTTCTTATACTTGGTATATTATCAAGAAAAATTTGTGAATTTGAAACAAAAATACTGAATTTTCAATAATATAAAAAAATGATAATTGTAGAAAAAAGATTTAATTACCTTTCTACTCACTCTC
>NW_006921960.1:792972-793832 GCF_000298275.1 Orycteropus afer afer
CTTCTTCATATAGTCCAGCTTCTTGGATTATTTGCTCAGCATACAGAGTGAATAAGTATGGTGAAAGGATACAACCCTGATGCACTCCCTTCCTGATTTTAAACCATGCAATATCCCCTTATTCTGTTTCAATGACAGCCTCCTGGTCTATATACAGATTCCTCATGAACACTATTAAGTGTTCTGGAATTCTGATTCTTCTCAATGTTATCCATAATTTGTTATGATCCATGCAATCAAATGCCTTTGAATAGTCAATAAAACACAAATAAATATTTACCTAGTATTTTTTGCTTTCAGCCAAGATCTATCTAACATTAGCTATGATATCCCTCTCTCCACATCTCCTTCTGCATCCAGGTTGCATTTCTGGAAGTTCTCTGTCAATATATTACTGCAATCATTTTTGAATTATCTTCAATAAGATTTTACTCACTTGTGATATCAATGACATTGATAATTTCCACATTCTGTGGGATCACCTTTCTTTGGAAGGGGTACAGATATACATCTCTTCCAGTCAGTTGGCCAGGTAGCTGTCTTCCAGGTGTGTTGGGATAGCCAAGTGGGTGCCTCTAGCACAACATCCATTTCTTGAAACATTTCAATGGGTATTCCGTCAATTCTCAGAGCCTAGTTTTTCACCAGTCCCTTCAGTGCAATGTCAATTTCTTCTTTTAATACCATTGGTTCTTGATCGTATGCCACATCCTGAAATGGTTAATCATCTACCAGTTCTTCTTGGTATAGTGACTCTGTGTATTCCTTCCATCTTCTTTTGCTATTTCCTGAGTCATTCAATATATTGCCCATGGAATCTTTCAATATTGAAATTTGAAGCTTAAATTTTTCCTCAGTTC
>NW_006921960.1:794825-795940 GCF_000298275.1 Orycteropus afer afer
CTGATTACATGTTTGGTCAATTATAGACTTCAGAAGTTGGTAAAAGTCTTCAATTTCCTCATCTTTGGCTTTGGTGGTTGTTGTGTGAATTTGAAAAATAGCAGTATTAAGTGGTCTTCCTCAGAGGTGTAGGGATATCATCCTATCACTGACAGCATTGTACTTCAGAATGAATCTTGATACATTCTTTGTGATGATGGATACCACATCATTCTTCTTCAATTTGTCATTTCTGGCATAGTAGATCATAAGGTTGCCTGATTCAAAATGTACAAAACCAGTCTATTTCAACTCACTAATGCCTAGCATATCGAACTTTATGCATTCCATTTCATTTTTGACAACTTCCAATTTTCCTAGATTCATACTTCTTACATTCCATGTTCCAATTATTAATGGATTTTTGCAGTTGTTTCCTCTCATCTTGAGACATGCCACATTAGCAAATGGAGGTTCAGAAAGCTTTACTCTATCCACATCATTAAGGTCAGCTTTACTCTGAGAAGGCAGCTCTTCTCCCGTCATATTTTGAGTGTCTTCCAACCATAGGGACTTATCTTCCAGCATTATGTTGCACAATGTTTCAGGGATATTTATGAAGTTTTCCAGTAATATGTGAGACAGTGTTTCACTCTTATTCATAAAGTTTTCACTGGCCAATTCTTTGAGAAGTGGATGGCTTCTTCCTTCTTTCATGTCTGTCTTAGTCTGGAAGCTCCAATGAAATTTGTCCACCATGGCTAACCCTGCTGGCATTTGAAACACCAATAGTATTACCTCCAGGCTCACAGCAACACTCAAGCCACCACAGTACAGTAAACAGACAAGTTGGTATCCTTTAGTTGCACATTTCTTGGTCTATTGGCCCTGCTCACTTACTCAGCCTGCCCCCGCCCCCCCCCACCCCCAGATGCTGCAGGCACACAGATACCCACTTTCCACTGTTCCTGGAGCTTGGAAGATAAAAGATGCTCAGATAATGTTTGGAAAGTCATGAAAGCACATTTCACTTATTCAAAAGGAAATATTATAATAAGCCTTAGAGTTGGATTTAATGAAAGATTTATACAAGATAGGACATCTAAGCCAAGTTTTTAAGATAAGTGAGAGGCAAC
>NW_006921960.1:796335-807493 GCF_000298275.1 Orycteropus afer afer
TGGGATGCACAGACAATGCATAAAAGTTGAGAGGCTGTGGCCATAATCAGGTGAGAAAAAGGTGTATACAAAGACAGGGCAATGAGGATTGCTAAGAAGGATGGATTTGACATTAACCAAAGTGGGGAGCTCTGGTAGCATAGTGCTTAAGGCACTTGACTGCTAACCAGAAGGCTGATGGTTCAAACCCACCAGCCACTCCTCAGAAGGAAGATGGGACAATCTGCTTCCGTAGTGATACTGCCTTAGAAACCCAAGGAGGGGTCACTATGAGTCGGGGCCAACTTGACAGTACATAACAACAAAAACGAAGTGGTGGATGGTTGCAAAAAATTTAAAATATCATGAAGATCACCATATTTTAGTTATTGTTTAGATAATAATGCCACCATCTAAGACAAAACATATAGGAGGAAAATTAAACATAAAAGAGAAAATAATGAGTTTGGTTTTGGACTTGTTAAATACAAAGTAGTTTTGAGACAATGTATTAGAAATGGTAGGCAGATAATTAAATAGGGACCTTGAATGTAGTTATAGATTTGAGATTCATTAGAATCATGGTGGCAATTTAAATATGAATGTAAAATCTGCAAAAGTAGCATATAAAGCAAAATGATATACCCCATGTATATGATTAAAGCAGAGAATGCCAGAAATATGTTTACTTGTGTTTTATTGACTATGCAAAAGCATTCAATTGTGTGGATCATAACAAATTGTAGGTAACATTGAGAAGAATGGGAATTTTAGAGCACTTAATTGTACTCATGAGGAACCTGTACATAGACCAGGAGGCTGTCATTCAAACAGAACAAGGGGACACTGCATGGTTTAAAATCAAGAATGGAGTGTGGCAGTGTTGTATCTTTTCACCATACTTATTCAATCTGTAGCTGAGCAAATAATCTGAGAAGCTAGACTATATGAAGAAGAATGCATCATCCAGATTGGAGGGAGAACCATTAACAACCTGCAATATGTTGACAACACAACTTTGCTTGCTGAAAGTGAGGATGACTTGAAGCACTTAGTGATGAGGATTGAATAATACTTTCTTCAGTATGGATTACATCTCAGTATAAAGAAGATGAAAATCTTCACACCTGGACCTATAAGTAGCACATGATAAATGGAGAAAAGATTGAAGTTATCAAAGACTTCACATTGCTTGGTTCTACAATTGATGCCAATGGAAGCAGCAGTCAGGACATCAGACGACGTATAGCACTGGGCAAGTTGGCTGCAAAAGACCTCTTTCAGGTGCTGAAGAGCAAAGATGTCTCCTTGAGGATTAAGGTGTGCCTGACACAAGTCATGATATTTTCAATTGCCTAATATTCATGTGATAGCTGGACAATGAATAAGGAAGACTGAAGAAAAATCGATGCTTTTGAGTTTGGTTCATGCGAAGAATGCTGAAAGTACCATGGACTGCTAAAAGAACTAACAAATCTGTCTTGGAGGAAATACAGCTGGGAAGCTCCTTGGAAGCAAAAATGGCCAGACTTCCTCTCACCTATTTTGGTCATGTTATCAGAAGGAACCATTCTCTGGAAAAGGATGTCATGCTCGGTAAGGTAGAGGGTTGACAAAAGAGGAAAGCCCTCAACGAGATGGATTCAAGCAGAAGCTGCAATGGGCTCAAGGATAGCAGGGATACGGAGCTAGCATGGGACTGGGCGGTGTGGCCTTCTGCTGTGTGTGAAGTCGCTATGAGTCAAAGACGAGTCAACGGCACCTAACAACAACATAAAATAAAATGTAAGGGAAACACAAGTGATGGAATCCAGTGACACTGTAGAAAAAGTTTAATCCAAGAGGTAGGGGAGAAGATGGCGTTTAATACAAAAGAGAGGTCAAGAAAAATCAGGAGGAAGATGCAGCCATTGAATCTGTGTTTTGGAGGCACTCGTAACCACAGCTAGACCATAGTGGGTGAAACATGATAATGATGCTAGCTAAATTCCCATGTGTTAGTGAATGATGAATTGAAAGTATATACTTACATTCTAAGAAGTTTATTTGAAAAGAAAAGGGAAAATGTAAGGCAGTAAATATGTACGGATAGCTCAAATATTACCTAACAAGAACACAATTATTATCTATTATCTGAGCCCTGGCTCCATCTCCTTTATTCATAATAACATGTGGTTTGAATTAACTAGCTCTCAGAGAAACACATAATCAAAAAGATGATATTTATAGATATAATTTAGAATTCCTTTTATGTCTTTTCACTTACTTCATTTTATTAGTTATCTATTTGGGCTCCAATGACAGAAATCTAAAATTTTCAAATTCAGTTTATTTCAAGCAATTGTTTAGGCATATTTTTCATTTCTAATTATTCATTTAACAAATGTTACTAATATACTTATTATATACCATATTAGCTTTGTAAATTGTAGCTGTTATTATTATAATGAAAAGCTAAACTCAATATGGATATTGTATAGCCTTTGATCTGAAAAATGCATAAAAGCAAAGCCTGTAATAATAAATCTGTTTTCAAACATAAAATATCAATTTTTACTAAAATATCCATATCATTGTATCTGTTTCTTCTATTTGAAAAGTTAAAAAAAATGGAATATATAGCAACTGAAATTATACTTTTTCCCCTCTGATTTTGCTTGAGCTATATCTTAAGTGTAATTTTTTTTTTCCATTTCAGTTTTGGTCTTGTGCCCAGATGCTAACTTCTAAAAGTTAAACAAATCAATACAAGCCTTTACTTGAATAGTCTAACTTGGGGTTATCTGGAAGGGAACAAGTGAGATTAGAGCAACCTTCTTGCTGCATGTAGAACAAAAAAAAATCACTCTGACTTCTGCCTTTTCAATGTTTTATGTATTTTGTATAGAATCTGTTTAAAAATTCTTTAACTATTCAAGCTATTGTATTTTGTTTAGTTACAGTTTAAGTGGGTTTGCTCCATTATGATTAAAATTGACAGGTCCTGTGTCTCCTCACTGTTATCTTTATTTTTCCATCTGAAGTGTTCTAACCTTGAGAATGCTTTTCAAGATATACTCCCTAGTTTTTTCACCTTAGAATTCTGGTATGATGGCAGCATAAACAAACCATCATTCTGACCCTTCCAACACATTTAAAAAGAAATACAACAAAGAAAAAGTGCTTGGCTTTGAGGATCTCTGAATCAGGGAGCACAGGAAAACAGGAAGGAATTGAAGAGAGGCAAAAATCAACAAGATAACGGTTAAGGTAGCAAAACTGCTTTTCTCACCATCCCTCCTCCTCCTCTAGCCACACAGCCTGCTGGCTATTGTCAGTGGGAATTGTGCCCCCAGGAAAAAAAAAAAAAAAAAGCCTGCTTCCCTAAACAACACAGCCCTCCTGTACAAAGTGACAGGACACTAAGTTTCTTTCCTAAAATCAACAAGGCAGACCTGCCCTGGGATGTGTTTGAACTATGTTAGTACCTCCCCCCTCATCACTGTTGGTTACAAGTCTACTGTGAATTGCTACAAAAGGCCCACGTAGTGGAACCTGTACCAATCTCCCTGTGCTTTCCATAGCTCACGTCTCTGAAACCAGCAGCCCAGACTTTCCAGGGAGTTAGTTCAGGTCTCTCTTCTCTCCCTTTCATTTGATGCTGAGGACTGCTGCTTAAGGCTGCTGTGAATTAAGAAACAGACAACTTTACTGGAAGCCACATCCACAACCAACATACTACAGAAAGGGCTCTGATAGCAACAAGGCAGGTCTTCTGTGGACTATAACATCCCCTTCCCCACCTGGTAATTATTGCTTGCCAAGGTGTTGCAAACAGTTACAGAATGCTCCCTAAGTGAAGTCAATTCCCATAATCAACACTCTACCTGCTTTTCTGTGCACACCATAGGCAGGCCTCTGAAACCAACAAGACAGATCTTTCTGAGAATTAGCTTAGGTCTGTCTGCCCACCCCCCTTGTAGTCACTGCTGAGGATTTCTGACTAAGACTGCTGTGTGCTGGGAAGCAGGCATGTAGAGTGAAGTCTATACCTGTACATTCTATGGAGTAGGCTCTGACAGCAACAAAACAGACCTTACTGGGGGTTCATTCAGAGTGTGTCTAACCCTCCTCCAACCAGTGTCTGTCAGCTACTGGACTGATATGAACTCTTACAGAAGGTCCCTTACAATGGAGTCAAGAAGTAGGTCATCTAAGTGGAGACTGCCCCCTCAAGCACCACAGGGCCACTGGAACTCTGACACCAATAAGATAAATCTCTCAGAGGTCCTTCTAAGGAGTGGAAGCCCCTCCTTCCCCTGACAGAGAGGAAAGTCAGCCTGTGCTTTCTCTGAATGACAGCTTAGATATAAACCTAAAACTAAACAAAACTCACTGCCATCCAGTCGATTCTGACTCATAGCCACCCCCACTGGGTTTCCAAAGCTGTAAATCTTTATAGAGTAGATTGTCCAATATTCCTTCCACTGAACAGCCATTGGGTAATGAACTGCTGACTTTCTGGTTAGCAGCCAAATATATGCTCAGATATAAGCAGCCCCCAAAGAAAAGGGAAAGAAACCTTGGGCAAAACCAGAAGGCAATGCCTTACCCTAAATGGGGCTCCCTAGGTGTGGGTTTTCAAACTGAAAACATGTTTGTAGAAACAGAGAAGGGAGAAGAGTAATAACAAGAGAGAGGGGACTGGTTAACACATTGATTAGTACATGATATCTTACCTAAGTGGTGGTACCCACTAGTGAAGAGACTGATCACAGCATATTCTCCAGTGTGTTTGTTGTTGTTGTTTTTATGTGCTATTGAGTTGGACCCGACTCATAACTACCCCTCCTTGGGTTTCCAAGGTAATATCACTACGGAGGTAGATTGCCCAACCTTTCTTCTGAGGAGTAGCTGGTGGGCTCGAACCACCAACCTTCTGGTTAGCAGTTGAGTGCCTTAGGCACTATGTTACCAGGGCTTCTCCAGTGTATTTAGGAGGTTGGAAAAATATATATATTCTGTGCAAATAAAAACCAAAAGAGCTAGAGTAGTGTTCTGGTTACCTAGTCCCACTCTGACAGAAATATACCACAAATGAGATGGCCTTAACAAACAGGAGTTTATTCTCTTACAGTTTGGAGGCTTTAAATTCAAGTTCAAAGAGCCAGGCTCTAGGGGCTGGGTGAAAGCCCCTCAACCTCAGGATCCAGCTCCTCTTCCTGCTCCTGGCCCACTGGAGCTAGAGGTGTTTCTTCACTCAGACAGCTGCTGGCTGCTGAGGTTGACAACCCAAGGTGAACAAATAAAAAGGCATAGTCCTGATGTTACCAAACAACATGGCAGACCATTAATTCAAGTCCATTTTAAGTCCCAAGGTTGGCAGAGCATGGCTGGCTGCTGAAAAACAACACGGCTACATGCAGGGTCCAAGTGTGCCATAAGCTAGAGACCATTCCCCAAGGCTTCTGCTTATATACAGTAAGCAGACCACATTCTCTAAGGCAGCTGCTCAGCTGCTACCTGTAGATTTCACAATGGGGTTGATTATCAGTCTCATCATGATCAACCAGGCCCAGCCAAGTTGACACACAAACTGAACGACCACAAGTAGTAATCTTACTATCAGACAAAGTAGGTTTTATACACCATCCTCGTAATTGTCACTGTGTTTGAGTCCTTTGTTGCAGACACTGTCACTTTCTCTATTGAAATTTTTTGAGCTGAGCCTCTATTTCACAGACAATGATGAACTTCTCCAGAGACTGGTTACTCCTGATAATATGAACCAATTACATGAGACAAAGTTTCACCATCCACTCTTCCAAGGAGGATCCCAGCTGTACTTCAAGACAGATTTGTTCATTCTTCTGGCAGTCCATGTTATTTTTTATATGCTTCACCAGCACAATTTAAATACATCAATTCTTTGGTCTTCTTAATTCATTATCCTGCTGCCATATTTATCTAAGGAGATTGAGAATAGCATGACTTGGATCAGATATACTTTTATCCTCAAAGTAACATATTTGCTTTTTAACACTTTAAGAAGAATTTTTGCAGCACATTTGCCCAATGGAATATGCCATTTTATTTATTTATTGGTGCTTCCATGGGCATTGGATCTGAGTAAAATGAAATCTATGACAGCTTGAATATTTTATTAGGCATCCTAGTAGGAGGGAAATGGTATCCATGGTGGTTTTGATTTGCATCTCTCTGATGGAGCTCTGGTAGCATAGTGGCTCATGCACTTGACTGCTAACCAGAAGGCTGGCAGTTCAAACCCACCAGCCACTCCTCGGAAGGAAGATGGGGCAATATATTTCTGTAGTGATACTGCCTCGGAATGAGTCGGGTCTGACTCGATGGCACATAACAACAACGATGGCTAATGACACTGAACATCTTTTCATGTTTCTGGTGGCCATTTTAATGCCCTCTTTGGTGAAATAACTATTCAAGTCCTTTACCTACTTTATGATTGCATTATTTGTTTGCCACTTGTTAAGTTATCAAAGTTTTTTATACATGTTTTGTTTTAAATTCTCATCACATACAGGTTCCCCCTGCTATCCAAAATCATAGCATAACTATGAAACTTTCATAAACTGACATGACTAAACAATCACCACTAGTTTATATGGGAAATTTCCCTATATGTTTTCAGACCCCAAAAATAATGTACAAAATTATACTAAATAACACCTTAAAATTAATACAACACTAACAAATAGTACAATTGAGAATGGTATGATAAATACACAGCTGATATTAAGCAGAAATAATGTATGCATAGTAGTACAGTGTAGTTCCTGGGGAGGGAGTTTGGTGATGACACTCTCACCATTCTTGGTGTGTGCTGCCTTTTTATCAGTCTATTTTAAAACAGCTCATTCCTTTTCTGAACATGATATTATTGCTATAGGTAGTGTAAATGCTGAATTATTTAGCTATGCCATCTGTTGTGTTACATTAGGCCAAGTTTTTTTAGCCATCACAAGGTTTTATATACATTCTATCATATGCATTATGATGTACATTAAATCCATCTACAGTGGGACTCCTTAGAAGTTTGATGGTCTTAGAATTTCAATAGAAGTGCAATTTTAGGGTAGGAAGATGAGGACACTGAGGGAGAAAAAATGATTATAAGTTGGAAAGAATCCAACTTAGGTAACCACGGTCATAATTTGAAGGTGAAGATGAATGGTATTAGGTACAGTATGCTGCTGCATTTGAACTGCCCAGTCATGGATTCATGGCACTGCCCATCCATCCTGGAAAATAGAGAGCTCTTTATAACCTGGTATGCTGAAGTTTAGGAGCTCTGGTAGTGTAGTGCCTAAAGTACTTTACTGCTAACCAGAAGACTGTTGGTTCATACCCACCAGCTACTCCTTGGAAGGAAGGTTGTGCAATCTACTTCTGTACTGATACTGCTGCAGAAAACCAAGGAGGGGTTTCTATGAGTTGGGCCCAATTCAACGGCACATAACAACAACATGCTGAAGTTGGTATGATGTTACGATCTTGTGGGACTACTGTGGAGAAAATGTCTACATTTGTTTGGAATGACTTTTATGGTTTCTTCCAAACAGAAGTCTCCATTATTCTATGCACTCAAGAAAAGATTATTGGCTATAAAGTCTGTGAACTCTCAGGATCCAAGAGATCATAAATCTTGGAGATTAAAGATTAAGTATAAAGCCAACAGTAGAAAAGACTATTAAGGGATCATGAAAGGTGTCGTTCCTACTTGTCATTTTCCCACTTGGTACTAAAGGGCAGAGCATTATTAGAGTGGGGCAAGATATAAGTCAGGAAGTCAGAACCTCAAAGATCAGACATTTAATCAGATGTTAGACAATGGATATGGGCAGAAAGGAATCTATAACTAGAAATAATTACTTGGTACCAGGTTTAAGGGGACTGCCCAAGACAATAAACTTTGTCCCAATAACAACTTATTTTCTATTCTTTTTAAAGAAAGACATGTCATTCAAAGCACTGTGTGTGTCTCAACAGAGAATAGAAACAGGTGAATGCATAAATTACAATGGTAAGAAATAGATGTGATGATATTACAGGTATATCTAATAGCTAACTATCAATTCTGGGCACTTCAGCTACTATTATGACTAGATGCCCCCATCACTCACACACACAAGCACACAGACACACAGACACACACACACACACACACACACACCCTTCCACAATTGTTTGTTGTTTGACAATATGAGTAATGATTTTACTTTGGAAAACTCTTAGATTAGAAAATATTTTGTGCACCTTCTCAAATTTAATATTTTGTCCTTGATTACTTTAGCAGCACTATATAGGTCTATACTTGTATTGACACTGACTATTTAAGTATCAATAAACATATGCCAAAATCATGGGAAAATTTGAAAATATACTGCAAGTTATAAATCATCCTGAAAATATTTTGAAGAAGTGGCCTGGGTTTAATGCAGCATAGATTTACAAAGTACTGTACTGTAATTTTAAAGCAAGACTGCAAGCCATTAGAATCAAGACTGGATTTGGAATTTTGCATTTTGTTTATAGGGTAGCTATTATTTTAACTTCATTTCATGATGATAAGGACGGCACATAAACTTATCTGCCTGTAGCAGGTTGCTCATTTCAAAATTTCTTCTCACATCCCACAGTGTAATCATCTAAAGCCAAAATGCAGTTTTGTAGAACAAAGATGAAGTTCCCCTTCATATTACAAAGATATTAATTTAAGCATTTAAGCATGTTCTGCAGGAGGCCACTGGAAGATGAAACTATTATCTTTCCTATAATGAGCATCAATAATTTTTTTTTTGTTTTGCATTTAACTCTTGATTGAATAATATGCAATGCACTTGTAACAAAGGTGTTGCTTTTAAAATTTTAACCTGTTTTTTTTATAGATTATGAATCTCTAGCAGGAGATTTTTTTTTTTTTCTATTTTTTTTCATTTAATTCTAGTTGAGAATATGCACAGCATGACATACACCAATTCAACAGTTTCCACATGTAGAATTTAGTGACATTGATTATATTCTTTGAATTATTCCACAATTCTCATCATATTTTTCTGAATTCTTCCTCCCTCATTAACATATACACAATGCCCTCTAAGGTTCCTGTTTCATCTTTCAAGTTACTATTGTCAGTTTGATCCCATGTGGATAATTTTCAAAAGAGCATAATGTTGAGGCAGACCTTAGTTAGTCTGTTACTGTAGGTGAAAAGAGACCAGTTACACCTTGGATGGCAGATTGCAAGCTTTTAAGACCCCAAGCACTGTACAATGGATTATGAAGTAGAGCAGAAACACAAACACATTATTAGGCCATTTCATTGTGATGTCCCAGAAAGCCATGAACCTTAACTTCTAAACCAAGAAACCAGCTCCCTTGAGGTGTTTGTTTTTACATAAGCAGACTCAGCAGCTTTTTTTATTTTTTTTGTCATTGTTGTAAATACATCTCTCATGCTACTTTTGCCAATACAACTTTTTACAGGTGTACAACTTATTGACAACAATTACAATAATCAGCTGTGCCACCTTCCCCTTAACCAATGTAATTTTTCCCTCACAATTAGCCCCTTTCCCTCTACCTCCTGCCCTGGTAGCCATTAATAAGCTTTGGTCTTTTAGTGTCTTTTTATAAAAAATGAGGTCATACAATATTTGTCCTTTCATTATCAGCTTGTCTTCAAGCCCTATGCATACTATAGCATGTATCAAGAGTTCATTTCTCCTACTAGGAGCTCTGGTAGCTTAGTGCCTAAGGCACTTGACTGCTAACCAGAAGGCTCATGGTTCAAACTTACCAGCCACTCCTTGGAAGGAAGACAGGCAATCTGCTTCCGTAGTGATACTGCCTCGGAAACCCAAGGAGGGATCGCTATAAGTCGGTTCTGACTCTACGGCACATGACAACAACAACACTGGCTGCATAGTATTACATTGCATGTATGTACCACATTTTGTTTTTCCACTCATCCTTTGATAAACATTTAGACTGTTTCCACCTTTTGGCTATTGTCAACACTGTTGCAATGAACATTGGTGTCCAAGTCCTTCTGAGTGTCTGCTTGCAGGTCTTTTGGGTATATACCTAGTAGTGCGTTTCTGGGTCATATTTTTACTTTTAGTTCTCTTTTCAATTTTTTGAGGAACCACACACTATTTTTCACAATGGCTATACATTTTTTATTCCCACAAGCAATAGCTAAAGATTTGAATTTTCCTACATCCTCACTGCTTTTTTTTTTTTTTTTTTTAAATTTAGCTGTACTGGTAGCACAGTGGTTGAGGCATTCAACTCACCAGCCATTCCATGAGAGAGAAATGAGGCAATCTTCTGTAAATATTTACAACTTTGGAAATCCTGTGGGACAATTCTACTCTGTCTTATAGGGTCACTCTGAGTTGGAATCAACTCAATGGCAGTGCATTTAGTTTTTAGTTTTTATTTTTTGGTTGTTGTTAGGTGCTGTGGAAGCAGGATTGACTCAGAGCTAAACTATGTATAACAGAATGAAACACTTTCCTGTTCTGCACCATCCAACTCCCTTCTGCAATCAATATACCACTAGGTCTCTTGATTCCTCTTATACTATTTTTCACCTTTGTTGTTGTTGCACTTGCCACCTTCTCAAATACATTAGCATCTATTTTCTACTTTCTGGAATTTGTGTTCTATGAGGGCAGAGACTTTTGTGCAATGATGTATCTTAAGGAACTAAAATCGTGTCAGGGCACCTTAGGTCGCCAGATAACATATATTGAATAAATAAATGTACTAGACACAGTGTTTAAATATTTGACATTCTCAGTTGTCTCTGGGATGTCAGAAGGTTTGTTAAAACCCATAAGTGGTGATAGAAGCCAGAAAATTTGGATTAGCAGCTTTAGCTGTAGTATGTGGAATTGGTAGTCCTTAAAAAGGAAGCCCCTGAAGCCCAATGGCAGGTGAATAGTTGGTCCTAGGCAACAACATTTCTGCAAAGTAAAAGGAAAAAAACTGTATAGAGATTCTAAAGAAGTATACTGAGTTTGTCTGACACACATACAATATAACTTGTCTATTAAGTTTATTGTTTACCTAATTTCATTAGAATGCAAGTTCTATAAAGACAAGGATTCCATTTATTTATTTGCCTAATTGGTTCATGGGAGCTCTGGTAGCG
>NW_006921960.1:808058-814336 GCF_000298275.1 Orycteropus afer afer
AGAAATAAAGGAAATCTGCCTGAGATTCCTCTGGCTGAGAAGAGAAATAATGAGCAATTAATGTGGCCAAAGTGACACCACTAACCCTCTTTGTACCAGAGCCCACAATGATTCATCACAGCACATGAAAGTCTTGTTTATTATCTTCAAGACTCAGAGGAAAAAATAAGGGGGAGAGAGGGTTGGATCTAAAAGTGTAAACCGTTAAAGTTTTTTTGAGTGGAGACAATATTGATCATCCTATAATTTATTGTTATTTTTGGGACTGTGATCACAGGAATGAAAAATAGTTAAAAAGAAAGTTTTCCCAAATGTTGAGTGTCACCTGAAAAATATTGGGAAAGATACAGGGTTAAAACACTGAAATCATTCTGACTCTCACTTTTGTAGATTTGTGTCAATTGAAATCTGAATCTGTGTCACTGAAATCTTCACATACAGGGAATTTGTAAGATGTAAGATGAAAGAGAAGAAAGGATCCAGTCTTGGGTCAATCAGTGTTAGAAAACAAGGATGTCATTACAAACACTATAACTTATAAGTGGCCCATCTACATACTGACTATATGACTAATGTTGATGTCCTCTAGTGGAATTATCTTTGTTGAGCTCGTACAGGATCCAGTGAAGATATTATCCCAGATAAGAAGATATTCAATAGGCATTGAACTGATAGCAACTTGTTGTAATATAGAATCCCTGATAGTACAATGGTTAAGTGCTTGACTACTATCCTAAGGGTTAACGGTTTGAACCCACCCACAGCTCCATGGGAGAAAAAAACTATTGATATGCTCTTGTAAAGATTTTAGCCTGGAAAATTCGATGAGGCAGTTCTACTCTGTCATATAGGGTCTCTAATAGTTGTAATGGATTCTAAGGCACACAACTATAATATATTTAGATATTTCATTTAGTAGTCTAAGTATGTGGAAAAAAGACATTTAAACATTCTTCCCACATTTTTGGCAAAATGGAACTAAAGGCAAATAGAACTAACTCTCTACATGGCTCCAAAGGAGCTCTGGTAGCATAGTGCCTAAGGCACTTGACTGCTAACCAGAAGTCTGGTGGTTCAAACCCACCAGCCACTCCTCGGAAGGAAGATGGGTCAATCAACTTCCGTATTGATACTGCCTCTGAAACCCAAGGAGGGGTCGCTATGAGTCGGGGCCGACTCGAGGGCACATAACAACAAACAACAACACATGGCTCCAAAAGATACACATACACTCATAAACACACAACTTTTAAAGTTAATTCTACATTAAGAAGTTTATCCAAATTAAATCCCCAACATCTTTGCTTTGGGTGGAGAGAAATGCTCAGTAGAGGGGAATACAAGCAGAGACTGGGAAATTTGAATCCCTTCTCTCTGAATTTAGTGTATGGTGTGACTATCTGGAACCACATAGAATATCATCCCAGATAATTAAGAGAGCAATCCTGCAGGGTTCGGTACCATAAAGAAATAAAGGAATTGTTATTAAAGAATTACTAAGTAGCACAAACAGCTCTGTGACCTGTAAGTCCAGATGCTTTCACTATAGTAATGTATCACATTTGGGAAGAAGGTATTATTAAAACAGTCTCCTGTTTATAATGCCCTAAATTGTTGATAAGAGAGCCAGGAACTTTCAGAGCTGAATTTGAGAATTTGATATTTTAAGTTTCTTATGTCTGAAGGGTCAATAAAAAGACAGTATACATTTATCATAAGTCAGTTTATCCATTTGAAAGCAGAAGACCTTGATAATTCATAGTAGTTTCAAAAATTAATTATCTGGCACTGCTTATTGTTGAGATAACATAATAGTTTCTGACTGAACTTTCAAGGAGTATTAATAGAAATTCTCCAAAGTGCTGATCTGACCATATTACGGTAACAGATATTAACTAATTATTTATGAAACTTATTTTTCTTTCTGGAAGAACTACTACACAACTAGACTGCATTCCTATGTGTCTCTTGTATTTAGACATGATTATGTTTCTGAATTTTGGTTCAAAGAATGGAGGTGAAAGTACACTTTGCTATTTCTAACCTTGGTCTATGTAAACCTTCCATGTGATCCTCCATACTCTTATCCCCTATCTCAACAGAAAATGCAGGTGATCCAGCAGAAAACTCTAGATCCCAGAGACATGAGCTAGCCAGAGATGGAAGGTGTCAGGATGCCTAGATCATGTTATGGAAAGTCAACCACAGACTACTCTGTGAGCTAAAAATAAGTTTCTAATATGTTAAGTTATTGAAGTTGGGGGATTGTTTTTAAAGCTATTAAGCTAACACAAGTATTACATTGTTTGTTGTCATATCCTGTTTCTATCTGCTCAACCTAGGATATATGCAGAACATATAGTAAAGAACATATAGAACAAAAGTAAGCATGAGGAGAGAGAGGGAGAGAGAGAGATCTCTACTAAAACTGCATGTTATAGTTCCAGAACATGCATTACGGATAACTAAAGAATTTATTGAGAGTGGAAATATATCCCAATATATTTGTTAAGAACAATCTATGGAGATAAAATGGCAAAAATAAAACCTAAGAGTAATGCACACTTTCAAAAACTTTAGAAATCAGGTTTACAATGTACCTGAGTATTCTAGGGCTCAGAAGCTTGTTTTTTACAGACTTTTGGTCTAGCAGTTAATGATGTGATCAAAAACTTAATTCTCCACATTCACAAGAGTTCTGAAATAGGAATTATGCTCTAAAAAGAATAAAGAAATTAAAGCTTACAAAATATTCTGATACATACATACAAATTAATTTCTGGCTCTTATGACAGTTACCATAGATAAGTTTGAGAAATTTATTTGGTGTGCTATTCAAAAAGTAAAATGTGATCTTCATGATGTGATCATATGAATACAACTTGAGTAAAATGGGGTAGTAGTGGTATGGCATTACAAGTTTTCTGTTATAGGTCAAAACTTAGCAGTTTTTTTTTTTTTCTTAGCATTGCACTTTCTTTCCTGATTCACTCACTAGATCATAAATGGACTCTGGTCCATTTAGAAATTGATGGAATATGAGAAATTGTCCTTTAGAAAGTAGTACAGAAAGCTTGATGTAATAGTGTAATTTGTGATTCTGGAAATATCTATAATATTTCAAGCTAAGAATCCCAAGTTATCAAGTATAGAAGACTAGTATTTTCTCCAGGGAAATTATAATTCTGTTCCTGAGTTTAGTATAAACTACATTGATATAGCAAATATTTGAGTTGATTTCACCATTCAACATTTAAACACTGTCTTATTATAGTTCTATCTCTTTTTAAGGGATATTCTCCAGTCTTTGCAAATGGGCAAAATACATGGGCCAGATACTTCTTCATATCCCCTAAAGGATACCTGATTTGAATTAATCTTTTATTATGGAACCAGTGACACAAAGACTGTGATAATGACTGGAGTTCAGATGTTTAGTTATAGCACATGACAAATTTAAATTTTCTGTGGTTATGTTTGCTCTATTACATACCCAAAAGCCTGTAGAACACCCTTGGCATTTGTCTATCTCTGAGCCTAGCTCTGCAGCTTCCTGTCCATGTTATGTCTAATATCTTTGTAAGGAGCTCTGGTAGTATAGTGCTTACTGTTAATCAGAAGACTGGTAGTTCAAACCCACCAGACACTCTTCAAAAGGAAGGTTGGGCAATCTACTTCCATAGTGATACCTTCTTGGAAACCCAAGGAGGGGTCACTATGAGTCGTGTCCAACTCAACAACACATAACAACAACAACAATATCTTTGTAACTATTTTGTCCTTATTATTAAATTTTGTTTGTTTAAGATAAGCAGTTTCTATTGTCTATAAGTAAAACCAGAACTCACATAACTGGTTAAAATAATGTAGCATCAACTGTACACTTGTTATGGTGAAGGCAATGGGAATAGCTAAAACCTGATGTTCCCCCTATGCTTCTGAAAAAAATAAATAAAGCAAAGAAAGAGAAATAAAATAAAATAAATAAACATAAATTGTGTATTATGCTTGCCCTTCTGAGAACGGAAAGAGGCCAAGATCTGATATGGGCATGGTTTTGTTTGTTTTGGTCCATGAAGTTCAGTGTTATCAAATTCAAATTTGAAATATCTGTCTACTCCATCCATTAGAAAATCATACTAACTCTGGTAGTTCACCTGGAAACTCTCATAGAAGACAGTCCCTGAAGGAGAGGTAAATATTTTTTCTTGGCCTGAGAACCAGATAACAGAAAGTTGGAAGCATAGTTTTGGAGGCCAAATGTCAACGTATTTTATTATTTTCCCACAATAAGGAAGAAGCGCCAATTTCCAGCCTTGACAGTGATTTCCAGCCTACTGCTTGTAGCTGTTTTGCTTTCTTCAGATGAGAGTTTACCTCAACACATGGCCATTCAGCCAAAGACTGAGTTTCCCATCTTCCTGCAATGTGAATGAGTTCTGTCAGAAGGAGAGCAGAAATGATGCATGACACTGTCAGTCTTGCCCCAAAGCCTTGAAAATGTGTTTCCTATTCTATACCCATTCTGAGTGCATGGAATGGAGACATAATAGCAGAAGACAAAGCAGTTACAATAAACTGAAGGATGAAAGCTGTGCATTAAGTATCAAAAAGTCATTTAGCAAGTCATGTGTCTCCTATTTCTGATCTATTAACTTTTATTTTGGGGTCTCATAGATATAGTAGCTTATGCTCTATCTTTAGTCTGCTCGGGATTACTTCCAGTGTGCTTTACCTATAAATTACTTTCATTTGCTTTGATACATAATTCTATGGTCATCTCCTGCTACACTTAGGATGCATACACTAAAGGTTCAACCATGTGGTATTTAACACATGTTTCAAAACACTAAAACTAAACATTAAAAAAGTCAGAGGAGACAATATATGTGATTTTTATTATACAAATATGAGGCCATCTATTTACTTTTGCATGTTTGGCAAGAGATCCCTGCCCATTAAGCCCTATATTCTCTGAGGTAACTGTTCCATAGGGTAGGAAATATTTCTCAACATCTTCAAATATTTTGATTTTATTAATATTTTTCTTTGCTGTAATAGACACATATTCTTTGTTGGCTTCACTCTTACTTCTGAGAACAACCACAACACGTGGTGAACCTACTGACAGAGACAATGGAATATTTACTCATCACCCTAGGAATTCTCTTCTGGAAATCCTCATGTTCTTTTCTCTAGGACTGTTTTTTTTTTGTTGTTGTTTTAAAGAATAAATTCTACTTTTTTTTTTTTTTTTTTTCAGAAAACTTGGTGGATAGGACACTTCCTCAGACCTTGTATATATGAAAATATGTTTACTTTTACCACAGACTTCAAAAACAATAGAGTAGATAGGAAAAAGCTCAGCATCCATTTTTCTTCTGGCACCTAGTGTTGTGGATAAGAAATCTAATGGCAAAATCATTCTATCTTTTTTGTAGATAGCCAGTTGTGATGCTTTGCTCTTTGAGGAGTTCACATTATTTTTTTAGGATATTGAAGAGCCTACATTTTGTGTTTTAAAAGTATTTAGTTTTAGAGAAATATTAGATTTAGGGAAAAAATGACCAGAAAATACAGAGATGTCATAAACTTTCTTTTCCCCTGCATAGTCTTTGTTTTATTAAAAAAAACCTTAAATTTATGTGGTACATTCCCTTAAAACCAATACTCATACATTATCATTAGCTATAATCTATAGGAGTTCCTGAAAGATGCAAATAGTTAAATGTTTGACTACTAGCTGAAAAGTGGCTGGTTAAAACTCACCCAGAGATTCTTAAAAGACAGACCTGGCAATCTGTTTCCATTGGTTCCAGCTTTGAAAACTCTGGTGAAGTTCTACTATGCAGGAGTGACAATCAACTCTATAGAAGCGAACCACAACAATATATTCCATAGTTTAAATTAGGGTTCATTCTTTGTGTTTTATGGGTTTTGACAAATGCATGTCATGTGTCCACCATTACAGTATCAAACAAAATAGTTTCACTGACATAAAAGTACCAGGTTCTAGCTATTCATCCTTCTTTCCTTTGCCCTAAACCCTGGCAACAACTTCCCTTTTTATTCTCTCTGTAATCTTTCCTCTTTCAGAATTTCATGTAGCTAGGCAGGGCAAGATGGCGGACTAGGCAGAAGGATTGCACAGACCCTCTTCAACAAAGAAAAGGGAAACCAATAAATACAGACACAGAAGATAATCTTGGACCCCTGAGCCTTGAAGGAAAGGATGCAGATTTGGACTAAACCCCAACTAGCAGAAGAATTTGCGTGAA
>NW_006921960.1:822706-823711 GCF_000298275.1 Orycteropus afer afer
TTGGTTCTACAATCAACACAAGTGGAAGCAGCAGTCAAGACATCAGACTAAGTATTGCACTGGGCAAATATGCTGCAAAAGACCTCTCACAAGTGCTGAAGAGCAGAGATGTCTCTTTGAAGACTAAGGTGTTCCTAACCCAAGCCATGGTATTTTTCAATCTTTTCATATGCATGCAAGAGCTGGACACTGAGTAAGGAAGACTGAAGAAGAGTTGATGCTTTTGTGTTGTTGCGGTGTTCACAAAGAATACTGAAAGTATCATGGACTGTGAAAAAAAAAAAAAAAACTAACAAATCTATCCTGGAAGAAGTGCAGCCAGAATGCTCCTCGAAGGTGAGAATGGCTAGACTTTGTCTCACCTACTTTGGTCATGTTGTTAGAATGGACCATTTCCTGGAGAAGGATATCATGTTTGGTAAAATGGAGGGTCAACAAAAAAGGGGAAAGCCTTCAATGATACAGTACCTGCAACAATGGGCTAAGATGTGGCAAGGACTGTGAGGCTGGCACAGGACCAGGCAATGTTTCATTCTATTTTATGGAGGGTTGCTATGCATCAGAACTGATAGAACAGCACCTGACAAGAACAATAGTAAAACAATGATCATGAAAATGGCACAAAGTTAGGTAAAGTGTTGTTCTGTAATAGTTAAGTCACTATGATGTGGGGTTGACTTGATACCAACTAACAAAACTAATGCTTGCAATAATATCTCATTGTTGTTTTAATCAGCAATTTCCTAATGAGATATGATGCTATCTTTCTATATGCTTATTTGTTATGTTTATATATGTGTTAGTATATAGAGATATTTGCCAGTTTATTTATTTATTTGATTGCATTTTAAGAGTTCCCTTTATATCCTGGATAAAAGTCCTTCAGCTAATATGTGTTTTGAAATATGTTCTCCAGTGTGTGGCTTATCTTTTAATTCTATTAACGGTTTCTCACAAAAGCATTTTTCCTTTGTTTTAATTTTAATGAAGTTAATTTTTTTCCCT
>NW_006921960.1:825501-840012 GCF_000298275.1 Orycteropus afer afer
TTCATTGCAGCTTTGACTTCCACTGAAACTCAGTGGACACTTACCTAATTCATGTTGTTACTGTTGTTGTTATGTGCCATCGAATAGGACCCAACTCATAGTGACCCCTCCTTGGGTTTCCAAGGCAGTATCACTACAGAAGTTGATTGCCCCATCTTCCTTCTGAAGAGTGGCTAGTGGGTTTGAATCACCAGACTTCTGGTTAGCAGTCAAGTGCCTTAGACACTACACTACCAGAGCTCATTACCTAATTCATAGACAACTTAAAAAATCCAATGAAAAAATAAAAAATAATCATGACCATATATGATGTATATATTTGCATGTAGATGCCCAGTTTTTCCTCACATACTACTGAAATCTTGAGGGTTTTAGCATCTTTAGCTGTCAGTTCTATACATCATAGATAACTTTACTCTTTCTAGCATTTTTATCCTAATTCATTAAATTTGGTCATGATTTTTAATTTTTTTTTCCATTGGATTTTTTAAGTTGTCTATGAATTAGGTAAGTGTCCACTGAGTTCTTTTCTCTTTGTCTACCAAATGATTTATGATTATTTTTCACTCTTCTGACTTAAGGACTCTACTAATCACCTTAAACCACTGCTGGCTTCTCTCCCCAAGGAGGCCCTAAGTTTGTGAACCTGACTTGTTTTGGAATCTATGCATATGGTGATGGCAGCTTGAGAGGACTCTCTCCCAAAAGTGTTACATGAAAAACCGTACTCTATGTTGCCACTTTCTTCCCAAATCTTTGTAAAGAATGTTGAATTTTAATTATTTCCCTTTCTTTATTGTGGTGTAAAATTTACTAATCTTCAGAGTGAATTTAGTAATTTATTAAGTTACTAATGTACAAATTTACTGACTTAAAAATTTACTAATTTAAGGGTTTACAAATTTACAATATAACATATTTTTTGAAATGGTTAATTTGCAGAGTACTATATAAACTTACTAATTTATTATTTTGCATATTTACATATTTATAGCTTTTAATATTAAAAATTGATGTCTACTAATTTACTAAAATAATAAGTTACATATTTATTAATTTACTAATCTTAAACAGAGATGAGCCAGTTAAGTAGTAAAAGTCAATTCCTATTCTTAGTGACCCTATAGGACAGAGTAGAAAAGCCTCATAGGGTTTCCAATGATGTAAATCTTTACAGAAGCACATGCCTCACCTTTCTTCCACAGAGTGGCTAGTAGATTAAAAATGCTGACCTTTTCATGAGTACCCTAATGCTTCAACCACAACACCACCAGAGCTCCTTAAGTAGAAAAAGAAGTTGCTCTGTATAGCCATTACACATTTTTTTTAATGTTACCTTTATATCTGCTTTTTTTATGCACCCATTCTCCATATTTCCTATTGTAAAGAGCTCCCTGTGTTCTTCTTTGTACATTACGTGCAATAATTTCTGTTAGTGGCTGTGAAATAATCTGTAATGACTGTCTTTCAGCAATTTATGAAAACCTTTGTGCCACTCATGTCCTACTACATTATATTTTGTTTTTACAATAAATTTTATGAAATTTATCTACATTTCATAATATTGTAGATGTAAATGCATGTGTCTCTATGCCACCAGAGCTCCCAAATTAGAATTAAGAAATAGAAAATTTTTAAATAAGTGATTTTCAAATATTTCCCATCTTATAAAATTAACATTTTTTCATTATATAAAATGAGTTAACTACTTCTGAATTCTCACAAATATTTGTCAATGTGAAAAATGTTTCCTTCATGCATTAAGATGTGACAACTCATATATATTAATTTATAGAATATTATGCTAAAAACAGAAAAAAGTATATTCATATTTATCCCATAAAAATGTTTTACATGTTCATAATGGATTTCCTATCAATTAAGGGGAGGGAGACAGGCCCCATCCCAGAGGTGGGAAAGTGAGGGAATGCTGGGGACGATAAAGCAGCAGGATCCAGGTAGGATCCTGGTAAGGGGAAGGTGGGGAGGATTTGAACAGCTAAGGGAGACAAACTTGTCTGTTGCTGTGGCTTGCATGTTGCTGTGAGGGTTGAGGCTGTGTCACCAGTGTTTCAAATGTCACCAAGGTTGCACATGGTGCACAGGTTTCAACACAGCTTACATACTGAGACAGACTAAGAAAAAGGAAGAGGCCATCCACTTCTCAAAGAATTGGCCAGGGGAAACCTCATGAATAGCAGAGAAACACTGTCTGATACATTACTGGGAAACTTTATGGATAGCCCCAAAACATCGTCCAATACAGTGAAGGAAGATGAGCCCCTCAGGTCTGAAGGCACTCAAAATATGACTGGAAAAAAGCTGCATCATCAGAGTAGAACCCACCTTAATGATATGGATAAAGCAAAGCTTTTGGGACTTCCATCTGCTGATATGGCATGACTCAAATTGAGGAGAAATAGCTTTAAGCATCCATTAATAATAGGAACATGGTATGTATGAAGTATGAATCTAGGAAATTGGAAATTGTCAAAAATGAAATGGAACATGTAAAGATTGATATCCTAGGCTTTAATGAGCTGAAGTGGACTGGTTTGGGCCATTTTAAATCAGACAACCATATTATATACTATGCCAGGAGTGACAATTTGAAGAGGAATGGTGTGACATTCATCATTCAAAGGATGTTTCAAGATCTGTCCTGAAGCAAAATACTGTTACTGGTAGGATAATATCTATATGCCTATAACAAAGACTAGTCAATACTGCTATTATTCAAATTTAGACCTCAACCACCAAAGCCAAAGATGAGGAAATTTATCAACTTCTGCAGTATGAAATTGACTGAGCATGCAATCAAGATGTGTTAATAATCACTGGTGACTGGAAGGCAAAATTTGGAAACAAAAAAGAATCACTGGTCATTGGAAAATTTGGCCGTGGTGACAGAAATAACACTGGATATTGCTTGATAGAATTTTGCAAGACCAATGACTTATTCATTGCAAATACATTTTTTCAACAAAACAAACAGTAGCTATACACATGGACTTTGCCAGATGGAGCACACAGGAATCAAACTGACTACATCTGTGGCAAAAGGTGATGGAAAATCTCCATATCTTTAGCCAAAACTAGGCCAGGAGCCAATTGTGGAACAGACCATCAACTGCTTATATGCAAGTTCAACTTGAAGTTAAAGACAATTAAAACAAGTCCACAAGAGCAAAAAAGATGACCTTGGATATATCACTCCTGAATTTAGAGAACATCTATAGATTAGATTTGATGCATTGAATACCAATGACTGAAAACCAGAAGAAATGTGGGATCACAACTAGAACATCATCCATGAAGAAAGCAAGAGGTCATTAAAAAAGATGAGAAAGAAAGAAAAAAACAAAATGGATGACAGAAGAGACTCTGAAACTTTCCTTTGCGTAGAGAGTAGCTAAAGTAAATGAAAGAAATGACAAGCTAAAACAGATGAACAGAGGATTTCAAAGAACAGCTCAAGCAGATAAAGCCAACTACTATAATGAAATATGCATAGACCTGGAGTTAGAAAACCAAAAGGGAAGAATACACTTAGCATTTCTCAAGCTGAAAGAACTGAGGAAAAAATTTAAGCCTTGAGATGCAATATTGAAAGATTCTATGGGCAAAACATTGAATGATACAGAAAGCATCAAAAGAAGATAGAAGGAATTCACAGAATCACTGTACCAAGAAGAACTGGTCAATCTTCATCCATTTCAAGAGCTGGCATATATTCAAGAACCAATGACATTGAAGGAAGAAATTGAAGCTGCACTGAAGGAATTGGCTAAGAACAAGGCTCCAGGGATTGACAGAATACTCATTGAGATGTTTCAACAAACGGATGCCCTGTGGGATGCACTCACTGGGCTATACCAAGAGATTTGGAAGACAGCTACCAGGCCAACCGACTGGAAGAGATCCATATTTGTACCCATTCCAAAGAAAGGTGATCCCACAGAATGTGGAAATTAACAAACTATATCATTACTATTGCGTACAAGTAAAATCATGCTGAAGATAAATAAAAGACAGTTGCATAAGTATATTGACACAGAACTTCCAGAATGCAAGCTGGATTTAAAAAATGTCATGGAACAAAGGATATCATTGCTGATGTCAGATGGATCTTGGCTCAAAGCAAAGAATACCAGAAAGATGTTTACTTGTGTTTTATTGACTAAGCAAAAACATTCAATTGTCTGGATCATAATAAATTGTGGATAACATTGAGAAGAATGGGGATTCCAGAACATTTAATTGTACTCATAAGGAACCTGTACATAGACCAGGAGCTGTCATTCTAACAGAACAAGGGGACACTTCATGGTTTCAAATCAGGAAGGGAGTGCTTCAGGGCTGTATCCTTTCACCACACTTATTCAATCTATATGCTGAGCAAATAATCCGAGTAGCTGGAGTATATGAAGAACGTGGCATCTGGATTGGAGGAAGAATCATGAACAACCTGTGATATGCTGACGACACAACTCTGCTTGCTGAAAATGAGGATGATTTGAAGCATTTACTGATGAAGATTGAAAAGTACAGTCTGCAGTATGGATTACATCTCAATATAAAGAAAACAAAAATCTTCACAGCTGGACCTATAAGCAGTATCACAATAAATGGAGAAAAGATTGAAGTTGGCAAAGACTTTACATTGCTTGTTTCTACAATTGACATCAATAGAAGCACCAGTCAGGACATCAGATCAGATATAGCACTGGGCAAATGGGCTGCAAATGTTCTGTCTCAAGGTTGAAGAGCAAAGATGTCTCCTTGAGGACTAAGGTACACCTGACACACACTGTGTTATTTTCAATCACCTTATATGCATGTGACAGCTGGAAAATGAATAAGGAAGACTGTAGAAGAGTGGGTGCTTTTGAGTTGTGGTGCTGGTGAATAATACTGAAAGTACCAAGGACAGTTAAAAGAACTAACAAATCTGTCCTGGAGGAAGTGAAGCCGGAATGCTCCTTGGAAACGAGAATGGCCAGACTTCATCTCACTTACTTTGGCCATGTTGTCAGAAGGGACCACTCCCTGGAGAAGGATGTCATGCTTGGTAAGGTGGAGGGTCAACAAAAGTGGGGAAGATCCTCAACGAGATAGATGGACGCAGTGGCTGTGGCGATGGACTCAAGTGTAGCAAGATAGTGGAACTGGCACGGTACCTGGAGGTATTTTGTTCTGCTGTGCATAGGGTCCCCGTGAGTCAGAGATGACTCCATAGCACCTAAGAACAACAATGGATTTCTTGATGGTGATACATAATTTAATTTTATACTAAGAAAAGAAAATTCAAGCTGATTTTCACAATAATTACACGCATATGGTATTACATTGAGTTAATAGTGAAATGATGGTAATTTAAGAGTCCAAGTTGAATGTAATGAATTAAAACCCAAGTCCAGGTCAACTCTAAAAATCCATGTGACTTTGTTATTAAGTCAGATTCTACATCCTGGATTTAGTAATTTTATCCTCAAACGAAACAATGCACTGCTGTCAAATTGTTCTGGGTAATCTTCAGGTAAGCTTATTATTAATATTCCCTGAAATGCAGAAACTTTAAAAACTGTGGTCTAAAATAAACAGTGCTAAAAAACCCCATAATTTTTGGTATATTCCCATGTGATGCAGTGAATTACTTAATATATCTCTTCAAGTCACAAGTATATATCTTTGTGACTTCCTCTAATTTGGGTAGAACCATGCAAATGTAAGGTTTTGTGGCCCACCAAGGCCATTGAATAGCTTGCTAATAATGTAAATAAGGTACATGTCACCCCTATGAGGGTGAGATAATGAGAATAAGGTGTATGGGACTCTAACATGGGGATTGGTCAGTTTTGTCATTCTGCTAGGTTTAAAATGAGTCATCCCAAAGGCAGAATGGGAGATCTCACTGCTATCAATATGGAAGAGCTTCAAGTAGAGCACATCTTTTGGATGGAAGATCCCTGTTCAGAGAAAGTAGACAGGTGGCAGAAAGATGTCAGAGAGATGGTAACCACCAAAAGAGCAGAACCAAGAGACTGGCATGAGACAGAGCAATAGGGTTGCAGGCCTATGGAGCAAGAAAGCTGAGTGTTTAAGCACAGGATGCTTGTTAGCAGAGTGGGGTTCCTGTTTGGGAGCCTATCAGCAAAGCTAAAAGAACTTTGTAACACTGGTCCAAGTTGGGCAGAGGTAGAGGCCAAGGGAAATGCATCTGTTCTATGGTTGACAATGAGGTGTCCTGATTGAAGAACTGTATCTTGAATTTTTTCTGATCCCGAAATGTAACCCCAATAAACCCATAGCTGTGAATATGAGTATTGTCTGTGAATTCTGTGTGGTCATTACAATGAATTATTGAACCCATCGGAGAAGTATAAAATGCCATGGGAGGGACAGTTTTTTGGTCAGAAATGGTGGAAAGTTTGGAGGGTGGTGTAATGTCTGACCTCTGCCTCAAAGGAATCAGTCCTGGGCTGATGCTATTGATGGTGATTCTCTCTCCCTTGTGAAGTTAGAGGAGGTCAGATGACTATGTCGCCATGATCTTTTGTATCATGAAACATGTGTTTTATAAAAATGTGTAGTACCAAATAATGTGGTAGATTTGGGGCACAGGTATACAGTGTTGCTACAACACTTTAAGCAATTTAAAGGACAGTATTTTAAACCATCAACACTGTTTCAGTGGTATATTCATGTTCAAGTCTCAGACAAATCTATTTAATAAACACTCATTGGTATTACATTTTCTGGTGCTCTTTAATAAATAGGATCAGACATCAACACAAGTAATGTACTAGGAGAGGGAGAACTGTAGATCCATCCCACCATTTCCTCTTTTTCAAGATCTTGATTCCCACACCTTGCAGAATGGCTTCCTTTCAGCCTCTCATTTATTTCTTGTTTTCTCTCCCATTGGTATTAGAATAATTTTTACAATTATAGTTATCAATAATTGCAATAGTTATCTGGAGTTACTTATTTCTTCTCTCTTGGTTAATAAGCAGCATCAAGAAAAATGGAGAAAAGATTGAAGTTGTCAAAAACTTCATATTACTTGGTTCTACAATCAACACCAATGGAAATAGCAGTCAAGACATCAGATGACCTATTGCATTGGGCAAATCTGCTGCAAAAGACCTCTTACAAGTGCTGAAGAGCAAAGATATCTCCTCGATGACGACGGTGTGCCTGACCCAACCCATGGTATTTTCAATAGCCTCATATGCATGTGAGAGGTGAATAATGAATATGACTGAAGAAGAGCTGATATTTTTGAGTTGTAGTGTTGGAGAAGAATACTGAAAGTAACATGGAGGACTGAAAGAACTAACAAATCTCTCCTGGAAGAAGTACAGTCAGAATGCTCCTTGGAAGCAAGAATGGCCATACTTCATCTGACTTACTTTGGTCATGTTGTCAGAAGGGACCATTCCTTGGAGAAGGATATCATGCTTGGTAAAGTGGAGAGTCAAAAAAAAAAGGGGAAGGCTCTTAATGAGATAGATTGACACAATAGCTGTAGCAATGGGCTTAAGTATAGCAAGGATCGTGGGGCTGGCATAGGAGTGGGAAGTGTTTTGCTCTGTTGTACACAAGGGTGCTATGAGTTGAAGGAGACTCAATTGCACCTAACAACAACAACTTGGTTAATATGAATTTCAGGATTAAGTTTGTAAACATTTTGAGCAAAAGTTCATATACAGTGAAGTAGAGGTATATCTAAGGTATGGCAGATATGCACTGTGTACCACTTGAAGACAGGTGCCCCTGAGGAGTTTCATTAACCCAGTACAGCCAATGTTCCTCCTCAAGCATGCCAGATGTGTAGCAATTCAGGGGCCAGGGGGAGGGGGAGGAACTTGGTCCCCCTCCCCTCATGCAAGTTCAAAGTGTCACCAGGCAGTGTAGAATGACATCCTGGCCACAAATAAGAAGGACACCTCAGTTATGCAGCCCAATAAAAAGGAGGAGACATTTCTACTGACCGTTCATCTCTATCAATGTCTATTCATCTTGAAATTTGGGGTAAACACAACTCAGAAATAACTCCAAGTGCTCATTGCCTCACTATGTCCATGTGGTGAAATCTGTGAAAGCCAGAATTCGATGGAGTTGCCTTGTTTTCTGGGTCTCTCAAGTTTTCCACCTGTCAGTGTGCTGTCCTACAACTTCTCCATTGTTCTCTACTAGGGGAAAATATTTAATTTTTCCTTCTCTGATAAGTTTCCACTTTACACAAGTTCCAGCTTTCACAGGTTTTACTGTATATGCATGATTGTTTTTGGAATTTAATACATAACTTTATTTCTTGAAATCACTGGCATACACGGAAATCATTGACATACAATTCTAGAAAGAAAATTGAGAGCTGAGAGGAATGGGGATACATTTTAAATTAAGACTATTAACCAGTAAGGAATAAAAGTCATTGTTTTTTAAAAAAAGGCACAGTGATTTAAATTCAGATGATGCATTGGGGATAGTTTTCACTCACCCTGCATACTCTGAACTTGTACACAGAAACACTTTTCCCTAGTTTATGAGAACAAGCACAAGACTACAAAGGACCCAAATTTGCTAAGTATCTACCAAGGAAAAGCATGTGGTGTTTAGAACACACCCTTCAGGGTTATTTGATTGCATTTTTTTTTTAATTTATTTGTTTGCTGGATTGTTTGTTTCCTTAATATTACCTTTGACCTATTTCATAACCCTTTGAGTGGTAAAATAACAAAACAAATCCAAAAAAACATGCATAGAAATTTATATAATTATCTATGGGAATTGAAGTGTTGACCAGTGGAGAATGCCAGTGACTATTGTCCTCGTGGATATTGATAGGGGTTCCCCTGTCTTACATTTATTTGTAAATTAAATTCACTATTCTGTATCTAAGGGCTCTGAGTGAAGACAATGATTTCTGCTTGACTAAAAAGCTAAAGATTGGCAGTGCAAAGCCACCCAGCAGTGTCCTAGAAGAAAGGTCCAGAGACCTCTTTCCTAACAGTTACAGCTGATGAAACTCCGGAACCTTCTCCTCTGTAGCAAATGGGTTCTACCTGAGTCGGAATGGACTCAATGAGCATGCTGTGCGTTGTTTTTGCTTTTTATCTGAGTATAAAAGTATGGTATTTTGAATTTTCTTTTGGACATCTTAATGGGTCCTTCACTAATTAATGAGTTGCATAAAATATTTGTCATGGAATTATTCTCTCTTTGTATACCAGAAAGAACTTACTTGTCCTTTTGACTATCTTTTGCTCCTTTATGATCTTGACTTGTGAGCTGCAATGATTTACCCTAGAGTCTGTTCTATAGATTTTATTCCAATAAATGACAACTTTTATCCCATCTATTTACTGGATTTCACATTTCTGTGGCATATATATTCTGCAAGAGAAAGAACCATTTTGAAAAAAGTTTGTATTTAAATTTAGTAGCAGAATATACAAAAATCATCACATTAATTTTCACAGAAAATAAGGGGATTGTGTGTGTTTGTGTGTATATCTGCTGTATGGATTAAACTATTCTTTCTTTTTATTACCATATATTTTCTGAAAACTACAAATTATTTGATGAAGAAAACTAAAGAGAATCATTGAACTTACTGAAAACATTGTATACCTTCATCATACTCCTGTAGATAGAAATAAATACACTTCTTTGAAGATTGTACTGGTTTAATAATGTATTGTGTGATATTTTGGGGAAAAAAAACAGCAATTGTGACTGTAAAGGAATATAAAATTATTAAATATATGTGAAAAATGTTTTCAAGTACACTTCAGAAATAAAGATCTCTTTCATTGCTTTATTGGGAGTTTCCTTTTATTTTAATAAGTTACTGAAATTGCAGTGCTATAAATTATTAAATAAGAATGGCAAATGTAAAAAGCTTTATGTTTTATCATTTAGTAAATGTTATTTATAATTGTGCTCAAGAGTTCTTTTGACAAAATAAAATACTAGATTTTTTAAAAATGTATGATCTTTATATATGTTGACAGAAGATTTATTTAACTATGCAGAAATAGACTTACAGCTCTTTATTCTAAATACACCTGCACTCTGTTGGGTGCAAAATTCCAACTTTTCCCAAAGAGTTCTCAAAGAGTTTTCTCTCTAAGTAACTATGCAATAATAAATTTGTCACATGCAACCAATCAGCTATTCAATATTTCAGAAATATTTATGCAATCTAAATTAATATTTACTATATATTCTCTTTTAAACCAAAACCCACTGTCATTGAGTCAAATCTGACTCACAGCAGCCTTATAGGGCAGAATAGAACCATAGGGTTCCCAATCTTTACAGAAGCAAATTACCCCATCTTTCTCCCACAGAGTGGAGAATGGGTTTGAACTGCCAACTTTTTGGTTAGCAGCCCAATGTTTCAACCACAGCACCACCACTGCTCTTTATAAAGTTTCTGTCAGGTATTCTAATGTTTCTTTATATAAAACTAATATGAAATTAATAAAAAGATGTCTGGTATATTAGTTTATTGAACACCTATAATGTCTCTGGCGCTGAACTAAATGTTAATATCAGAAAAATAAAACAATCAAGTCCTCTTCCTATAAAGAACATATAGTCTAGCAAGAAGAGAGAAATAATAATAATAATAATAACTCAGAAATGTTTCAATACAAGAAAATATATTCAAATATGAATATATGTGTGCATGTATGTGTACATGTATTTTTGTGTATGCTAGAAGCAAATAAAGAAGAAAAAAGTTTAAAAGGTAAAGCCCAGGAGGGAGACCTCAGACTGCCTTAGGAATTTTGGGAAAGGTTTCCAGAGGATATTTTCACAACAATGATAAAAAACCAAAACAGTAACTGATGACACTATTCATGTACAACCAAAAACTTCATAGAATTTGATTCTTTGGTTTGGAGGTTTAGGAACATGGCTGTATGGGGTTTCTTAGTTACTTGACCTGTAACGTGTTTATTGTTCTTGTCTATCTCTTGGTTATGCAGTACCTCTAGTCTTAAAAGCTTACAAGCAATCACTCAAGGCACAACAATTGGTCTTTATTCACTGGGAGCAACAGAGGAAGAGAGGACAGGGAATAAGAGACAGGTTTGGAATGTGTGGTTAGTTGCCTCCATGAACAATTGTCTGTTCACCATGAGACCAGAACTGGGTGGTGACTGGCTCCCATTAGTGAACATTTTGACAAAAGTTTCCATAGAAGAATCCTGACAAAAGAGATAAAACACAAAACAGAATATCAAATTCTCATGAATTCTATACTTTCTATAGCCTTGAGGGCTAGACCAAACCAAACCAAACTCACAGACATGTTTTCAATTCCAACACAAAGCTACTTCCACTTGGTTTCTGAGGCAGCAAATCTTTATAGAAATAGATTGCCCTATCTTCCTTCTGTTGAGCAGCTGGTGGATTTGAATTGCCAACCTTCTGGTTAGCAGTCAAATGTCTTAGCCACTGTGCCATCAGGGCTTCTTATGAGGGCTAAATGAACCGCTAAATCTATCCTCTGAGGTAATCTTTTAACTTGAAAACAAAATATCCCCTGACATCTATCTATATGGGATTAATTTGACAATAGCAAATTTAAAGGTTAGAAAAAAACCTTAGAGATGGTGAGTTTATGCTAATAGAAGAGGAACAACTCAGAAAAGGAAGATAGAAATGGCTGCATAACTAGAATAATGTGATCAATGTCACTGTCAATTTGTACATGTATAAATTGTTGAACTGGTATATGTCCTACTGTGCATGTTCTCATCAACAACAACAAAACATATTTAAAACTATTAAAAAAGGAAAGAATATAACTAATGTTATTCAAAAATATGTGTAGAAACTATTGAATGGGAGCATGTTTTGACATGTTATTTTCACCACCAATAAATTAAATTTAAGGAGTAGAGAAGTATAGAGGTAGGAAAAAAAAGGTGGTCATAAGAAAATAAGAGAATGCAATGGCAAGAAAGGAAACTAGACATGAAAGAGAAGCCAGACCATAAAGAAACATAAATGCATATAAATTTTATATTATGATTAATAGGGTAGCAAGCACTGTTCACTTTTCCTGAACATTGTGTGTCCAGGAAATCCCTTTAAAATATACCCCAAATCCAGGGATCTGATCAGTTTTCAACAGCTTCACCACTGCAATCCTTGTTCATACCACCATCTCTCAGATGGAAGACCACTACAGTCACTTGCTAATTTCCCTGTTTCCTTGTGTGTGTGTGTGTGCCTTTATAAGTTAGTTCCCCCCTTGCAAGCAATAATTCTCCTTTAAAACTTGCTTTAGTTCAGATCACTCCTCTGCTCAAAAATCACCAATGGCTTCTCCTTCTTTGACACAGAATAAAACTTGAATATCACAATAGGCTTTATGGTGTTTCCTCAATTTTCAGGCCACGAGTTATCTCTCCTAGGAGCTCTCATGTGAAGTGCCCAAGCCATTTGACTACTAACCAGAAGGCTGGGGTTCAAATCCACCAGCCACTCCTTGGAAGGAAGGTTCGTCAATCAACTTCCCTAAAGATACCCCCTGGGAAACCCAAGGAGGGGTAACTATGAGTTGCAGTCGACTGGATGGCAGTGAGTTTGGTTTGGTTTTGGTTTAGTTACCTCCCCAACTTCCTTTGTTCCCACTCTTCCCTGTACTTATTCTGATCCAGATACACTGACCATATAGTTATTCCAAGAGCATTCAAAGGATGTTTCCACTTTAGGGCCTTTGTAGTTGCTGTTTCTCCTGCTTGGAATGCTCCTTTGCCCCAAGTTTGCATGACTCCTATGTTTCATTCAGGCTCTGCTCAAAATCACCTCCTAAAAGAATCATCAAACCCCTCCTTCTAGCACATCAGCCACTCTAGCTCCCATTATTTTTTTCCCTTTGTAAAACATTTTAAAACTTATATATATATATATAGTATCTATTCTCTTAGTTATTTAGTGCTACTATAACAAAAATACCACAAATGAATGGATAGATTGAGCTAACAAATTTATTTTCTCAAAATTTAAGAGGATGAAAGTCTGCATTCAGGGTGCCATCTCTCTCTGTTGGTGCTGGGGAAGGCTCTCTGCTGTTTTCAGCGTCCGTTACCTGACTCCTTGGAGATTTCATGTAGCATGGCATCTATCTTCCCTCATCTCTTCTTGCTTCCTTCTGTGCCTGATCTGCTCTTTCTATAGCTAAAAAAAGTGATTGGTTTAAGACACACCTAGCTTACATTTATAGTGCTGCATTAACATCACAAAGAAAATCTGTCCTCAAATTGGGTTATAACCACAGGTATAGAGGTCAGGATTTAATACATATAATTTTGGGGAACACAGTTCAATCCATAGCACATATCTTTTCATGTTGAATATAAATACCTTATGGTCTAGTATATTAAATTTGCTTCTCAAATCCCAGCACTTAACAAAAATGTTGACACATAGTAGATGCTCAGCAAATATTTTACTGAATGAAATAATAAATGGATTTAATCTATAGAAAGGAATGTTTATTTTCTCCAAAATACACAAATATTAAAATATTGCTAAATATGCTCAGAAATTAAATAACCACAATTAAAATAAGGCATGGATTCAATTGCATTCCCCCAAAAATAGCAACTTGGCTGGCCCGCGATTTCAGTGGTTTGGCAGATATGAGACAATGTATGTTGGCAGTTATGTAATAATATAGTCATTCCCATGATGTGAATTGATGTAATCAGTCAGTTGTAAGGGGATTAAGGTGGGCACAACTCCCTTATTCAGGTCACAACCCCGAGCTAAGAGGCATTTCCCTGGGGTGTGACCTGCATTATCTTTTTTCTTACCAAGAAACGAGAACCAGGAGCAGAGCATCTTTTGGACCCAGGGTCCGTATGCCAAGAACTTCCTATATCCAGGAGAAGATTGATGCCAAGACACATGGAGATCGCCAAAGAACAGGAAACACACAGATGATGAAGAGAGATAAAGACCTTCCCCTAGAGCTGACAGAGAGAAATCTTTCCCTAGAACTGGCATCCTGAATTTGGACTTCAAGACTCGTAAACTGTGAGACCATAAGTTTATGTTTGTAAAGTTATCCACTTGTGCTATTTCTCAAAGTATCACTAGATAACTGAGACAAAATATGATTTCATTCTTTAAATCATATCTGAGTTCATTATTATGTACTTGTTTTTGATAACAGAAGAGAGTTTTGTAAAATAGATTCATAGGGAAATTAAGAAATGATTTTCTGATTAATACTGATTTTACCAATATGTTACAGGGGTGAACACATTTTGATATTAGTATTAAATAGTCAGCCCCAGGGTTACAAATGAGGAGAGACAACTCAGGGACGCCCAAAGTAGCAGGTGGGAAGAGCAGGAGAAAGGGAATTAAAAGCCAGGAAGCCAGAGAGAAGAGCAATCAGCCGAAGGGATTAGGTGAGGAGAGGAAACTCAGGCCCGCCCAGAGTAGCAGGCTGGAAGAGCAGAAGAAAGGGGA
>NW_006921960.1:843100-852081 GCF_000298275.1 Orycteropus afer afer
AGAATGCTGAAAGTACCATGGACTGCTAAAAGAACTAACAGATCTGTCCTGGAGGAAGTGCAGCCAGAATGCTCCTTGGAAGCAAGAATGGCGAGACTTCGTCTCACCTATTTTGGTCATGTTGTAAGAAGGGACCATTTCCTGGAGAAGGATGTCATGCTTGGTAGAGTGGATGGTCGACGAAAGACGGGGAGGCCTTCAACGAGATGGATTGATACAGTGGCTGCAATGATGAGCTCAAGTATAGCAGGGATTGTGGGTTGGTGCAGGATCAGGCAGTGTTTTGTTCTGCTGTGCATGGGGTCGCTATGAGTCGGAAACGACTCGACGGCACTTAACAACAACATGTACTATTATTTTTGTCTTCTCCATTTAAAAATAATCATTAATCATAATGACACCAGCCCTTGAAGTAATTCACTGAGTGCCATTTGTTTAGAGTTCACATAAATGATGCTAACTGATTCATTTGAAAAACTTAAATGTCTGAATTTCAATGGTGAATAAGTAATTACACTTTATTCTCCCTGGTGTAGTGGCTTGTTTTATGTCACAGCTTTTATTTTGTTCTCCATATTCTGAACAATTGCCTCTTATGTGAACTGAACAACAGGCTCTCCTTTGATTTGCACTGTTAAGTGACTAAAAGTTTTCACTATGTTTAATAGAATATGCAGTTGTTTCCATAGAAACCTGATCATTATAGTTTCCTATTTTCTGTCTGAATAGTATTTTGTTGTAATAAGTTGTAACCTTCAAATATCTGTACTCTCTTCATCTTATTCCTCTTTGAATACATCAATAGATGACATGTATTGGCATTAATAGAGAATAAATGAGATATTTAAGTTTTAAATTATTATATAATTTTTCATTGGAACAAATATTTCTTTAAGTGAAAATCATTAACTGCATTTATAATCAGAAAGAATGTTTCCAGTTTGTTACAGTATATTATGAAATTTCATTACTGTACAAAAGAAAATTCTATAAAAGTGTATCTATTTCATCTTTACATGAGACAAATACCAAAACAAAGAAAGAAGCAAAAACAAAAAAATCTGATAGCCATCGACTCATAGCAACTCCATAGGAAAGAGTACAACTGACCACATAGGGTTTTCTAGGCTGTAAATCCTTACAGAAGCTGTCTAACTCGTCTTCTCCTGAAGAGTGGCTAGTTGGTTAATATCACTAACTTTATGGTTTGCAGCCAAGCTCTCAAGCACTATCACCAGAGATTTTGTAAGGCAGATAGCAGCGTAAAAATAGTAATTATTTATTATTATATAATATTGAGGATTTGATTGTGTTACTATATGCTCAGTATTTTATATTTCCATTTTATAGATGATAAAGTCACAACTGGGGTTTAAAACACTGGAGTCAGAAAGCTGAGCCCGGTTGGTAGAATAGACAGATATTTTACCCAGATCTTCTGCAACAAAGACTAGAGAAACCAAGTGAAATATATATAGATTATAATCCCAGAATCCTGAACTTTAAGGAAAAGTATAGAGAAACAGATCAAATACCATTAGAAGAACAAATGGAATGAAAACAGCAAATAAGAAGATATACAGAGTAGTAAATTGGCAACTGGCCTGGCATGGTGTAACCATTTTGAATTATTTCAAACATCGTTCCTACAGAACAGGAACCACATAACTAGATACTCTCACCTAGGATGGCACCAGCACTCACAGCAGTCTTCAGTGACCAGAGAGTCAGAAGCAGCAACCGTAGGCAGCGATATTCATCATACCTGCCAATGCACCCAATGTACAAGTGCCATCACCTGCTTCAGTATCACTGGATTGATGAAAGACAGTAGCCAACACCTGCTAAGCCTGCTCTCAGCTTCTCTATACAATCACTGATCATAAACTCATCCACACACTTCCATCCACCCAGAGACAGATGGTGAACAACCCAGTGCTATCAAACTAGCAATCCAAGTAACAAGTCAACTTTAGTTTGCCTAGAAGTATTAAAACAAACAAAAACTAAAGGTCAGGATGAAGAAAACCAACTTATAATCAACATACTAATGCAACAATATTGACAACATAGCTAAAGCAAGTTACCAAAATACATAGCCAGAAAATCTTCTGAGGCAAGAAATGGTATTGGAACTACCTGATATGGAATTCTAAAGAATTATATTTAGGACCCTTTGTTAGATTAAGAAAGAAATCAAAGAAAACACAGACAAAACTCTAGAAGAATTCAGGAAAATATTACAAGAACAAATTAACAAAATAAATGGAACATTAGAAACCATACAAAAACCCTGATTATAAATCCAGAAAAGTAATTAATATTAAAATTTCAGAAATAGATAACACATTGGAAGAGCAAAGGATTAGAATTAAGTGGAATAAAGTAACAGTAAAATTGAAAACAAATCTTTGAATACTGACCTGTTACAGGGACAATACAAAATAAATATGAATAATAAATGAAGAAAGCCTAAGAACTATGTGTGACACCCTAAGGAGGAATAACTTAAATGTCATTGGAATTCTACAATGGGATGAGACAAAGATTGGGTGATCTACTTCCGTAGTGATAACTCCTCAGAAACCAAAGGATATGTCACTGTGAGTCAGACCTGACTTGATGGCAGAGAGTTTGGTTTTTCACATGTAGGCATAGAGAAAAGTATTGAATATTAATTGGAAAAAAAAAAAAAAAACCCTCTAATATCATGAAAGAAGACAAATATTCAAGCCATTCAATGAACCCCAAATACAATAGATCTCAAAAGAAAATCATGAAGACATATCATAATCAAGCTTTCCAAACGAACAACAGAGAAACACTCATGAAAGAAGCTCAGGAAAACAAAAGTTACATACAAAGGAGAACCAATAAGACTAAGCTCTAATTTCTCAGGAGAAATCATACAAACAATAAGTCAATGTGATCATAGGAACTTTTGGCCATGCATTGCATACTTCCACTGATCATCATTGATACAATTGAAAGGTATGTAGTGTAGTGCCTAAGCATTTGACTGATAACCAGAAGGCTAGTGGTTCATATCCACCAGCCACTCCTCAGAAGGAAGGTTGGGCAATCTACTTCTGTAGTGATACCACCTCAGAAACACAAGGAGGGGTCACTATGAGTTAGATACCACTCTACTGCAGTGGGTTAACATAACCAAATAAGTCAAATAACAGATAAAGAATATTCCATATAGATGAAGTTTAGAGTTAGCTGAAGAGTAAAAAGATCAAAGTTGACTTTAATTATTTACACTACTGTTATTAATTGAGTTAATTAACTATTTATACAACATTTTCTATTGAATGAATAATTCTAACAGATTGTAAATGATCTCTCCATTTCACTCCTACTTTCCAAATACTTGAAACAGAGTAGTAAAAATGATCTTTTTTAAAGATATGCAATCTCTAATACTTATCAAGAATTCTTCAATGGCTTTTACTTCACTTAGAATGAAATCTACATTCCCTAACCCAGGACACGAGATCCTACTAACATACTCCTACCCACACCTACTCTTGCCAGGCACTTCCTTCTTAAGTTTCAGCACAATGGACATCTTTCTACATTCCAAGATGGAATTTCAATCTGATATTCTTTGTTCCTTGTCTATGTTTCCCCTACCTTTGCTAACTTCTACTAAACATTCAAATTAAACCATCTATGTAAAATTTAGATTGACTTATCTGACCACCTTATCTCATAGAAGTCCTGCCTGATACTCTCTCATAATACTTTTTTGTTCTTTTATTAACTTACCAGAATTTGTATGGATGTGCTGACTTGTATGTTTCTATATTCAACTTTTATCTCACTTTCAAATGTGTAAGCTCATGCAAGTTCAAGTGTGTGAATGTAAGCTCAACAGTTCAACATGTTCAAAATGGACACATTGGTGGAAGCATAAACTCATTACTAAGTGTTCAGTAAAATATATAAAAAACATTTAAATTAATAACATTTAGTTCCATTCAGGCATTTCATCAACTTGGTTTCTTCCTTTGTTTTTATTGAATTTCTAAGACAGGTATTCATATATTGGTTAATAGAATAACTGAATACATAATGACTTTTCTTTCATGACATTGCAATTCATTTATAAGCAAGTAGTAAAGAAGATATTTTTGTTGTAAAAATCAATATAACATAACATTTGCCAGTTCAAAATTTTTCACATGTACAATTCAGTAATATCCATTGCATTAATCATTTTTTGCAACCTGAAAAAGGATATTTGTAATTATGTACTACAAATCTACAAATACTATCTAGATGATCTCTGCATTTAGTTCAGATCACTCCTCTGATCACAAAGGTGATCTTTCAAACATATAAAATGTTTATATTAGTATATATTTTTTGTAAATTAAATCAATATAAATTAGCTTCAGTGTTTCCTGATATTTTGTCAGAAATGCAAATACTTGGGCCCCACCAATTACTCACTAAATCAGTCTCTCTAGGAGTGGGAACTGGAAATCTATTTTAACTAAGCACATGGGCTGATTCATAAACACACTAAAATTTGACACACTACTCTAAACAAATTCAATGTTTTATTTTACACCTTCCTTACAGATTATAAGCCTACTTGTTCATGGGCATTTATTAAGCCATTCCTGTAATGTCAAATCTTGGCACATTAGCTTCAGTGCTTATAATAGAAGATAACTTTTCAATAAATTCAAGTGTGCTAACATTATATATATATATATATAGAGAGAGAGAGAGAGAGAGAGAGAGAGAGATAACTAACCCATATCAAAATGGAAAGTGAACTAGTAAAATGTAATAGTAACATAATTATTTTGCTTATTTTTTTCATGTTCTGTGTTGATAACACCTTTATCACTTCTACATGATTTCCATCATGTAACTGAACTGCTTTTTTTCCTTCCAGTAGTTACACAGATGACTAAATCATGAATAGAAAATTGATGTTATTTTCAGAGCCTTCCTCTTGCTGAAAACTATTCATAATTATGTTTCTTTGTTGATTTTAGTTGGCATCATGACTTAGAAATTACAAAACAACATAGAAAATTAATACTAGAAATATAGCAAAAAAATGATTCATTAGTTTCATAACACTAGTCTCCCAACCTGATTTTAGACAAACGAAACAAATCCTATACTATTTTTTTGGATTAAAGATTTGCCTTTTTTTTTTTTTTTTCTTTTTTCTTCTCTGAGATAATTTACATTGCATTTTCATGTAATTTACATCAGGAAAAAAAAAAGATGAGTGTGTGTGTGTGTGTGTAGGTTGCATGTGAGTGTGTGTACATCTCAAAACTTATTTTTCATGATATTCAATTTGCAAAAGCAATATAAGAGATTATATCATAAGCCAAAAAGAAATGATCACAAATCAATCAAAGAATATATTTTTTATGTTTAAATAAGAAATATGAATGTGTTTATAATGAAATTACAAAAATATTTTTCAAGGCATTTGAATGCACTACCAGTTGAATTACAAAATATCAGTTCTTATCATCAGGTTACTCAGAATTTATGGTAAAAGTTAAATATTTGCTGTCATGTGCAACATAAATGTATATTGGAAAAAAATATTTTGTACTTCTTTAGTTCACAAAATTTCCCTAAGTTCATAGACCTTATTAACTATTCATTTACATCACTTCCTATTAATTGCTCCCTACCCTCTATCACTCAATACTAGTCTATGAATCAAGCCCCACTGCATGCAAAAATACCATCATAATTAGAGAAATGGTGTTTCACTGATGACATACCAGAGAAGTCAATTTGTAAGCAAATAACCAAAATGCAATGTTAATTAATGAAAAATAAATAAATTTAAAAAGATTGCACATTAGCTACTAGAAAGCTATTCTGTGTATATTTTTAATACCACATTATTTTCTATTGCTAAAGTAAATTATGAAACTTAATGTCAATATTTCATTATATATATATATATATATATATATGCACTATATTCCAATTTTAATGCAAAATAAAAGTTCATGTGATGTTCTTTGGGGTTCCATAACATTTTTACCACATTTCACATTACTTACCACTGTATTTCAATAAAGAGAAAAAAAAAAATTAAAGTCAAAAACTACTTAATTTCCTGCCTGATGTCTTTGAAGGAGACGTTGAAAGTCATATATAGCTCATGTTTGTATGGATGATGTAAGGATTATAGATTAAGTAAAACCAAAACTAGTTATCAAGTTGATTCCAATCCCATGTGTGCCAGAGTAGAACTGTGCTCCGTAGTGTCTTCAAAGGCTAATTTTTCAGAAGCAGATTGCTAAGCCTTTCTTCCAAGGCACCTCCACGTGGAGTTGACTTTCCATTCTTCTGTTAGCAGCTAAGGACTCAATGATTTGTACCACGTAGAAACTAGATTAAGCAATGAATCCAAAAAGTTACTAAAATTTTCTAAAAGACAATCATGCTGACTAACACATACTTATATGTACATATATATAATAATGTTGTTGTTGTTGTTGTTATTTGCCGTCGAGTCGCCCCCGACTCATAGCGACCCCTCCTTGGGTTTCCGAGGCAGTATCATCACGGAAGTAGGATTGTCCAACCTTCCTTCCGAGGAGTGGCTGGTGGGTTTGAACCGCCAGCCTTCTGGTTAGCAGTCAAGTGCCTTAGGCACTATGCTACCAGAGCTCCTTATATATAATAATACATGATAGAAAATTTATTTAAAACTATCTGTCAAGAAAAAGAAGTAACTGCTGTATATAATATAGATATTATTTAGAATTTAAATAAAGACAAATTATAAAATGTTCATTAAAATTAATGCCACATGGGCATTTTTTTGATATTAAAATCTGTGTATTTGGTTTCTAATGTATTTTCTGAAAATGTTTGTTTTTGTTTTTGATGTGTATCTACTTATCACAACTTAATCTTCAAATTCTGTTTCATTGCCAATATCTTAATGCTTGTTTTTCCAAATCAGGTAAGGATATATGGGCTGATAATATGGAGATGGGAAGAAAGAATGCTTTATCCTCACAATTCTTCCTCCTTAGTTTCTATTACGGTACATTCTGAAACTCTAATCAGAGATCTTTGTTCTTCACCTTTTGTAAATGCAGCATTTTAAAGGCTTAATGTACCAAAAATAATTATTATAGAATAAGGAACTACTGGCACACTGTGCAGAAATTTCATACATAATTTGTGAATCCATTTATAAATGTCTTTTACTGCAACCATCATTAGATAGTATATTAATACTCAAGCTATTACATTGCCAGATAAATTTGTCAATATACTTAATGTCACTGACTTAAAGTATTCTGAAATAATATTTCACTAGAATTCTCAAAAAGTATACTTTATTACCTAACACATATTTTCAGAAAATGCTTCAAAAAATAAAAACATTTACACACATTGCTTATCAAAGCAATAAAACCCCCTCTAAAAAACTCTTTTTACTAGAATGTGGTCTTTAAAACAACTTTACAAAGCATGTTGTATTTATGTAATATAGAACAGACAAAAATGTCAAATTGTGTATACCTAAGTGTGCATGTGTGTAGATACAACATAAACTAAAAAGAATTTACCAATCTGGACTTCAAAGCAATAACAATACCCAAAGGGAAATTAAAATATTTACCGTGATTATAACATAGTAGAATATTGTAGGTTTTTCTTTTACTTGAGAAAATTTATAGTCCATTAGATTTTGGAAAATAGACATAATAAATATGACTGAAAATAAATATAACAACTATGATAATTTTTCCATGAGCCTAACACATTTAATACTATTAATCATTTATGTGATTTGTAAAAAGAAGAAAAATTAAAGTTAAAAGAAATTAAGAAAAATTAGCTAAGAAATTGAATGTTTCTAATATAATGTGAGGCTTTAAGAGCTATAAGAAAATTACTTACCTGTTATAGCATTATGTAGCGTAAATTCACTTCTTACTCCTTTGCAAGCATGTAAACTAGCAAGATACACATAAATTCATTGTATTATTATTATTTACTCAGAATAGTTTTAAGCTATTGAAACTTTAATGGTAATACAACTTGAAATATATTATATAACAATAATTTATATCAGAAGTATTATTATAGGATGATATGCAAAAAATCTTAACACAGATGTTCAATTCCCATGTGTGTTAGAAAATAAGTCATAAAATGGTTTGCCATATTGCAAAAATCTGCACTATTATCTAAATTAGAAAATCAAGACAAATAAATTGCTACATTAACCTTTCGGAATTACAATTTAATTATTCTCCACACACCAGTTCACATTTATACAAGCTTTTCTTATGAATTAATAAGTCATTTTGCTTAATTACTCAAATGGTGTTCGAAGTCCTAATTTTCACAAATCCATTAATAACTTTTTTCAATAGGCATCTTTAAAATTCTTCTAAAAGAGAAGTATAGTTTGCCAAAATTCTTTAAGAGTTAAAGATAAGCATAATGTGATATTTTATAATTTACCCTGGGTATAAAATATATATGAAAACCATGAGGTATATATATATAATTATGGCTCTAAATCTTATATATTATGCTATTTCAACTAATTATTTTAGCAAACTTACTTGTTAAATCATCCCTATATTATATAATTGGAGCTCTGGTTGCATCCTGCCTAAGGTATTTGATTGCTAAGCAGAGAGCTGGCAGTTCAAGCCCACCAGCCACTACTTGGAAGGAAGATTGGGCAATCTACTTCCTTAGAGATACTGCCTGGGAAACCCAAGGAGAGGTCGCAATGAGTCGAGACCCACTCCAAGGCAGTGAGGTTTTTTTCTTTAGAGTTTTAGATATTATATAATAATATTATATGTACAGATCACATGCCACTCCTCAGAAGGAAGAGTGGGCATATACTTCCATAGTATAACCTCTCTGAAACCCAAGGAGGGGTTTCTATGAGTCATATCCAACTCCATGGCACTCCTTTTCACAGTGCACAGTGCACT
>NW_006921960.1:852471-855161 GCF_000298275.1 Orycteropus afer afer
GCTATGAGTTAAGTCCGACTCGGCGGCGCATAACAAAAACAACAACATGGAGAAGTACAAGTATCAAACTATGGAAGGGTGGCATTTGGCCATAATTAAACAAGCAACAATGATGTTCAGGCTGATAGCCTTCAAGGGACTGAGTCCTTCCTTTAGGCACATGAACTTAGAACTGTTTTCTTCCTCTTTGGAGACTCCATTGAGACCTGAGCCGTGACCAAAACCTACTTGATTATAGATTTGTGAGACTTTTACTGACAAGGTATCTCTAAGCAGATTTGAGCTACAAATATATTAAGGATATACTAATGTTGTTGTTGTTGTTATGTGCCATCGAGTCAGACCCGACTCATAGCAACTCCTCCTTGGGTTTCCAAGGCAGCTGGGCAATCCTACTTCCGTAGTGATACTGCCTCAGAAACCCAAGGAGGGGGTCGCTATGAGTCAGAGCCGACTCCGGCAAATAACAACAACAACAAATCACTATGGAAGTAGATTGCCCCATCTTCCTTCCGAGGAGTGGCGGGTGGATTTGAACCACCAGCCTTCTGGTTAGCAGTCAAATGCCTTATGCATTATGCTACCAGAGCTCCCTGGATATACTAATAATAGAAACTAATGAAAAACCAAGTAAGCCTGTGATCCCCTACTCCCAGGTACCTCTTCATTGATATCAGAACAGTGTATATCTCCCTCATACTGGAGGGAGATAGACCTCATACTGGACAGACAAAAAGAGTAAGAGATAGTGAAAATTTTTTTATTTTTTACTTTTTTTTTAATTTGGTTGTTGTGTGGTTAAAGTTGCACATCAACTTCATCGGGTCAAATTCCCCCCAGCCCAACAATACATTATATTAATACTTGATATATTAATTTTTCTCCTATTTTTTAATATAATCAACAGTTTATAAATATATGGACAGTATCCTTACAAATTTAAATATGTAGTCATTCCGGACAACTTCATCTATATTCAGCAAATAATAAATTTATGTACTAGATCCTTGTCCCCATCTTTACCAAACCCACCACTTCCTTTGCAGAGCTCCCCCACACACATACTCTTACATTCTGATTATGTTTTCTGTGTTTTCATCTACATGGAACAGAGTCACATATTACCAACAGAGCTCCCAGCTCTGTGTGCTATTGTATCAAGGTAAAATGCATGGCTAGGAGGCAGTCATAATAGAACATGAACAAAGTGGAGTCACTCAGGACTTCTTCATGCTCTCCATCCATTTTCAGTGAGGTGAGAAATAGAACATTTTAAGACAATGGTATGATTCTGAAGAATCTTCAGAAAGTTAATTCGATATCTAATAGAGAGCTTTGAGAATGCCATGTAGGTCTTACTAAAACTTCTTTGATGTGGAGGGCACTGGGCACAGGAAGGATTTGTTGCTGAGCAAAAGTGGCATTTCTGTAACTTCTTCAGCTGAGATGATGTGTAGATCACAGTCCACGTGGTGGACGAGGGGGGTAACACAGGTGCAGCCAACAATCACCCATGTCTTCTCCAACTGTGAGGGGAAGGAGCTTATCCCTCAGGAGGACCAGGATCTCTTGTCAGAGTTGTTTGTGGAGCTGTTTGGCTTCCATCATAATCTATGCAGCTGGAGGACCTGCACTGGGCCTCTACAATTGGAGAAGGGAAGCAATTCAGGTCCTGGGTGATGTAAGGAAGTGGAAAAGTTATTATTTGGTGAACTGGGACTGCCTTGGTTTTACTGAGGATGTGAATGTCAAATATCACAGTGTTCTCATCCAAAGGGGAAATAATCAAACATTTGGAAGTAGTAGCCCCTGCTTTGAGGATTGTCCTCACTGCTGCCTCCCTCAGAACAGAGATCTCCAACATCAACAGTAGCAGAGATTTAACTTTGACATATAACTCAGCTAGTATTTGAAAAAGACCTCAGAGTCAATACCTGTCAGTACAGGGCTATTTCCTTCTGCCAAACTTTTTGGTTTCTGGTGAGATTTCCAGTACAAACTAGGTAAAGTGTGCTATCTTCTCGACTTTTCTACCAGGTGATGTCTGGTTCTTGATGAGGGGGAAAAGGAGAATATTACAAGGAGAGGAAACCACTTGGTTTGGTGGTTATGATGTACTTTTGCATTTATGCAATGATGTAATCACTTCCATAATGAGATCTACTATGAGCAGCCAATCTGTTGAAAGGGAATTTCTTTGAAGGTGTAGACTACATCCAATGTACATGGATATTCTAGCAAACAATATTGTTTTTTGCTTGATCTGGTTCCTGCATCTGGCTCATCATCATCTGACATCTAGTTCTTTGGACTTGATCAAGTGACCTACCATATTGCTTGCTTATTTTGGGAATAGTTAGTCTCCACAACTTTTGAACAAGTAGCCAGCCATCTTATCCACCAGTCTGGGGTTCATCATCCCTTATAGAGTTAGGAAAAGCTTCCAGCCTCATGTATGACTCACAGACTTGGGAATTGTCATCCTCTACAACCACATAAGCCATTTCCTTGAGATAAATTTCCTTGAGATAAATCGTGTGTATATATAAACACATATAAGAAGCTCTGGTAGTGTAGTGCTTAAGATATGTGACAGCTAACTAGAAGGTTGGCAGTTCAAATCCACCAGCCACTCCACAGAAGGAAGACTGGGCAACCTACTTCCATAAAGATTTACTGCCTCGGTAACT
>NW_006921960.1:855505-867726 GCF_000298275.1 Orycteropus afer afer
AAAAAAAAAAAAAAAAGGTCTGTTTCTAGGTTTCTTAATTGTGAGTATACTTTCAAACTCTCTTACATACAATTGGTATGAACATATATACGTGTGTCCATGCTACAAGTTTATTCCAAAACCTAAGAAATGCAACCCACAGCCATCAAGTCGATTCTAACTGGTGGTGACCCCTAGGACAGAATAGAATTGCCCTATAGGGTTTGAACGGCTGTAAATCTTTATGGAAGCAGGCTTGCCTCATCTGTCTCTCAAGCAACAGCTGATGGTTTTGAATTACTGACCTTTGAGTTAGCAACCAAATGACTCAACCACTTTGCCACCAAAGCTCCTACATACTTATTAAGTAGTATTGATGCTTTGAGATATAAATATGGAAGACTTTATTTTTTTTTCTATAACTTCTTCCAATCATACATTGTCATATCCTCATTTCTCATATTTTAGCATAATTTGGAGCAAAGTTTATTAATTTCTGGTCGGTTTTGTTCATAAAACTCATTCCAGTTTATTTTAAAACTTCCAATCTCATGTCTGATTCTAAGCATGTGTCTATCCTTTATCCTATGTCAAAGCTGTGGTTTGTCAATTATTTTGGGGCAATGAAGAAAAAGAAAAAAAAGATACATATAATGGGGTGAAATTACTATTCTCTTCTTATTATATATTGATGCCTCTATAACAAAACACTAACTGTCTTTTATGCCTTCTTGAACATTTTTGGCAGTAGATATATATACATATATATAATGTATGTGTATATATATATATGTGTGTGTGTGTGTGTGTGTGTATGGATATATACACACAAAGTTAAACATAAACCTATCCCTTGTCCTACAATTTTACTCCTTGTAATTGGCCCAAAAAAAAAAAAAAAGCAATGACCAAAATGTGTCAAAAAATAAAACACCAGATAGAATAGCTGAAAAATGCTTCTGCATGTATGCATAACAGCCAAATACTGGTAATAATTCAAATGCCCAGTGACAGGTGAAGGATTAAGCCAATAATTATCTATTTATACAAGTGACCTAATATTGATTCCTTACTGTGCCTTGTGAGTATACTTCAGAAAGCTCTGACAGAACTCCCCTGAGAAAAGTTTTGTGTTAGAAGAAGATTTTACAGCAAATACTATTCTCTCTACAATTGATACACTACCTTTTTGATTGCCATCTTCTCCTGTATTCCTTTATAACAGAGGACTATGAAGATATTTAGTGGCATAGACTTAGTTCTAACACCTTCCAAAGAGCCTTAGGGCAAGATGTCTGCTTCCATTTTTGGAAACACCTTGGCACCGTTCTTTAGATGGTGTGACATTTAATACGTCATTCTGTGGCATAATTTGGGGACACTAAGATCCCTCTGAAAATTCTATTGCACACACACTCACACACAATAAACAAAAGTGTTATGCAGTGGTTCTAAATGAGGGGTGATTTAGCAATCTACTTTCATAGTGATACCGCCTCAGAAACCCAAGGAGGAGCCGCTATGAGTCAAGTTCGACTTGATGGCACATAACAACAACAACAACAACAAGGACATTTGGCAATGTCTGGAGACATTTTTCTTGTAATGTGTGAGGAAGAGGTGATACTGGCATTTAGTGAGTAATAAAAAAGAATGCTGCTAAATATCTTGCAATAGACAAATGAGCCCCCACAACAAAGATTTAGATAATCCAAAATGTCAGTAGTGCCAGCATTGAGAAACTGAGTTATAGGATGTCTTTACTATAGATTTTTATAGAGAAAATGTAAATTCAGAAAACCACACTCAGAAACATGGCATTTTATAAGGGTGAGCTTATGTGAAGTAAACATTCCATGCAATCAAGCTGCAGTTATTTACAGTGATCATAGACATTGTCTTCTCAACCTTCACACATCAAGTCATTTCAATAAGCTTGTATGGTTTTTGTGAGAAGTAATTACAACTAGAAATGATAGCAAAACCATATTCCCAAAGGACAGTGTGGTACAGTAACCTAATGATGCAGATAGAATATCGTTTAGTACATTTTAAAAGAATTATGAAGAACACTGCTGATGACATTATGTTATGTCCTTTAGAACAAAACACAATCTTTTAACTATATAAAAAAAAAAAACTTACAGTTCTTCTAAATGATAAAACAAAAGCCTATTTTCATAATTAAAAACAGGAAAGCTCTTCACTTATTAGTGCCATTAGTTCCATAAATCCATCCCCAACAGATATTTTTAGTTACATATGTTGGACCAGCAATAAATGAGACATTTTGGAAGAAAAAGCATGTTCCTAATATCCCTATCTCTGTCCACACTCATAGATCAAATATTATTCCAAATAATTTTGTTGGTTTATTGAAAAGTATTTATACATAAAGGACTTAGAATTACAGATTTATTATATGTCACTTAAAATATACATCTTTTCACTTATTTTTAAAATAATTTTGAATGTACCATATGCCAGACACTAAGCTATATATGAAGGTAAAGCAGTGACTAGAAAGATAATACCCTTGCCAATTTAAATTATGATGTTCTGGTGTTCCAGTGGGAGAGCTGGTAGCATAGTGCCTAAGACACTTGACTGCTAACCAGAAGGCTGGCTGTTCAAACCCACCAGCCACTCCTCAGAAGGAAGATGGGGCAATCTACTTTCTTAGAGATACTGCCTTGGAAACCCAAGGAGGGGTCGCTATGAGTCGGGTCCTACTCGATGGCACATAACAACAACGGCAACAGTGTTCCAGTGTTACACATTAAAATTGAATCTCTGGGAGCACATATGGTTAAGTGTTCAGCCCCTAGCCAAGGAGTTGGTGGTTCTAACCTATCCGGAGGCACAGTGGAAGACAGACCTGGGGATCTGTTTCTATAAGATCCTAGCCTTGAAAACAATATGGAGTGGTTCTCTGTACGCATTTCCCATGAATTGACTAGATTGTAACTAGCAACAAAAACAGAAATAGAGTTTTAGTTAATGCTGAGGCAAAATGATTGCTAATTAAAAAAAAAAAAAATTTAAACTGAGGGAAAATTTAAAAATATATGTATGCATGGTATGCTGAAAAATAATTTTATCTTAGTTTTACATTGAAATTAAAAATCAAGAGTATTACTGTTAGCGCTTATATGTATTGCAAAAGGATATTTTAGTCACAGTTCCATTGACAATCATGAAAAAGAAATGTATCCATAAAAATGTATCTAAAACACAGGTATTAAGTTAATTAAGTGCACACATTGAGATTTCTCCCTTTATAGCTATTATTTTATTTCTAGCCCAGATTTGAACTGATTGAAACTTGTTACCATCTATTTACTATTTGTTGGCCAAAATTAAGGGAATCTATCTTCCAATCCAGCTCATTTGTCAATAAGTCAGGTCATGTTTATAAATAAATGATCTCCAATAAATTGAAAATAATTGAGACCCATGGTGGTATAAGGATCAGATTTAATGATTGTTAGATCACACTAATAAATAAGGAAGGCAGCTTACATCGCCACTTTTAAGGTTAGATACTATAGAAATGTCACAAAATTTCTGCTTGGCAATTTCAAGATCTTTTTAGAAAATAAAATGTTCCTTCTGAAAATGAAATAAGCATAACAAAGAGACATGTGTGTTTGTGTTAGTGTGTGTTTTGTGGGGGGGCTGTATATGTAGAAGTTTCACTAGACAGATGAAGTGCTTGAAGCACATTTAAAAACGTGTCATCTATGCTTGCATCTGAAGTTCTAGTGCATTTCAATATATATTTCACAATGTAGATTACCAAAGTCATCAAGAGAAATCCAGAATGCATCTTAAGACTTTAAACTAGTAGTAAGAACAAGGAAATTAACTGTGCAAAACTGTAGTACAAATCTGGATGCAGGCACAACTGAGAAGGCATAAACCAGAAAAACAAATTCACTGCTATCAAGTCAGATCCAACTCATAGCGACCCCTCCTTCGGTTTCCGAGGCAGTATTGCTACAGAAGTAGATTGCCCAGCCTTCTTCCCAAGGAGGGCTGGTGGGTTTGAACCACTAGCTTTCTGGTTAGCAGTCAAATGCCTTAGATACTATGCCCCCAGAGCTCCCGAGAAGATATAGTGCTGTGTGTGTGTGTATATATATATATATATATACACACACATATATAGTGACAATAATTTTTAAAACATACTTTAGCTATCATTTCTACTTATAATAACTTCTCACCATCATACATACTTACCCACACATATGTCTAGAAAATTTTTCACAGAATGTAATGAACCAGTGTTGAGGGTTGACACTGAATAAGATATACTCAGAATGCTTATTAAGTAAATGAAAAAAATAAATATTATAGCACTATGAGAAAATAAATATCATAGTACTATGTCTTCTCCCTACCATAGCACTATGAGAAAACATAGCACCAGGTCTTCTCAATATCATAGCACTATGAGAAGATATAGTGCTATGATATTTATTTTATTCAATTACTTAATAAGCATTCTGAGTATATCATATTCAGTGTCAACCCTCAACACTGCTTCATTACGGTCTGTGAAAAATTTTCTAGACATATGTGTGGGTAAGTACATACAATGGTGAGAAGTTATTATAAGTAGAAATGATAGCTAAAGTATGTTTTAAGAATTACTGTCATGATATATGTACACACACACACACACACACATATATAGCATATACAACAAATCAATGATATAACATTGCTTGTGTTTCTAACCATTCTCTGGACATTATTGGATGCTCTCAGTTAAGGTGTTATAGTGTGGAATAAAGCATCGGTAATATTAACCAAGGAGTATTTGGAGTGGGTACTGTGCTACACCAATCATGCCTTCCCTTAAGACTAAAGAATTTATGGGAGACTTAATGGCAGAAAGTCCTCAGCTATCAGCTGTCTTTGGAAATAATCAGGTTATATGAATTATGTAAGAGTTGATGCTTTTGAGTTGTGGTGCTGGCGAAGAATGCTGAAAGTACCATGGACTGCTAAAAGAACTAAGAGATCTGTCCTGGAGGAAGTGCAGCCAGAATGCTCCTTGGAAGCAAGAATGGCCAGACTTCGTCTCACCTATTTTGTTCATGTTGTAAGAAGGGACCATTCCCTGGAGAAGGATGTCATGCTTGGTAGGGTGGAGGGTCAAGGAAAGAAGGGGAGGCCTTCAATGAGATGAATTGACACGGTGGCTGCAATAATGGGCTCAAGTATAGCAGGGATTGTGGGGCTGGCGCGGGATCCGGCAGTGTTTCGTTCTGCTGTGCATGGGGTCGCTATGAGTCGGAAAAGACTCGACAGCACTTAACAACAACAACAATGCAATGACTGGTCAGACATGGAGGTATAAATTTCTGGAGCCATCACCCCAACTGGAGACAACTCTGAAAGACCTTTCCATCTTGTAAACTCCCTTTAAGGTTAACTGAAGTCTCCACTGACTCCATTGTATATCAGACAACATCTCCTTTTGTTTATACCTGTTTATTTCCTTGTTTCCCATGATGTTGATCCCAGAAGCACTCTTTGAAATTACCTTGCACACTAATCTCCACCGCAGGGTTGAATTCCTGGGGAATTTTACCTGTAAGTTATTTCTCTCTCCTGATGATTATCTTCACATCTTATTATTGTCCCATGTTCTTCAGTGTTGGATATGTCCACCTTGTGGTGGTTATGTCTCTTCTGTATCATTTAAGTACATATTTCTTGGAAAAAATATTTAGGCCCATAATTGATGGCAAAAGTTGTTTATCTAGTGATAAAGGGGAAAAATGTATCATAGTGGATGTGTAAAATGAAGTTTATGGTATCTAAGGTATCCTTCAATAAAATCATTGATGAAACAGAGAGTAGAAACACAATAACAAAACAATACAACTAACCAAACAAAAAATAAAAAGGTGACTAGAGATTTATGGGAATCTTTTGCATAATGAAGAACATCACAAGCATCACTGCTACTTGAGAGGACTGGCAAATAATTATAAGTGTACCTGGAAGAAAATACAGATAGAAGTTCATCAGAGATTCAGGCATTTTGAAGAGAATTAAAGAGGCTCAATTTAACATAGTGGCACTCCAGCATTATAACATAGAATTTAACATATACATCAATTATATTCAAAAGAATATAACATAAAAGTCAATTTAACATAGAAGCACTCCAGGATTATAACATACTGAACCCAGCTTCAGAGAAGTGACTGAACTTTTTGGACAGAAAGTACCTAAAGTACTTGAAAGAGAATGGAAAAATAATGAAATACAAGAGCTGAGAAGATTTCAAGGGCAGCTTGAGAAGACAAAGTAAAGCACTACAATGAAATGTGGAAAGACCTGGAATGAGAAAACAAAAAGGGAAAATACTCTTAACATTTCTCAAGCAAGAGGAAAATTTCAAGCCTCACTGCAGTATTGCAGGATTCTCAGGGAGATATACGTATGTATGTATGTATGTATGTATATATATTTTACATATATATATGTAAATATAAATATATGTGTGTGTGTGTGTGTAAAATTGTGTGTTGGGTGCAAATTCACATAGCAAAATTGTTTTACTTTCAACAGTTCATGCACGTCTGGTCTTATGGCTCCAATTACCGTCCCCATCTGTAAGAAACTCTACTTTCATCTCCTCCCCATGACTATCCCCTCCTTGTGCCCCTCTCATCCATGGATTCCTGTCTGTCCAGCCATACATCTATGTGAATGCTAACACTCTGGTGTCCCATGGCTGCTTGATTCAAGGGGTACAACTCCCTAGAGTAGGTAAGTGCATCGACCTGGCATAAGTGTTCTGTATGTGGGTCTTTCCATTGTTGTGCTGAGAGCCAGTCACATAAGTGAGTCCGTTTCCAGGCTCAAAGGGTAACCTTGGGCCATAACCTCAAGGATTCCACCAGTTTCCAACTGACCAGCAATTCTGGTCATTTCTGTGTTTTTGAATTTTGTTCTACCTTTTTCCTCCCACTCCATCAGGATCTCCAAGTTTGATCCCCTTCTGAGTGGTTGGGTATTGCTAGCCATGCACCATCTAGTTCTTCTGGCCCAGGTCATGGAGGCTGAGGTTTTCCTGGTCCATTTTGTCTTTGGACTAATTGTTTCCAGATGACCTTGACTTTCTTCACTCTTCTTTCCTTCATCCAAGAGGAGATCAATAGTTACATCTTAGATGGCCTCTCAAAAGCTTTTAAGACCCCAGTCGCCACTCACCAAATTAGGTTGTAGAACAAAGTTTTTATAAATTATGTGTGCCAATTGAGCATAATGTCCCCTGAGACTGTGGCCCAAACCCTCCAGGCCTGTTGATTCACTCTCTCAAGATGCTTTATTGTCTCTGCAAAGGTACTCCTATCCTGTCTACTGTTGTTGCTTCTGTGATGTATGTTGCTTATTTTTCAGCACAAGTGCATATGTAAGATTATCTTAACCCAAATCTATCCTTGGTCTTAAGGCACATGACTACTAACCAGATGGCTGGCAGTTCAAATCCACCAGCCACTCCTAGGAAGGAAGGTTGGGGGCAAACTACTTCCATAGTGATACTGCCTTGGAAACCCAAGGAGGGGTCACTATGAGTCGGGGACAACTTGATGGCACATAACAACAACATTCTTGATCTAGGATATATTCCTGTTCACCTACCCCCACCTGCTCTTCTCACCAATCTAGGCTTTAATCCATAGCCAGGAATTTTGTTCTAGTGATACTGCAGTGTTGTGCCTGTAATAGTGTTTGCCTCTGTTGTCCATATCTTTAGTGTGCATTTCGGTGTCTTTCCTTTCCCCAGTGTCATCATGCTGGTCACAGACTCCTTCCATGCATTCCTCCCCTCACCCAAATCAACATGTGACCCAGAAATAGTACAAGATTTTCATTCCCATTCCCTCTCATCCTGGGTAACCAACAAAGTGAGTTTCCTTCCCTGAATAAACTTTCCTTGACTTTTTTACAATAGTGGGCTCATACAATATTTGTCCTTCTGTGATTGACTTATTTCACTCAACATAATGTCCTCTAAATGCATCCATGTTGCAAGATGATATGTGTATTCCTCATTATTTTTTAATGTAACATAGTATTCCATTGTGTGAATGTACCATAGTTCAGTTATCCAATCAGCTGTTGATGGACATTTAGGTCATTTCCATTTCTTTGCTATAGTGAGTTGTGCTGGTATGAACAAGGGTGTGCATGTATCTGTTCAAGTCCTGTCTGTCACCTCTTTAGGATACATATCTAGTAATGGAATTGCTGAATCAAATGGTATTTCTAGCTTCAGTTTTTTAAGGAAATGGCATACCATTTTCCACAATGGTTGTATTATTTTTCAATTCCACCAGCAGTGTATGAGTTCCAAGATCTCTGCAGCCTTACCAGCATGTGTTATTTTCTGTCTTGTTGAACTTTGCTATTATGGCTGGGGTGAGATGGTATCTCATTGGTGTTTTGATTTGCATCTCTAATGGCTAATGATCATGAGTATTTCCTCATGTGTCTGTTGGCCACCTGTATATCCTGTTTAGTGAAGTGTCTGTTCATTTCTTTTGTACATTTTTGAATTGGGTTGTTTGTCTTTTGGTGTTGAGGTGCTGAAGTTCTCTGTAAATTTTGGAGATGAGTTCCTTGTCAGATATATCACAGAAAAATACCTTTTCCCAGTCTGTAAGCTTTCTTTTTGGAGAAGTCTTTAGATGCACATGAGAATTTAATTTTTAAGACATCCCAGTCCTCTAGTTCTCTTCCTCTGTCTGAGCATTTTGATTTATGCTTGATAGTCTATTTACGTCATAAATTAGGGTCCCTAGATTTCCCCCTATTTTATCTTTGGGAAGCTTTGTAGTTTTGGGTTTTAAATTTAAGTCTTTGATCCAACTTGAGTTCATTTTTGTGTATGGTGTGAGTTATGGGTCTTCTTTCATTTTTCTACCACTGGATATCCAATTTTGCCAGCACTATGTGTTAAACAGGCTATCTCTTCCTTATTTAATGAGTTTTGGGCCTTTGTCAAAGATCAGCTGTACATAGATGAATGGGTCTAATTCTAGTTTTTGATTCTGTTCCATTGGTCTACCTCTCTATCATTATACCAATACCATGTTGTTTTGACCACTGTGGCTGTATAATAAGTTTTGAGGTCCAGGAGTGTGAGACCTCTTACTTTATTTTTCTGCTTCAGAAGTGTTTTCCTTACCTGAAGCCTCTTTCTGTTCCATACAAAATCAGTGATTAGTTTTTCTATGTCCTTGAAAATTGTTGATAGAATCTGAATCAAAATTGCATTGAATATGTAGATTGCTTGGAAAGTATTGACGTGTTCACAATATTCAGTTTCTTCTCCATGAACAAGGCAAGTCTTCCATTTATGTAGATCCCTTATAGTTTCTTGCAGTAATGTTTTGTACTTTTCTTTGTATATGTCGTTTGTGTCCCTGGTAATATTTATTTCTAAGTATTTAAAATTTTTAGTCATTATTGTGAATGGCATTGTTTTCCTTATTTCCTTTTCAGAAGCCTCTTGTTGATGTAGAGGAATCCAAGTGAATTTTGTATATTGACCTTGTATCTTGCCATGTTGATGAATCTTTCTATCACTTCTAGTAATTTTGTTTTGCTGAGTCCCTTGGGTTTTCTATGTATAGGATCATATCATCTGCAAATAGGGATAGCTGAACTTCTTTACCTATTGGATGCCTTTTATTTCTCCTTCTTGTCTTATTGCCCTGACTACGACTTCCAATACAATGTTGAATAAAAGTGGTGACAGAGGGCATCTTTGTCTGGTTCCTTTTCACAAAGGGAGTTATTTCAGTCTCTCTCCATTGAGAATAATGTTGGCTGTTGCTTTTGCGTATATACCCTTTATTATGTTGAGGATTTTCCCTTCTACCCTTATTTTGCTGAGAGCTTTGAACAGGAATAGGTGTTGGATTTTGCCAAATGCCTTTTCTGTATCAATTGATATGATTGTATGTTTCTCTTCTTTTGTTTTGTTTTTGTGGTGGATTACATTGATTAATTTTCTGATGTTGAACCATCCTTGCATAACTGGTATGAATCCCATTTGGTCATGATGTATTATAATTTTTTTTATATGTTGTTCTGTTTTGTTGGCTAGGATTTTGTTGAAGATATTTGCATCTATATTCATGAGGGATATAGATCTGCAGTTCCCCTTTTTAGTGATTTCTTTCTCTGGTTTTAGTATCAGTGTCAAGCTTGCTTTATAGAATGGATTTGGGAGTATTCCAACTTTTTTCTATGTTCTGGAATAGTAATATAGGCATCAACTCTTCTCTCAACGTTTGGTAGAATTCTCCAATGAAGATATCTGGGTCATCACTTCCTTTTTGTGGGGAGATTTTTTAGGACCTGTTCAATTTCTTCTTTTGTTATGGGTATGTTCAAATATTCTCTCTCTGACTGGGATAGTTTAAGTAGGTCTTGTGTTTGTAAAAACTTGTCCATCTCTTCTAAGTTCTCAAATCTGTTGGGGCACAGTTCTTCATAATATTATTATTATTATTATTATTTATTTTTATTTCAGTTGGTTCTGTTGTGAAGTCATCCTTTTCATTTATTATTTGTGTTTTTGCATATTCACTTTATTTTCCTTTGTTCCATTTGCCAGTGGTTGTCAATTTTGTTAATCTTTTCGAAAGACCAGCTTCTTGTTTTGTTGATTTTCTCTATTGTTTTTGTATGCTTCTTTTCTGATTTGCTTATTTCTGCTCTGATCTTTATTATTTCCTTACTTCCGGGTACTGTAGGTTCCTTTTGTTGCTCTTTCTCTAATTGCTGGAGTTGTTGAGATAAATTAGTGATTTAAAATCTTTCCTGTTTTTAGATGTGCACATCTATTGCTATAAATTGACCTCTGAGTCCTGTTTTCACTGCATCCCATAAGTTTTGCTAAGTTTTATCTTCATTCTCATTTGTTTCCAGGATTTTTTTATTATTATTATTATTATTTCACCTTTTATTCCTTCTGTTACCCTGTAGTTTTTGAACAGTGTATTATTCAGTTTCCACATACTTGATTTTTTTCCTTTGGTCTTCCTGTTATTGATTTCTAATTTTATACCATTGTGATCTGAGAAGATGCTTTGTAGTATTCCAATGTTTTTGAATTTATTGAGGCTTGTTTTGTGTCCTAACATGTGGTCTATTTTGGAGAATGATCCATGTGCACTGTACAAGAATGTGTGTTGTGTTTTTGTTGGGTGGAGTGCTCTGTGTATGTCTATGAGGTCAAGTTGCTTGATTATACTGTTGAGCTCTTCTGTATCTTTGTTGAGTTTTTTCTTTTTTTCCAGTTTTTCTGTCCCTCCTTGAAAGTGATATATTAAAATTGGGTCTAAGGTGGGTTTCTTTTAGGCAGCATATTGATGAGTCTTCTTTTCTTATCCAATCTGCCACCCTCTTTCTTTTGACTATTGCATTTAGTCCATCGCATTGAGTGTAATTAGTGATAGGTATGAATATACTGCTATCATTCTATTGCATTTTTTGTTGTGTTGTTGGTGCATTCCTTGCTCCCACTATTTTTCTGGGCTGAATTAATTTTGTTATCGAGTGTTTTTTTTTTTTTTTTCCCCTCGTTTGTTTTCATTATTGCTGGTTTTCTGCTTATTAAACCCTTATGTTTCTCTTTTTGCCAAGTTTGCTTAGAAGGATTGTTGTTTGTCTCTGTGGTTACCATGAAGTAATTTCTCATTTCCTTAAGTTTGGAACAGTTTATCCTATAAAGATATAGCCTTGTCTTCATCTCCATTTGAAGGTTTTGTAATTAAAACTTTTATTCCCTCTATTTGCTTTGTTTCTAGTGTCATCAGCAGATTGACTCCTTTATTTCTTTATGTACATTTTTTTTTTAATTTTTATTGTGATTAGGGTGAAAATTTACAGAACAACTTCATTTTTCATAAACAGTTCACATATACTTTGTCTCGTGGCATTGATTACAGTTTTCCCCAAAGCAACAGCTCTCTTCCCACTTCTTCCCCATAGTTACCTCTTCTCTATGTCCTTCCCTCTCATGAACTCCTTCCCCACAAGCTGACTCCCTGTGTATACAAAACCCTTCTACTCTCCCATGATTGATCTCTCCAAGGAGTGTGTCTACCTAATGTAAATGTTCAGCTCATATGCCTGTCTTTTGTTTGGCTGGAAGCCACAGGAGTGGGCTCAATTCCAGACTTAAAGGGCAGCTAGGA
>NW_006921960.1:867826-877425 GCF_000298275.1 Orycteropus afer afer
GTTTTGTTCCACATTGTTCTCCCAATCTATCCAGGATCGCCTACATAGATCCCCTCTGAGTGGTTGATAGTGGTAGCCAGGCACCATCCAGTTCTGGTCTCATAGTCATATAGGCTGAGGATCGTATGGTATACTAGTCACTTGGACTAATTGTTGCCATGCATCTTTGGTTTTCTTCATTCTTCTTTGCTCTCGATGAAGGGAGACCCCTTGTTGCATCTAGATGGCTACTTGTAAGCTTTTCAGATCCCAGTCACTACTCACCAAAGTAGGATGTGGAACAATGTTTTAGTGTAGTCTGTTATGCCAGTTGAGCCTGATGTTCCCTGCGACCCAAGCCCACAGATCCAAATACTTGCTCCCTCTGGGTAGCTGTGGCCAAGAAGTGACTACAACCTTGTCCCTTGTCAGCTCTACTTTTACCTGGACATTCTTAAAGCATTTGATTGCTTACCAGAAGGCTGGCAGTTCAAACCCACCAGCCACTCCTTGGAAGGAAGGTTGGGCAATCTACTTCCATAGTTATACTACCTTGGAAATCAAAGGAGGGGGCACTATGAGTCAGATCCAACTAGATGGCAGTGATTTTTTTTTTTTTTTTTAGTATTCTTACAGAACATACAAATATACTTGTAGAAATATTGTCTGCCAACTCTATACAGGGTCATGGGCACACTCCCACCTGCAAATACATACCTAAGAGTTTAGCCTGTCCACCCATCTAATTCACCCATATATCCATGTTTGTATTCACAGACAACACAGTACTATATGTGCAAAAGTGTTCATCTTTGTTGTCTGCAACTCCCATGCACCTCTCTATGTCTTCCTCTTCCTTAATGCCATCGTGTTGATCACTCATATTTGATACATTGCCCTTCCTTTCACACAAATCAATACTTGTCTCTACCTATCTAGTGGTGTTCCCTCCCTTCCCCTTCCACCCCTGGTACCCAACAAAGAAAGATTCCTTCCATATTCTATGTACATTTCTTATGAGTATATTTTGAGAATCTTTTTCTGATTTGATGTCTAGGTGGTTGTGTTGTGTGTCTTGATTTTAATTTTAATTTGTTGCTCTCTGTTCTGAGTTCTCTATTGGAAGGATTCCCTTTAGCATTTCCTGTAGAACTGGTCTGGTTTTCACAAACTATTTCATTTCTGTTTGTTTGAGAATGTCTTGATTTCATTCCTATATTTGAGGAACAACTTGGCTGGATAAATAATTCTTGTTTGGAGGTTCTTTTCCTTTAAGGTTTTATATATACCATCCCATTATCTTCTTGCCTGTGTGGTTTCTGCTGAGAAATAAGAGCTTAGTCTTATTAGTTGTCCATTGTAGATGCAGTGAAGTAAGTTACACATATAGCTTTTCTATCCATAGTCTTTGTAGATCCCACTTTGCCATAAGCAACTGAATAGTTTATGGATTTCTTTTGGAGCCACACAAAGTAATCTTCTGGAAAGTCCACAGGAGAAAGATGAAGCAGTCTGCTTCTGTAAAGATATACAGCTTGGGAAACCCTTTGGAGCAGATCTACACAGTTCAGAAAAGGGTCACTATGAGTTGGACCCTCTAAACCATAGATTTGATTCATTGAACACCAATGACTGAAAACCAGAAGAATTGTGGAATGACATCAAGAGCATCATCCATTAAGAAAGCAAGAGGTCATTAAAAAGATGAGAAAATAAGAAAAGACCAAAATGGATGTCAGAAGAGACTGAAACTTGCCCTTGAATGAAGAGTAGCTAAAGCAAATGGAAGAAATGACAAGATAAAAGAGCTGAACAGAAGATTTGAAAGGGCAGCTTGAACAGACAAAGCCAATTACTGTAATGAAATGTACAAAGACCTGGAGTTAGAAAATCAAAAGGGAATAACATACTTAGCATTTCTCAAGCTGAAAGAACTGAGGAAAAATTTAAGCCTTGAGTTGTAATATTGAAAGATTCTATGGGCAAAATATTGAATGATGCAGGAAGCATCAAAAGAAGATGGAAAGAATACACAGAGTCACTGTACCAAAAAACACTGGTTGATTTTCATCCATTTCAAGAGGTGGCATATGTTCAAGGACCAATGGTATTGAAGGAAAAAGTCAAAGCTGCACTGAAGGATTTGATGAAGAACAAGGCTCCAGGAATTGACAGAATGCCAACTAAGATGTTTCAATGAATGGATGCCCGCCGAAGGCCCTCACACAGCTATGCCAAGAGATTTGGAAGACAGCTGCCTGGCCAACTCACTGGAAGAGATACATATTTGTACCCATTTCAAATAAAAGTGATCCCAAAGAATGTGGAAATTATTGAACAATATCATTAATATAGCATGCAAGTAAAATCTTACTGAAGATAATCCAAAAATGGTTGCAGCAGTATATTGACAGAGAGCATCCAGAAATGCAAGCTGGATTCAGAAGAGGACGTGGAATGAGGAATATCATTGCTGATATCAGATGGATCTTAGCTGAAAGCAAATAATACCAGAAAGATGGTGGCTTGTGTTTTATTGACTATGCAAAAGTTTTGATTGTGTGGATCATAACAAATTGTGGATAACATTGAGAAGAATGAGAATTCCAGAACTTTGATTGCACTCATGAGGAACCTGTACATAGATCAGGAGGTTGTCATTCGAACAGAACAAGGAGACACTGCCTAGTTTAAAATCAAGAAGGGAGTGCATCAGGGTTGTATCATTTCACCATACTTATTCAATCTGTATGCTGAGCAAATAATCCAAGAAGCTTAACTATATGAAGAAGAACATGGCATCAGGATTGGAGGGAGAATCATTAACAACCTGCAATATGCTGATGACACAACATTAAAAACCTGCAATATGCTGATGACACGACTTTGCTTGTTGAAAGTGAGGATGACTTGAAACACTTAGAGACAAAATTGAAGAATACAGTTTGCAGTATGGATTACATCTCAATATAAAGAAAACAAAAATCTTCACAACTGAACCTATAAGCAGTATCACAATAAATGGAGAAAAGATTGAAATTGTCAAAGATTTCACATTGTTTGGTTCTACAATCAATGCCAATGGAAGCAGTAGTCAGGAGATCAGAGGCTGTATAGCACTGGGAAAACTGGCTGCATAGGACCTCTTTCAAGTGCTGAAGAGCAAAAATGTCTCCTTGAGGACTAAGGTGTGCCCGACACAAGCTATGGTATTTTCAATCGCTTCAAATGCATGTGAGAGCTGAACAATGAATAAGGAAGATTAAAGAAGAACTGATGCTTTTGAGCTGTGGTTTTGGTGAAGAATGCAGAGATTACTGTGAAATGCTAAAATAATTTACGGGTCTGTCCCAGAGGAATCGTAGCCAGAATGAAAAGTGCAGGTGAGAATGGCCAGACTTCGTGTCACATACTTTGGTCATGTTGTCAGAAGGAACCATTCCATGGAAAAGTTTGTATGCTTGGAAAGTGGAGGGTCAACGAATGAGGGGAAGACCTTCAATGAGATGGACTGACATGGTGGCAGCAGCAATGGACTCAGGTATAGCAAGGCTCATGGAGCTGGTGCAAGACCAGGCTGTGTTTTGTTCTGCTGTGTATAGGGTCACTATGAGTCGGAGATGACGCACCGGCACCTAACAACAACAACAACATGAGTTGGAACCTATTAGGTGGCAGTGGGTTTCCTTCTGGCCAGAAAAACATACAAATCTGTCTTGGAAGAAAAATAGCCAGAATGCTTCTTAGAAGGGAGAATGGCCAACTTCACCTCACATACTTTGGTCATATTGCCAGAAGTGACCAGTCCTTTGAGAAAGATACTAATATGATAAAGTTGAATGTCAGCAAAAAGGGGAAGACTTTCAAAGGCATGGATTTACACACTGGCTGCATTGATGGGGTCAAGCAAGCATTGGTCCAAGAAGTGTCTCATTCTGTTGTACATAGAGCAGACTCAACAGTACCTAACCAAAACAATAAACCAGAATTGCACTAATTCCATTAATGCACCCACATTTATATGATTGTGACACAAGCTTTAAAGAGTATTTACTTGTTTTAAATTATTAAAAAAGAAGCTTGACATTGGTGACACAATGATCAATAAAATAAAGCATTTGCCTTCATGAAATTCTGAGTTTTAAAGAAGACTGCAACGCTGTTTCAATACTAACACTTAAGTATTAATTTTTCTTAGAAAATTATTTTACCTTAAATATTCCATATTTTGTATACTGTTAATGTGGTAAAATGATTAAATATATTACAATTTCTATTTATAACACAATCCACTCAATTTATGAAGTTCTCTTCACTAATGGAATTATATGATGCCAAGTTACTGAAAATGTGTTCTTCCAAAAGCACCATCTGGATTCTTGACAAGTGTATTGGCAGCTGGAAACTTAGTTCTTAGATTTAATAGTACTCTTGAGCCTCTAATCTTGTTAGTCCATCAAGAGTTATGTTAACTAACAACAAGATGCAGAATGCTTTGGTTATGTAATGTTTAGAAAGCACTTCTTGTTTTAAAGTGAAATTCTCAACCTTTAACATATTGTGCTTTAATAATGTCACTCACTAATATTTTATATAGCTATCCTAATAAATTTTATATTAATTAATTCAGCTTTATTCATTTTTTCAAAACTCCTAAATCTATGACATTTTAGACTACTTCATTTTTATATATGAACAAATGCACAAATGAATGGATGAATGAATGAGTTCTTCTTTTAGTATGTGTCTATGTTATTTGTGCATTGTATACATTTTCTTTTTAATGAAAGAATTAATTTAAATAGTAAATAGTGGTTCAAAAAATAATTAATAGGCAAATATTCACTTGCCAAGTAAGAAGAAATATCCTTAGATAAGAATTGAGCTGAAAGAATCTCACTTGGTTGTATCACGCATGCAGTACACTTCATGTTCAAGATCCTAGAAAGGTTTCAATTTTAGTTTAAACATTAGATATAGATGTAGGTGTATACTGATCTATCTATCCATCTATGCTTGGACTGTCCATAGCAAATTATAATATTATATTTATATAAGAGATATTTTCTTCCACAGCAAGAAGCAAACAAAGCTCTCCTAAAACTGATGTAGTTAAGGTTTTCTCTAAGAGAGGGAAATGTTATAATTGAGCAAATCTTCCTAGCTAGATATTCTTGAAAAACTACTTTCCTACCCAAGTAAATAAATCAAAGTTCAGAAATATGGTTTATATGGGCAATGCAAGAGAAAAGAATCATGAGCTTTGACATACACTATGTCTCCTACTTTACAAGGTCAAGACAGAAATAGCAATGAGGAGAATGATTCACACTTGATATAAGCCCTTAAACAAATAGCTTAAGAAGCAGAATTCGTTCACAGACCAGTCTTCAAGTTTCAGGTTCCAATACTTATGTTTTCACTAATCCAAAAACTATCAGGCTTTCATAGATATTGTTGTTGTTGATGTTATGTGCCGTCGAGTTGGCCCCGACTCATAGCGACCCCTCCTTGGGTTTCCGAGGCAGTATCACTACGGAAGTAGGACTGCCCAACCTTCCTTCCGAGGAGTGGCTGGTGGGTTTGAACCGCCAGTCTTCTGGTTAGCAGTCAAGTGCTTTAGCCACTATGCTACCAGAGCTCCTTCATAGATATATTTAAAATAATTAAACTCAGGGTGAATTACTATATATGTAAATCAAAATACCAACTGATTATCTTTCACTTGATTTTGTATATATCTATTAAATCAGATATGCATTTCTAGTCTACCACTGTAAAAAGAAATTTGAATTATCAACTAAAAGTTTGGAGAGTATTGCAGTAGTTTACCTATGATATGGAAAACAAAACAAACAAGCAAACAAAAAACCTTCTCTTAACTCCTACATTAGATAGTATCTCTCCAGTGACCATGATTTTGGTACTTTGCCATTTGTCAAGGCAAGGCTGGAAATAGCTTTGAATTCTACCTCTCTACCTCAGATGTTCTAAGACTCTTGGCAAGCTATTCTACTCCTATTTCTATTTTTTTATGGAATATATATATATAGAGAGAGAGAGAGAGAGAGAGAGAGAGAGACATTTACATGTACAGTTCAGTGACATTAATTATGTTCATTATGTTGTGTGACCATTACAGCTGTCTTCATTTTCTTTTCATTACTCTCAGCAGATGAGATCAGTACCCCTTGAACAATGGCCCCCTTTTCTCCCTTTCCTTGAGCTCCTAGTGTTATGTTAGGTGATGTCCAGTTGATTTTTATCTCAAAACAGTCCTATGTGACAGAATAAAACTGCCACATAGGGTTTTGCAGAGTTTAATCTTATGATGGACCTCTGGTGGCACAATGCCTAAGACACTTGATGCTAAGCAGAAGGTTGGTGTTGCAAGCCTACCAGTCCCTCCATGGAAAAAAGATGGGGAAATCTACCTCCATAAAGATTCACTGCCTTGGAAACCAAGTGGGGGTTGCTATGAGTCAGAATCAATTCATTGGTAGTGGATTTTTTTGTTTGTTTGTTTTAATCTTTAAGGCAGCAGATCTTCAGGTTTTTGTCCCATAGAGCTGTTGGATGGGTTCTAACATGATTCACAACTGAGCACTTAACTGTTGTGCCACCAGAGCTCCTCCTGCTTCTAGAAACCATTAATAAACTTTAATCTCTATATATTTGTCTGTTCTACATATCTCACATAAGTGGGATCGTTCAATATTTCACCTTTTGTGATCAACTTATTTCAATTAGCATAAATGTTTTAAAGTTTCATTCATGTTGTAGTATAAACTTCATTTATCTTTACAGTACAGTAATAATCAATTGTATTTAAAACAATTAATTAGGATTAAAGTCCAGATAAGGATTATTCTTTCCACTTTTTTATAAAGATCCAGGACCATGAGAAACTCTTATACATCTTACTTATTTCATTCTCAAATGCTGAACATAATATAATATTTAAAGACATCTTTACATGTAAATTTCTCAGTGTACTTTTGTCCACTCATGGCTTTTGTAGGGGTCTCTATTTGAAATCACAGGCTTTCAACAGATACATGGATTCTCATCTAGCAAGAATGATTTATATTTTTGTTACCTTGCTAGTATATAGAAATGTACTCTTGTATCTCCTACAGCACTGACCTTGTTCTTGGCCTAATATGTCTCATTGTGATATTTGACCTTATTCTAATCTTTCTCTTAGATTATTAGTTCCCTGTGGGTAGAGATAATGTTTCATAAATTTATGCCCTGTAGTACAAGTAGAGTTTCTCACTACATAGTAGGATGAATAGACTATAGAATTAAATGAAATATTTAAAAATATATAAAAATGTTGTTTATTTATGCATAGAAAAAATATTTATGGTCTTTTCTAAATTATACTTTCCTAAATCTAAACAAACAGAAAACATAATCACTTATACATATCATATCATTTTATACAGAAAACACATTGTTAATGTATTTATCATTTTAAATTTAATTTTAATTTTTTTAAATTTAATTTAAAAATGTTAATTTTAACTATGTGCCAAATAGTGCCACCCAAAATTTAGGGGAAAAAATAGATGACAATGGCCTATCTCCACCATCACAAGAAATAAACTGACCAAATATCTAGAATGAAGTGTTTCATAGTACTCACATACTTACCATTCAGTAATGGTAAGTTAGTGCATGTATTATGTAAATAAAGGAAATGTTTATATTTAAATAAAGCCATGGAAATAGAATAAAGTTAAACATAACATGGTAAGTGGGTTTTGTAAGAGAGCTGTAAGTGTCAGCTCTTTACTGATCACAGGTATACAAGTCAGATAAACCAATTTTCTACTTTCTTGTAGAAGAAGCAACAAATTGAAATTCACCACTAACTGAAAAGAACAAGCAGTCGGTCAATGGCACCTCTCCATAACAGGCAACTAAATAAAAGTCAGTGGGTGCAATTAAGATCATTGAAATTTCAAGGAAGCTGTGTGTATCTTTAAATAAACAAATCAATAAATAGCCCATACTGTGAGTTTGAATTGGTTCTAACTGAGCTGAAATGATGTAAGATATCAAATTGCTTAACTGTATGCTTTAAACTATTTTATTTCTCTAACTCAAACAGAGCTACAAATCTATAGAAAATCTTTGTAACCTTTTTACAACAGAAAGCTCAGTATACACCATAGGAACTTGTGAATTTTTCAGACTATCATTCAGGTTTACATTGAAGTTTGGCTTACACTAGAACCTCCACAAACAGACTGTGAATATCAAAGACATGTACAATTTAATGATTTTTCTCCGAGGCAAAAATAAAATAATTAGCTTTTATACCATTCACAGTCCATAAATGACTTACATTTTCAAAGCACAGATATTACAGTCATCTTCTTTAATCTAGTTCATTATTACACTAGACTAGATTTATAAGGCATAGCATAAATTAAGACAAACATGCTTCTGTCCTTTACCAGCTTGGGGTTTTACTGTTTATAATTATATTTGGTATATAAGCATATGCTTTGTTAGATATGTCTATTGCAGAGGAGATGTTTATATTTAAAGTTCATTTAAAAATGAAAAAAAATCTATGTTATAAAGGAAGCATTCAGATATGAGGTGATCTTTTCAAAAACCTCCACTTCAAAATTAAAGAATTAGAAGTGTACTCAGCCTCATTTTAAGATAAATATATTTATAAAGAGGAAGTTTATCTCCTGTAATTTGAGGCAGTCTCTTCTTAACTTCATATTGATTTTCAACAGAGTAAAGGAAAATGGAAGTGTGAAGGGGGGAAAAAAAAAAAAAAACCTCTTAAATGAGTACCAGAAATAGTGAAATTGAAACAAGTTCAAATGTCAATTAGTGTGAAATCCAACTGAAGCAATTCCAACTATGTCAATTAGTGTGACATCCTTTTGTAAGGAAATTTGGATTAAACATTTGAAAGATTTAGATTATTAACAGCATCAATAAATTGTTGTTGTTGTTATGTGCCGTCAAATCAGACCTGACTCATAGTGACCCCTCCTTGGGTTTCCAAGGCAGTATCACTACGGAAGTAGATTGCCCAACCTTCCTTCCGAGGAGTGGCTGGTCGGTTTGAAACGCCACCTTCTGGTAAGCAGTCTAGTGCCTTAGGCACTATGCTACCAGAATTTCTATCAAAAAACTAGACATGCAAATATAAAGTCAGGTGAAAAATAGATAATCTGTGATAGAAGCATGTATAAAAGAAAATTTTCAATATGATAAACCTGGGGTAACTGGGTATAAAGTCTACATTGTACAATAGAATTTATCAATATAATATACCAGTGTCTTGTATGGGCCTTGTTTTGGTTACCTAGTGCTGCTCTGACAAGAATATATGACAAACAGGAGTTTATTGTCTTACAGTTGTGAAGGCTAGAAGTCTGACTTCAAAGTTCCAGGCTCTAGGGGTTGGGTGAAAGTCCCTCAACCTTGGGCTTCAGCACTATCTTCTGCTCCCAGCCCACTGAAGCTGGATGCTTCTCTTCACTCAGGAAGCGGCTGGCTGCTGAGGCTAACAAACTCCAGGTCAACAAATAAAAAGGCACAAATGATAGTGCCAAACAATATGGCAGACCACTAATTCAAGT
>NW_006921960.1:877855-883748 GCF_000298275.1 Orycteropus afer afer
TTAAGGAATAACTAAAAAAAAAAAAAAGTTATTATCCTTAATAACCACAGTATAATTTCCACAGAGTTACCTCAAAAGAAACACTGAGCAATCTGTTGCTGAAAGGTCCCAGCCTTGAAAACCCTGTGGAGCAGATCTACTCTGAACAGATGGGGTCAGCATTATGAGTCAGAGTCAACTCATTGACACCTAATATCAAATACCATAAATGCCCAATCATTTTCAAATTTTCCCAATTGTGACAAGATGTCTTTTATAAGTGGATAAAAGATACCTCCAATTCTACAAGTATCTACTTATAGATACTTCTAATTAGCATCTAATCAGAGACTATAAATTCAATTTATTGTTTTTCATATATTTTCTTTTTAGCAATTTCTCTTTTTCTGCCCCCAACACTCATTGAAGACACCAGATAATTTACCCTTTAGAATATACCATTTTCTGGATTTATTAAATTGTGGAAAGGTTACTGTATATGTGGCCAAAGTCAGAAGGTTGCTAATTTAGGGAATGAAGGATTAGTGAATTAGGGACTATGAGAGGAGATTCTTGGTGCAGATACCATTAATTTTCTTATTTGGATATTAGTTATACATAACTTTACTTTGTGAACATTAATGAAGCTCAGAATTCTTAATTTTAAAAACTTTATTTATTTACTTTTTTGTTTTAGGAAGAAAAACAAATACCACAAAGTAGCATGTAGCATCATGTGTTGACACACATAATAACTGGTTATTCAGCTAATGTTACTAAGAGTGATCAATAATATAAATATGATCATGCAAATCACTTCATACACACTATTGTGTTTTTTCCACTGAAAAACAGGTAGTAGAGGTTGAACAAAACAACGAAGTGAGTGGAGACTCACACTTACTCCTCCAGCATCTACCCTACAAAGCAATGGATAAAAACAGATAAAAGAACAGACTAAAGTCTCAGAACTCTGGACAGCAGCAAAGGAGGGTCAGGTTGGGCCCAGAAGTGGGGGAGAGGAGGGACAAGAATGGCATAGAAACTGGAAGAATCTACTCAATAACATTGGGACCCTTAAGTCATCACAGCCATATTGGGATAATACTGCATACACTGAAAACTAATAACACAGAAAGGAGCTAATCTATGGAAGAAGTAGCTTGTTTCTTCTTAAGAATCTGCAAAGTGGCCATGGGAGTTCACAAGCCATGCAATTTAGAGGGGAGAAGGAAGACCGTGGCACTGCGAGAGACTGTTGTGAAGCCTTGTTGAGACCTGAGACATACAGGCACTAGGTCTGAGGTGGGGGTGGGGAGACAGCAAGGGCAATAGTGTAAGACTGATGGAGCAACACAGAGGGAAAACAGTTCACAGAAGAACACCATGGATGAGTCTGTGCAGGAAACCTATGAAGGAAAGATAAAGAGAGCCATTCACACTCATCCCAGGAAAACTGAACCCTTCCATTTATATCATCACATGCAAAGAGTTAACTGTTCCCACCTCCTGCAAATGTGTAGTGAAATCCAGAGATCTAACATCCAGAACTTCTGAATCAGCACTTCAAAATACCTGAGGGTAAAAGTACCCTCTGGTGGTTTTTAGGAGGAAATATGAAGACCTTTGCCACTGGTCCATTCTCACTCTGGGACCCTGTGAAGCTGAGTGGAGCTGCCCATGGAGTTTCTAGGACTATGTCTTTGAAGAGGCAGGCATATTTGCCCACAGAGTAGCTAATGGGTTGGCAACCAGGTGTTTGGAAACTGCAGCAGCAGAGTATACAATTAAAAATATTTCTTACAGAAACAAGAATACAAAATTAAAAGTAAAAACATAGATTAAAAAAAAAAAAAAGCCCAAGCTAACAACGAAGTAAAACACACAAAATCACAATAGAAGAGTGGCCAGTCAAAATCAAATCATGTACAAGAAGAAAATTCTCCTATGGAGGACAGAATAATATTGAAAATTGATAATTTTTCAGACAGTGGTGCTAAATATGTTTTTGAAAAGTAAATAGCACACAGGCAACAAACTAGTGGAGATCAGGAAACAAACAGAGGAACAAAATGAGGAATTTAATATAGAAATTGAAAACATCCAAAAATAATAATAACTACTAGAAGTGAAGAATAGTACAACTGAATTAGAAAAAGCAAGAGAAACACTTAACAATAGAGTTGAATGGGCAGAAGGTAGAATAAAATAAACTGGAAGACACAATATAACTTAGCTAGTTGCAAAGGATTCAAGAGAAAACAAAGAAAAGTGAACAAACCCAAAAGGAAATATGCAATTCAAATAAGAAATCTAATATTAGAAAAACTGGAATCCTAATTATTGGAATCTCAGAGCACCATGAAAACAAAAAAGGCATAGGCATAGGAAGGATTTTCTAAGAGATAATCAGAATTTCCCAGAACTGAATAGAGAACCAAACTTGCAAATATAGGAAGCTACATGAAACCCAATTAACAAAGACACACAAAGATCCACTCCATATCATATCCCAATAAAAATTCTTGAAAAACCATACAAAGGAGAAAATTGTGAAAGGAGCGAAAAAAAAAAAAAAAAAAAAAAAAAAACAGCATGAGCTACTAGGGGGATTTTATAACAACCAGTGAAGATTTCTTCCCAGGAGCTATTATAGAGGACAAAAGACAATGGAGCGACATATATAAAATACTGAAAGAAAACTATTGCCAACAAGAATTCTCTATGCAGCGAACTTGTCATTCAAAAATGAGGGGGAAATCGACATTCCTAAACAAACAAGCACTCTAGGACTTTTCCACCACCAAACCAGCTCTGTAAATATTACTTAAGGGTGTATTCCAAATGGAAAGACATTTAAATAAGTACCCATATTTATAATACATAAATAACAGAAAGAGAGAAAGAGAGATATCCAAAAAATGCAACAAAGTGAGCAATCATAAAAACAAAGCATATGATATTTTCAGGTAATAAACTCAATAATAAAATCCTACAAACAATACTATCATCAAATATGTATGATATAAGTACAAAGTAAACTTATTAAATATAGGTTATATCTATCTATCTATCTATCTATCTATCTATCTATCTATCTATCTATCTATCAGCTCTGGTAGGATAGTGCCTAAGGCACTTGACTGCTAACCAGAAGGCTGAAGGTTCAAACCCACCAGCCACTCCTCGGAAGGAAGTTTGGGCAACCTACTTCCATAGTGATACTGCCTCGGAAACCCAAGGAGGGGTCACTATGAGTCAGGTCTGACTCGACGGCACATAACAACATCTCTCTATCTATCTGTCTATCTATCTATCTATCTATCTATCTATCTATCTATCTATCTATCTAACAAACAAACAAAAACCAACCACACTGCCCTCAAGTCAATTCCTATTCATAGCAAACCTATTGGGTTTCCAGGGCTGTAAATCTTTATGGAAGTAGATTGCCTCATTTTCTTCTTGCAGAGCAGCTGATAGCTTTGAACAAGTTAACAGCCAGTTGCCTTACCTACAATACCACCTGAGCTCCACACATATATTGGTCAGAAGTGACCATTCCTTAAAGAAGGATACCATGCCTGGTGAAATAGAGGGTCAGAAAGAAGAGGGAGACCCTCAACAAGCTGGATAGACACAGTGGCTGCAACAATGAGCATAAGTACAGTAATGATTGTGAGGATGAGGCAGAATCAGGCAATGATTCATTCTGTTGTACATAGGCTCATCATGAGTCAGAGGTGACTCGATGGCACCTAACAACAACAATAAATGTTTATATATGGTTTCTATTGTGATTTGGGTGAAATTTTCCAAAGCTGGCTCATTTTACATGGAATAGTTCATACACATTTTGTTTTGTGACACTGATTACATTCCCCAGAGTGTAACAGCTGTCCTCCCACTTCCTCCCTGTGGTTACACTTTCCTTGTGTCCTTCTTGCCTTTGCACTCTCTTCTCCCTACCTTCCTCTCTGTGCAATCGCTGCCATTCTAATCTCCCACGGTTGATTGTTCTGAGGAGTGCATCTCCCTGGTGCAGTTGTTCTACTCATAGGCCTGTCTTTTTTGGCTGAGAGTTAAGACACAGGAGTGAGTTCAGTTCCAGGCTCAAAGGGTGGCTCAGGGCCATAGTCAAGTGGGTTTCACCAGTCTCTATCTAACCAATAAACCTGGTCATTTTCACATTTTTTAACTTTGTTCCACATTTTTTCTTCCACTTTATCCAGGAACTCCAGTTTTGATTCCTTTCTGAATGGTTGGCATTAGTAACTGGGCACCGTCTAATAGCCTAAAGTTTCCATGGTTCATTTGTTCTTTAGACCAGCTATTTGCATGCATCTTTGATTTTCTTCACTTTTCTTTTCTCTGGATGTGGTGAGACCAGTAGCTGCATCTTAGATGGCTGTCCCCAAGCTTTTAAGACTCCAGTCACTACTCACTGAAGTAAGATGTAGAACAATATTTTTGTAAACTACATCGTACCAATTGAACTTGATGTTCCCCATGACCATGGTCCCCAGTCCACAGCCTCAGGAACTCACTTCCTGAAAGTGCTCAGCTGTGGCTAAGAAGATATCTCAATTTTGTCCCCTGTTAACTTTATGCTGCATATGGACATTTTTAAAGCACATATAAATACATGTATACAAATATCATCATTCAAACTTATGTATGGTAGTGTGTATATTCACATTTGTCTATCCATACCTGATATTCTTGCTTGTCTACCTATGTACCCAGCTGTAGATTAATGTATGCCATTAGTGATAATGCAGTGCTGTGTATGCAATACTATTTACCTTTATTGTCGCTATCTCTTGTGCACCTATCCTTGTCATCCTTTTCCTTAATGATACTGTGCTAGTTACACACTTTTGTTATATTTATTTTTCCTTCCGCATATCAACAAATATCTCTTAACTGTCCATCTATTTTCTCTCCCTTTGTGTCTTCTCTCATTCCTGGCAACCAGCAAAGAAAACTACCTTCCCTATGTAAACCTTTCCTTGACTTTTTATAATAATGGACTCATATATATTTGTCCTTCTGTGACTGATTTATTTCACTTAGCTGTATGGGTGTGCAATCATTTATTCAACCATTTCTAATTTTTCATTGTATCAATAATTTTTCAACTGAGATTCATGCATATACATTTTTATTCTTTGAAGAATGTGTGTACTTTAAATATTTTAATATATTTTTATCTACCTTTCCAAAAAATATTTAGAACCATGTGCATTTCTCCTATTAGTGTTTGAGAAAACACTTTTCTTTTATCTCAACAAGCATAAAGTGATATTTTATCATTACTTGGCCTTAGTGAGTTTCAGGATTTTTCCCCATATTTGGGGAACATTTTAATTTATTTTATTCTGATTATCCTGAGAGAAGATATAGATTTTCTTTTGTTTCTTTGATTTAATTATATTTTTCTTAACACATGATGGAACATCTTTACAAATCTCATTCACAAACTGTCAAATCTTATTGTTGTTGTTGTCATTGTTCTTATGTGCCGTAGAGTCAGACCCAACTCATAGTGACCCCTCCTTGGGTTTCCAAGACAGTATCACTATGGAAGTACGTTGCTCAATCTTCCTTCTGAGGAGTGGCTGTTGGGTTTGAACCTGCAGCCTTCTGGTTAGCAGTCAAGTCCCTTAGACACTACACTACCAGAGTTCCTTTGTCAAATCTAGTTAGTTATTCAGTTTCAATACTGTTGTCTATTTTCTTCCTAAGACATTTTTCATGGATCACTTGAATTTCTGATTCTGTCCTAGAAAAATCTCTTTCTTGGCCCTCTGCACTTCTATCATGATGAGATATTTTTCTCCATAAACTCTTTATTTTTGGTGAAGTAAATTGATGGTAATTTTATTTTTCATAGAAAATATACATGAATTAT
>NW_006921960.1:884548-890817 GCF_000298275.1 Orycteropus afer afer
GATTGCCCAACCTTCCTTCCGAGGAGTGGCTGGTGGGTTTGAACTGCCAGCCTTCTGGTTAGCAGTCAAGTGCTTTAGCCACTATGCTACCAGAGCTCCCATATAGAACATAGGAAGCATATTTTTATCTCTGTCTTTATATTGCTCACAGAGGTATAAATAAAACAGTACATATAGTGAGGCATAGTTATGCCTATTCTGATTGTTCATCTGAGAACAAGGAGGTCTTCTATGGTATAGATATAGGCAGCAGTTCAGTGGTTAAAATGTGCAGGTGCATCTACTAAGATTGAAGTTGAAGTGTTAAGACTCCAAATGTTCTTATGCCCCAAATATCTGCCCCCATACTCTTCTCCCTTGTTCCACTGTTATCCCCATCAATACACACAACCTCTTCAATACATTCTTCCTTGAAGACTGAGTATAAATTGCATCTCCTACTAAACTAATTCTTAGTTGTAATTCCTAGGCATCACTAGAAACACAAATCTCCCAAGACACCTCATCTCCTGTCAGACTTCAGCCCTCTCACTGTGAACTTTGGAATTTACAATCCATTATTCAAAAAAAAAAAAAAAAAACTCCAGTATCTTCTGTTGTTTCTGTGAATATTCAGTCACAGCCTTCTCAATGGTAGATATTTTCTTTTTGAGACATCTTGTCCTACCAGCCCTGAGAGTGGTATAGGTGTCCTTGATCCACATTGTTTCCTCCATTATCCACCCTTCTCTTTAAAAACCCTAAGCTTGAAATTCGGATCATTAGATTCTCCTACTCATTATACTTCCCTGTTGAACTTATCCACAGACTCCTAGTTCACTCCACTTGATTCACTCCTCTTAGATTTTCAAAATTCTGATTTTGTCTCCATCAGTCTAACATAATTCTTGGCAAGTATTCAGTAATTATACAGATAAGTTTTCTAATACCCTGTCTCTCAGTATTTTGACCTCAATTCCAAAGATGATCTTTCTTGTCCTCAGTATGTCAACCAATCACACTCATGGTGATACTATAGCCTTTGTTGTTAATAACTGACCTCCACAATTAAGTCAATCTCATGCATTCCATTGTCTGACCATTTTCAAACTTTCTAGCTTATGTTCTCTGCTACTTTGATTCTACCAATTATTTAACCCAGCATGTTGCAGATCATTAATTCTTTTTCTGGGATAATTATTTCATACCTTTTCTCTCATCAAATATTCTTTCCTGAAATTTCACTACATATTTCCCTGAGAAATAAGTAACAATTAGAAGAAAATTTCCATTCACTCTTAGCACCTCTTTCAATAAATCTAAACACTCAGCTTTCCCTCTAATTCCTATAAATTCTCCATGTTACCATCTGAGATCAAACTCTTATTTACTCTTGTTAATCCTCTCAACAATCCAGAACATTATTACTCCTACTAGAATCCCTCCTCCCAGGCATCACTGATTTCTCTTTTTACCAACTGCTTATCAACATGCAAATATGCTGAAATTTATCTCTAAAAACAAAGTAAAACAAAACAAAGCCTTTTTTTTTTTTTTACTTTAAACTCTACTTCATCCATTATGCAAATACATGGTTGTTTATTTTTTAATAGAAAAACTCCTGAAATTTGTTCCCTGAGCTTTTTCTCTCCTGATCCTCTCCATCCAAGCTCTCACACCACAGTCCATTGATACATTGATATATTTTTTTTCAAGATCAACAATAACTTCTATTTGATAAATTCAATGGTGATTATCATTCCTTACCCAATTTCACCTATCAACAACACATGACACAGTTGATCTTCTGATTTTTCTTGATCACTTTCTTCACTTGGTTATGAGAAAATCTTCTTTACTGATTTTCTTCCTACTCCACTGGCCACTCCTTTTTGGGTTCTGTTACTGTCCCCTCATCTGCCTGCACAAAAATATTAGAATGCACAGGGGTATTCCACACTTTCTCCTTGTTGGGCCTACCATTTATTGACTTTACAATCATTTCATATTGATGATTCCTTCATTTTTATTTCCTTCGGTAATCTATCCTAGGAGCTCTGGTGGTGTAGTGTCTAAGGCCTTAGACTGCTAACCAGAGGCTGGTGGTTCAAACCCATCAGCTACTTCTCGGAAGGAAGATTGGGCAATCTGCTTCCGTAGAGATACCATCTCGGAAACCCAAGGGGGGGAGGTCACTAGGAGTCAAAATCGACTGGACAGCAGTGAGTATAATCCATTCTAAACACACCACACTTACATTTAATGTAAGTCTTATCATGCCACTCTTTTCCCAAAATTCTTAAATTATTTCCTACCATCTCATTCAGAAATAATACAGCTTATGATACTCTACAGTATCCTATCATATCTGCCTGCTCCATTTCCCCTCTGTTCACAACACCTACTCTGATCATATTTGCTTACTCTGTTCCAGACCCACAGTCTTTTCTTCTCAGTCATCCAGCCTGTTGTCACCTCACGATTGTTGCACTTGCTCTTCCCTTTGCCTGCAAAGCTCTTCAGATATTTCAGGCTCATTTCTGTCATCCTCTAAGACTGCTCAAAAATTATATTCTCAGAAAAGCCTTTCCTAAACTCCAGAGACTCCTACACACAACAAGATAGTAACTTCTACCTACTTCACACTGTTTTATTTTTCTCCAGAGCATTTTTCACCCTCTGTGTATAGTGCTTCTTTTGAGTTCTCCAATCAAATATAAATTCTATGTGGACTTTATTTTATTTAGTGATAAATCCTCAGAGCCTCCATGAATGTCTGGTATATAGTAGATACATAATATTTAATGAATGCATATGAACACAAAGAAGATTGGTGGAAGAATTTACCAATTCTTGCTTTTGTGAGAAAACAATTTGGACTTTATTTAGTTATCAATTGGGAGTTCTCACATATTTTTAAAAATATTAACATAAAATATTGCTTTAGAAGGATTAACCAGGAATACTCTACAGAATGGCATTATAGTAGGAGAGGCTAACAGAATAAAAAGAAGTTAGAAAGTTTTGCAATAGCCTATTGACTAAGTAGATATAAATAAAAAAGTATATTATTCACATGGTAAAACTTACAGGCAGAAATATATGATTTTTAAAAAAATCTGTCATTGAGTCTTTTGATAATCATACTAATTAATGCTTAATGTCTTATGAGTTTTTGAACTTGTGTTTTACTTCTGTGGTGAACATTCAGAGTAAATTCTTCCTGAATTTTTTTGTGGAGATTAATATCTCCCTGAATCCTGTATGGCTTAGGAGTTTCAAAGCATTTGGTAAAAGTATCTATGGATTAGATTCCTTACAGATTTGCCAAGGTAGCAGAAAATCTCTGATTTCTACCAGCTTGCGCCCTGCTCATACTAGTTCTAGTTGACCCAGTCACCTCTTTTAACCTGTATATCCTCAATTTTAATTGGTTTTTAGCCCCGACAACAGACATCTGTTTGTCAGCCTGCCAGTTAATCTAAGGGCTTTACTCTTTAAACTGATAAAGGCAAAGCTCATCAAAGGGCAACATTTAGATGAACCAACAGAGAAGCAGTTATTAAATAAGGGCCTGAGGGATCCTATTTTAAAACGGTAATATGGCTGTTAGTTTTCTCAGCTATTCTATAAATATCCTAATCCAAGTTATATTGATAAACCAAAATAAAATATATATTTACATGTATTTTTACTTTTCTCTTTTTATTGAATTATTTTTTAAGCATATAGACTATTGCCTTAGTGCCTGAATGTTTGTCATTTGAGACATAACCCATTCTCCTTATGAATATCTAATAAATTTGAGTAAAATTGAGGTGAAAAATTGCTTAGCTTATTGTGGTGGTTGCATTTGTGTGTCAACTTGGCTGGGCCAGGTTGAGTGGCTGGGCAGCTGGATATAGTTATTCCCTATGGTGAGGTTGGTAATTAACTCCGTGGTAGACTATATTGGAGCAGCTGAGTAGCTGTTTGGATATGTGGTCTGCTTCCCGTATATAAGAAACAGCTTTGGGAGTAGTCTCTAGCTTATGGCATGCATGGAACACACATGTAGCTGTGTCATTGTTTAACAGCCTGCCATGCTCTGCCAACCTTGGGACTTATAATGGACTTGAATTAATGGTCTGACATGTGGTTTGGTAACATCAGAACTGTGCCATTTTATTTGTCGACCTTGGGCTTGTTAGCCTCAGCAGCCATTAGCTGGTTGAGTGAAGAGATGCCTCTAGCTTCAGTGGCCTAGAAGCAAGAAGCAGAGCTGAAGCCCAAGGTCAAGGGGCTTTCACACAGCCCCTAGATCCTGGCACTTTGAACTTGGTCTTAAAGCCTCCAAATGGTGAGAGAATAAACTGTTTGTTAAGCTCATCCCATTTGTGGAATATCCTTGTCAGAGCAGCACTAGGTAACCAGAACACTTATTTTATCACACTAAGCATTAGCATTACTTAAAAGTTTTGAATCAGCTCTGTTTTCATATTTAATCACACAACTTATCTATGCATAGTCCTTTTTAAAATACATTGGAAATGAAACAAACAGTATTGGTGAATGGTTTCTTATCACAGTATTTGCCTTAAAATCAAACTCACTGCCATTGAGTCAATTCCAACTCATAGAGACCCCCATTGTGTATTTGCCTTAAGAGAATATATCTAATTGTTGCTACTTGAAATTTAATATTGTAAGATTTCTGTGACACCTTTCCTTATTCATCTTGTATGACACTTCTCTTAGCCATTTCTGCCTAAGGTTTTGTTCTGCACACTATTGGAATAGAATCCTAGACTTACTAGTATGGCTACTTCCCAGTAAAACTTTTACACTGTGACAAATGACATTTCTGAAATGTGATCATATAATTGTGTCGTGTTTTACCTTAAACATCCCAATGACTCCCTTACATATATCTAGGGAATATGAAAACTCTTTTGAAGAGCATGAATGTCTCTTTCTTAGCCAGACCAGTAAGTGCATAACGAAACCTCTTTAAAGATTCCTAAGTGGATCATACTGTCATGGCTTACTACCTAGAAAGCTCTGTGTCTGGATTGAGTCCTTTCACAATACTTATTCAATCTCTATGCTGAGCAAACAACACAAGAAGATGGACTATATGAAGAAAAACTTCATCAGTATTATAGGAACACTCAACATGTGATATGCAGATAATACAACCTTGCTTTCTAAAAGTGAAGATGACTTGAAACACTTACTAATGGAGATCAAAGACTATAGCCTTCAGTATGATTTATAATTCAACATAAAGAAAACCAAAATCCTCACAACTAGACCAACAAGAAACATCATGATAGAGGGAAAAAATATTGAAGTTGTCAAAGATTTATTTTTTACTTGGATCCATAATCAATACTCACTGAAACAACAATCAAAAATCGAATGACTTATTATGACATTGTGCAAATCTTCTGCAAAAGACCTGTTTTTTTTTTTTTTCCTTTTATTGTGATTTGGGTGAAAATTTACAAAACAAATACACTTTCCATACAGCAGATCACATACACTTTGCCTCATGACATTGACCACAATTTACCACAATGCAACATCTTGCCTCCCACTTCCTCCTGATAGTTACCTCTTCCCTGTGTCTATCCCTCCATGCACTCCTGCCCCTTGAGCTGTCTTCCTGTGCATAAGCAGCCCTTCTTTCTCCCATGCTTGTTCACTCTAAAGGTAACTCAGCCCAGAAATCCTCAGAACTCCTTATGCTAGGGATGCAGGGCAACAAGGACAAACATACTTTACAGAACTTGCAATTTAACAGGGGAAACAAAATCTGTAAAATGTATCAGTAAAAAACCATGTGTTTTGTTCAATGGTGACTAATGCAAGGGAACAAGATAAAGTCAGGTTTGGACTAGGAAGTTCCCACTGAGACTAGAAGCAGGTTTAACTAATGTGACCACTGGAGAAGACATTGGAGTTGAACTGAAGTAATTGATGGGGGAGACTTATAGATGCTTGGAGAAGAACAATCAGCCAGAATAAACAGCAAGAACAAAGGCTCTGAATATTGGGGATGGTCACTGTTTGCATAAGCAAAATGTCACTCATTGTTACTGGTGGAAGTTGTAGGAGACAAAGTCAGAGGGAGCAGCAAATGGGTTGTTGGTAACAGCTGTAAAGTCCATCCCTAACTCTTGGCAACTCCGTACACAGTGGCTTGAAACACTACCTGGTCCTGCACTATCTTCATGATAGTTACAGATCAAATTGTTGTGATCCTTAGGGTTTTTTTTTGTTGTTGTTAAGTGCCGTCGAGTCATTTC
>NW_006921960.1:894800-909128 GCF_000298275.1 Orycteropus afer afer
GTTTTAACTGGATGATTTTTGAAAGTTCATTGTCAAGCCTTTCTTCAGACTCTGGAAGCTCTGTTGAAACCTCGTAAGTATCATAGCAACATGCAGGTATCCACTGAGAGGTGAGTGATTGTTGTGCTGAGGCACATTGGCTGGGAATTGACTTTGGGGCTCCCACATGGGAAAAAAGAATTCTACCGTGCCTCATATCAAGGGGATAGATTCTGTTCTCATGTAAGACTTTTGGGCCCACCATAAGAATTTTAACTTTTACTCCAAAAGAGATGGTAAACATTAGAACAGAGAAGCAACATGATCTTCATTTAAAGTTCACTGTGCTTACTGGAGTTCTGGTGGCATAGTGCCTAAGGCATTTGACTGCTAACCAGAAAGCTGAGGTTCAAACCCAACAGCCACTCCTCAGAAGGAAGACTGGGCAATCTACTTCTGTAGAGATACCACCTCAGAAACCCAAGGAGGGGTTGCTATGAGTGGCAATTGACTTGATGGCAAGAAGCAGTGCTTACTGCATTACCATTACTATTATTATTACTACACCTTGTGCAAATAGGAATTTATATTTCATTAGGACAATTATTTTCTTACTATACGGGAAAATGTTGATTGTTTTATCTTGCCACATAAAGTCCTCTTGTGAGTTTTCTGCTACCTCACTGGTTGAGCCTTCTGGATTTTCTTTGCTGCTCATCCTCTTTGCATGTAGGTGTAGCCTAGTGCTAACCATGTATTCCCTACTCTCATCTTCTTCCAGCCTTGTTTATCCCAATGGTTCTCAAGGTGGGGAGAGGTGTGGTTTGTGATTTTTCCTGCAAGAGGATGTTTGACAATATCTGGAGTCATTTTTGTTTGTCACAACAAGAGGAGAAGAGGTGTATCCTGCATTCTGGCATTTAGTAGGTAAAGGCCCAAGATGCCACTAAACATCCTATAATGCAAAGCATAACCCCTTAACAAAGAGTTATCTCCTCAAAATATCAAAAGTGCTTAAGTGTGGAAACCTTAATTTATACTTAATTTCTTGGTGACTACATCCTGACCCCAAAATTTAAATCTCATCCTTATGCTGATGATTTCCATATTTCTATTACTATTTTCACATGTAACTTATTACCAAGTATGTATGTCTAAAAGACTTTTAAAAGGTAACATTCTAAAATATGATTTCAACTTTTCTCCCTAAAACCTGATCCTTCCCTTGTTTTCCCATCTAAATAAATGGCATCATCATCCTTCTAGTTGCCCAAACCCTATATCCAAAACTGTTATTTCCCTTATACTCTACATTCAGAACAATACTTAGGGCTATAGGCTCTGCCATTATAATATATTATGAAATGCCCAATTCTTCATACCATCACTGCTGCACACCTATTCTAAGATGTGCATAATACCCTTGAATTAAGGTAATAACTTCCTGTCTCTTGCCTTACATTCTTGTCCCTTGAAAGTCAATCCCCCATATGACACCCAGAGAAATTCTTTCAAAGTATAAATTGGATCATGTCCCTCTTTGGCTTGAAACTTTTCAGTGGCTTCCCAAATATCTCAGCATAAAGTTCAGTGTTTTATCATAGTCTCGAAGGCCTTACATGCTCTGGCTCCTGCTAATACAGAGTCTTAATCTTGACTAGACAGCACATAACAATGATCTTCTGCCATGCTATGTCTAGCTCACTGCTATCTAGTCACACTTATTTTATTATTTTCATCAAAATACCAAACTCAGAGTCATTTCACAGCATTTTCACTTGCTACATTCTCGTTAGGATGCTATTTCCTCAGAACATCCATATATGTTACTCTCTCATTTTATCCACACCATTGCTTAAAATTTGGGTAGGTATTTCTTGGCATTTCTTTTTAAAAAAGCAATCACCCATGTCTAAACTATGTCCTTAGCCTGGCTCAATTCTCCTCTTAGCAGGTAACGTTTTCTGAGGAACCATTACACATTTGTTTCCTTGTTTGAATATTTCCTGTATCCCCCATGAGAATATTAGCTTCAGAGGGCAGAGATCATCTCTCTTTTCTTCAAAATATTCCCAGAACCTAGAACAGTCAGCTTAGCACATTATGGAACACTGCATATTTTTTAATAAAGTATTTTAATGCAAAAATATTGCCTTTGAATCATTCTTGGTATAAATACAAATATTCTATAGATGCCTTAATTAAGATTGTTTCTTGGCTTTCACCTTCTGTAACTTGTATCTAATGCCCTCTGAGAAATAAATGATTAATAATAAACCATTATAATAAATTATTAAGAAATAGGATTAATAGCAATTTTGTTTTATATTTTAATCACTTGAAAAGGAGCAAGGTGGAAATAACAATTAATGCCAGTCAAAAAAATCTCTCTCCCTGGAGATGGATCTATATTAAGTTCCATACAGGATATTGGATATTATTCTATTACCTTAAATCAGAAAATGTTTTTTACTGCGTTTATCCATCAAACTAAATAATATCAAATTAAATATAATTATACTTCAATATGAAAAAATGAAAAAAATTATACTAAGGTATTGAATTTTCTTATTGAATTAAACTGTAAAGTTTTAATCTTACACACTCCCCATAGAAATAGTTCCTTTTGAACAAGAGACTTAGGATATAGCACATATCATAGTTCTAGCCACAGAAAATTAATTACAGACATGATGAGTGGGAGGAGTAACATAGATAAAAAATTATTAAGAAACATATCTCTTAATAATTTGGGCAATCTACTTCCATAGTGATATTGCCTCGGAAACCCAAAGAGGGGTCGCCATGAGTCAGGTCTGACTCAACGGCACATAACAACAACAACAACAACAATATAATAAATTTTTTCTGAGGATACCTTCACCAACTTTCTATTTCATAAAAAATATGCCATAAGATTAATTTGTAAGGGAAGAACAGGAGAGAAAGTCAATGAGCAGGGCAAGACTCCATTTATTCTGCAAATTTGGAAAATCTGATGAGGCAAATCAGAGAGGCATTTTCCTGCCAGGTTCCAATTTCCTGATCCTGCTGACTCTTGTATACAATATTTTACCTAGGAGGGGTGAACCTGAGAGGAGAAGGGAGGTAGTGAGGTTCTGTAAATGTTGGGAGGCTAAATTAAGTTGCAAAAGTACTTCCAGGTATCATATGCCTTTCTGCACAGAAATTAAAACACTAATCTGTGTGAGTGAAGTGATTGAACTTTTAGATCAATGTAGTCTAAGAAAATACTGGTGTTTATACAAAACCTTCACATTTAGTAGTGATTATATGTGTGATATGATATTTTATGTTAATCAAGTATTTTTATTTTACTTGATTCATAAAGTGTTTGTTAGGGTATTTCAGATTTTATTAACAATGCTATAGATAAAGGGAGTATTCTAATAGAAAAATTTCTATGAAACCAATTGCTTAAGAAGATTCATAATTTTTTTTCACAGATTAAGATATTGCAGTTATGAAAACACTTGTATCAGAAAGAGAAATGATGTAATTTCTCAAATGTTACTTACATTATATTCATAAATATAAGAGTGAAGAACCTTGAGTTATGTTACTGATACTATCAAGCTCAATATGAAGTACAATAGAATTCATAAAGTAATAGCCAACTCTGAATAAATACTAATAAAATGCCTAGCATATGGTATAGATTGCAGTTAAAAAAAGATGAACTAAGATTTATTCTCTGCCCTGTGGTGCTCTAGGTTTAATATGCATATATACTTATAAGGCAGCATTAGTTATTTACTCCTACTCTGGCATCAACCTAATTCTCCAGGAAATTAAAGAATATTTTGAAATCTCTATTAATTGTATTTCAAGTGATTCTGATAGCAATCTGGAGGCTAAATGAAAACAGGCCTTCATTAAGTAATAATATCCAAAAAGATACTGAGCTCAAACATTAATTTTAAGGATCCCTGAGACTCAAATAATCTTACTCCTCATTTTAGGTAAATTTGTCTAAAGACAAAAGAATTTAAATGCTCAGATAGCTGCATGCCTATTGTTTTCTAGCTAAATGATTAAAAAAAAAAAAAAAATCACTACTTCTTTCTTATACCTTTTGTTACTACAGACTTTTTTGATCTCTGAAAGAAGCTTAAACCATTGACTGATATATAAAAGTAAAGCATGTTGGGATCTGCAAGATCAAATGTTCCTATTGGCTTTTTGAAGACTGAGATAGTTTAAAATCTTAACTGCTTAGTATTTTGATGAGTACTCATTTGTCATATCCTCCACCCTTGTTTTAGGTGTTTTAATTTTTTCATTCATTCAATCAAGTAGTATATATTGTGCACTTATTACATGATAGTAATTGATTGGTTTTTCTGGGCCTATAATAGTAAGGAAATTTAAATAAAACCCAGCCATAATCTGTACTCTCATCATGTTTACAGTCTACTGGAGGAGATAAATATTGATCAAAGAACCATGGATAATTAATAAATAGAAAAAAGCCATTGCATTATGTGACATGAAGAAGAGGTTAATGGGGCTAAATTGACTAGTCAGGGAGAGCCCTTAAGAAAGCCATGCTGATATTTAACAATGGGGTTAACATGATGAAGGAGAAAGTAAAGAACATCCTAGACAAATGTAATCATATTTAGCCACTACAGTAAAAAATTAAGAAAAGGTTTACACACAAAAAGAGAGTCATTCCAATGGGCCTCTCGAAGAGTATGAAGGGATGGACACTGGGAGGAGGTAACTATGGGGAGGAAGTGGGAGGGGAGCTGCTGCATTGTAAATTTTGGTCAATGACATGAGACAAAGTATATGTGAACTGCTGTATGAAAAGTGAATTTACTCTGTAAATCTTCACCCAAATCCTAATAAAAAAAAAAAAAGAGAGTCATTCTTTGAAAGTTACCATGGTTGAAAGGGTAAGTGAGGTAATCTCCAACTAGAGGGTAACATGTATTAACTTGGGTAAAGGGAAAGCCTACATATAGTAAGAGAGAATTCAGCACAAAATGATCAAGGAAGGACTTCTGATAAGATGGTGGAATAGGCAGACAAGCTCCACAGATCCTCTTCAACAAAGAAAAGAGAAACCAATTGATAGAGATACAAAAGATAATCCTGGAGCCCTGAGCTTTGAAAGGAAATATACGGAAGTGGATTGGGCATCAAAGAGTGGAAAAATCTGAACAAAAACAGTGAGTACAGAGATGATTGGAGCAGTGGACTATAAGCTACTCTAACAGGACTGACAGCCTGAATATTTCCAAGTAGTGTTGGGATCTGAGAATTTCCCTAAAGATCAGCACTGGTCACCAAGGGCTGCAGGGATAACTGTGCTGGTGGCCTATGACTAGGAAGGGAAACAGCAAAGATGGAGACCTCCTGAGCTGTATGTAGACTTTCAGCTGTCTGAAGGGTGCAGCCATTTGATTTTTTACACACAGTGGCCATTTTGGATATTTTAAGTGACTGAGGGTGCAGCCATTTTGAATGTTTACAAGTGGTGGCCATTTTGAATTTTAAAATGAAAGCCTTATCATTCAAATTCCAGAGACCTAAGAATACGCTCTGTTTGCCAAGGAAGGCAGAGACATACAGGAAACAGACAACAGGAAAGGAGACAGGTGGTGAGTGTATAAGTGCTGCCAACTAACAAACAGAGGAGCACAGCACGGTACCCTGCTTACATAGATAACATACAAAGAAAACAAAAATTGTGGACAAGCCATTCCAACATACTATCACCAATTAAATATAAACACAAAAATGTTACAGTGCCTCAGGGACAACAGAGCATCACAGTCCACACAAAGATGCAAGATAAAGCAGGAGAAACAAGGGACCAGAATAGAGACCCAAAAGACATCCTTAAGGAAAATGCACCATTAGAACTCCCTAATAAGGAATTCAAAAGAATTATATTTAGGTACCTTCAACAAATTGAGAAACAGATCAAGGAAAAAACTTACAAAAATGAAAACAGAGAAAACCCTACAATAATTTTGAAAAAAAATACAAGAATAAAGTGACAAAATAAATGAAAAATTAGAAATGCTAAAAAATCTACACATCAAAATCCAGAAGATTAATACTAAATGGTCAGAAACAGATAACTCAATGAACAGGCAAAGGAGTAGAATTGAATCAATTAGTAAGATTGAAGGCAAATACCTCAATGCTTCTTTGGAAAGGGATCAATTAATCAAGAGAATTTTCCTGGTATGATGAAAGATGAGAATATATCCATTCAAGAAGTCCAACAAACCCCAAAGAAGTTAGACTCCAAAAGAAAATCACCAAGACATATCATAATCAAACTCATCAAAACCAAAGACAAAGAAAGAATCTTAAAAGCAGCATGGGAAAAATGAAAAGTTACCTACAAGGGGAAAACAATAAGAATAAGCTTTGATTTCTTGGCAGAAACCACACAGTTAAGAAGACAATGGGATAGTATATATAAAACCCTGAAAGAGAAAATTTCCAACCAAGAATCATATACCTGGCAAAATTGTCCTTCAAATATGATGGTGAAATTAGGTCATTTCTAGATAAATAGAAAGTAAGGGAATTAGTTAAAACCAGACCAATCTTACAAGAGATGCTAAAGGGAGTCCTTTGGACAGAGAAGCAACAACAGCAAACAACAACTGACCATTAACACATATGATTACATAACCCAGAAACCAACCCAGTTATACAAGTATCCAAAGTAAATAAGCCTACAAGATAGGAAACAGGGAACCAGAGACATCAATTGACAGAGGAAGACAACTACAAACCAAAAACAGAGAAAAAATTGTTTAAGTAAGAACTTCTAAATGGTAGGGAAGTCAAGACAACTACAAGATAAAATGGACTGTTCTAAACTTGGGAAAAAATTATAAAAATCACAAGGTAACCTCAAAGAAAAATGATAAACCTTCACATAAAAATAAAAAAGAGGACCAGTACAAGTATTCAGTCAATACTAAAACAATAGCAATGAAGGAAGTTATAACATGATTCATACACAAAATGAACTCAGCACAGATGATATGAAACAAAGAAATCAACACCATGAGAAAGCATATAACAAAATGATAGCAACAAATTCAGACTTGTCGATAATTACATATCTAACAAGAGAATTATCTCTGAAATTTATAGAAAACTCCAACACCTTAATAACAGAAAGATAAATAATCCAATTAAAAAGTGAACCAAAGACATGAATGGATACTTCACCAAAGAGGATATTCTGGCTACAAGCAAATACATGAAGAAATACTCATGATGATTAGCCATCAGAGAGACGTAGGTCAAAACAACAATGTGATACCCTCTAACTCCGGCACTAATGGCAAAGTTCAACAAGACAGAAAATAGCAGATGCTGGCAAGATGTGGAGAGATTGGGACTCTCATACACTGCTGGTGGGATGATAAAATTATACAACGACTGTGGAAAACAGTGTGGTGATTCCTTAAAAAGCTGTAATTAGAAATACCATTTGACCCAGCAATCCCATTAGTAGGCATATATCCTAAAGAAGTGAGAGTGAACAAGAACAAATATATGCACACCCATGTTCATCACAGCACTATTTACAATAGCAAAAAGATGGAAACAACCTACATGCACATCAACAGAAAAACAGATAACCAAACTGTGATATATACACCCAATGAAATACTATGCTACCCTAAAGGATAATGTAGAATCTGAAAAACATTGCATAACATGAATGAATTTGAGGACATTATGCTGAGTGAAATAAGTCAATCACAGATGGACAAATATAGTATAGTTCATTATTGTAAAAAGTCAAGGAAAGGTTTATATATGGAAAGCAACTTTCTTTGTTAGTTACCAGGGTTGGGGCGAGGAGACACTGCAAGAAAAAAAAAAATGCATTGAATTTCCCACCCCCCAAAAAAAAGATACCTGAAATTAAAATGGACACCTCTATTTCTCCATCTTTTAACAGGAAAAAAAAAATGATAAAGGAATTGGAAGACAAGGAATAGCACCAGAGTCAAAAGCAGCAAAGGTGAATACTATTACACATACAATCCTACTAGAACAGTAATAACAGTAATCTATAAGTGGATACATAGACAATCAAACTGAATAGAAGTAGGAAAGTGAATGGGACTACTCTATGAATATACATAGATTTGACAAAGGATATTTCTACCTATGCATTTATATGTGCTACAAATATATCCATGAATGTAGTACAGAATACAGGGGATAAAATTATGACAACTTCTTACTTATAATCAAACACCTTGAGGGGATGAGTCATTGGTCATATGGACTCAGGATCATAGTCTCGGGGACACTAAGGTCAATTGCCATAATATAGTTCATAAAGATAAGAAAGAAAGAAAGAAAAACAGGCACTATGGTGAAATGAACCAGGGCATATTCCAGGAACTGAAGTACACGAAGTGTGCCTAGAAAGCAGAAAGCAAATGAGAACACAGTAAGACAGGCGATGTACCTGGGGCCAGACCATGCGCGATATTGTAGGTCAGTAAAAGCAGGAGAATAATTTGATTGGCTATGCACACTTAATAGATCTCTTTGAAGGTAATGTGGAGAATAGATGGGAGAGAGGCAGAGTTGTTTAACAATGATTAATTAACAAGTGTTACAAACAAAGTGAAATAATTACACTAGGAAGAGGGAGAAGATTGAAAAAGATCATAAATTAGAAATATGTATAGAAAGTAAAAGTTAATGATAGATTTAATGATGAATTAGAGAAAAAGAAAAACTAAGAATGACCAAAATAACTGATTAAATGCTTGGACTATTCACTAGGATCATGAGTTCGGTTTTAGACATGTTCATTTGAAGTATCTTTAAAAAGTCAAGTAGCCTCAATCAGTAAGAACAATGAAGTATTGATACATGCTGCAATGTGGATACAGCTTGAAGAATTATGCTAAGGGAAATAAGTCAAACATAAAAGTACAAATACTGTATGACTTCACTTATAGAAAAATGTTTGTAAGACAAAAACTTATTAGTGGTTTCCAGGAATACGTAAACCTAAAAACCAAGCTCACTGCCATCAAATTGATTTGACTCATAGTGACCCCTCCTTGGGTTTCCAAGGCAGTATGTCTACAGAAGTAGATTTCCCAATCTTCCTTCCCAGGAGGGATAAGTAGAAGGGGGGAAAACGGGGGTTTTGTTTATGGAGCAGTACGTTTTGGTTAACAGTGTTAGAAAATCACACTGATTAGAAAGAGAGTAGCACAGCTGATTAATATAACTGTTGTCAGTCAATATGTTGTATATCCGTGAAGAAATGAATTGTCAAAAGATGTATGATAGATATATTTACAACAATGACAATGCTGAGGTTGCTTGTGTACAACCAAACAACTAATGAAAGTTAGATATTTGGTTTGGAAGTTAGGGTCATGGTTTCATGGCACATCTCAGTTAACTGGCCTAATATCCTGTGTAGTTCTTCTGTTCTATCTCCTAGTTCATTTAGTAGTGCCTGGAGCCTTAAAATCTTACTAGTGGCCACCCAAGATGTAACAATTGGTCTCTATTCACCTGGAACAAAAGAAGAAGACAGGGACTCAGGAATTGGAGGAGGAAATGAAATGTGTGTCTAATTGACTCCATAAACAACTGCCACTTTTGCCATGAGACCAGGAGAACTGGATGTTTCCTGTCTACTGTTACTGAACATTTTTTGTCAAAGATTTTCTAGAAGAATTCTGATCACAAGTGGGAAGTGAAGAAGACAATTTCTAATTCCCATAGGATCCAGATGTTCTGGAGCCATGGAAGCTGAAGGAATACCTGAAAATATCGCCCTGAGATAATCTTTAAACCTTACACATTGAAACAAAAATATCCCCTGAAGTCTTCTTAAAGCCAAACGTAAACAAACAAATAAACAAATAAATAATAAACAAACACACTGCCTTCAAGTCAATTCTAACTCATAGCAACCCCAATTGGGTTTCCAAGTAAATTTTTATTGAAGTAGATTGCTTCATCTTCCTTTCAAGGAGCAACTGGTGGGCTTGAACCACTGATCTTCTGGTAAGCAGGCAAATGCCTTACCTAATATACCACCCTATCTCCTTAAAACAAACAAACAATGATTTAGCTTAATTAAAGAATATCTGTCTTGAACGTCATGCTCTTTTAAGAACTATTTATATGGGATAAAATTAGCAATAGCCACTAGAAATTAGATAGGAAACTTAGGGCAAAGTGAGTTTATGTTAATATTGGAGGAGCAACTCAGAAAAGGAGAGTGAAAATGGTCGCCCAACCTGACTAATGTAATCAATTTCTCTGAATTGTACATGCAAACATTGTCGAATTGCTGTATACTATACTGTTTATGGCATAAATCACATAAACAAACATAAACAAAATATAAAAAAATAAAAGTAGCAATCAAAGTAGGTGGTTGGATATATGGATCTAGATATCAGAGAAAAATCATGGACTGGACATATACATGAGTGCATCAGTATAATGCCAACTGAAGCCATATGCATGCATCATATTTACAGATGGGTGGACAGAGAGAATGGGACCATTGTAGTTCAGTGGTAGAATTCTCACCTTCCATGCAGGAGACCTAGTTCAATGCATGGCCAAGGCACCTCATGTACAACAACCACTTGTCTGTCAGTGGAGGTTTGCATGTTTCTATGAAGCTGAACAGGTTTCAGACTAGGTGACCTTCTGAAAACCAGCTAGTAAAAACCTTATGGATCACAATGATCCACTTTGTTCATGGAGATGTCACAGGACTGGGTAGCATTTCATTCCCTTGTAAACGAGGTTGCCATGCATCAGAGGCCATCTTCACAGCAGCTAGAAGAAATGATGTTTGAACATTGAAGAACCTCCATACTTAATGACCAGGAAAAGAGGGTGGCATAAAAATGAGGCACAGCAGGAGTATCAGAAGTTAAATGAGAAAATCCAACGTAGTGTTAGAAATCTAGCTGGAAGACAATAAAAAAGAATGTTTCAATGAAATATTCTCAATAATTTTTAATGCTGCTGATGGGTTAAGTAAAATAAGATCTAGTTGCTTGAAGGTCAGTGGTGCCCTTGGTAAAAATAATCATTTTGAAGTCAATAGGGTGCACATTGAGCAGGAGATGGAGTATGAAGATAATAACTATATTTGTTGTTGTTGTTGTTATGTGCCGTCGAGTCGGCCCGACTCATAGCGAGACCCTCTAAAATTGGTCAGTGAAGAACAGGAGTGAAATAATAGTTTGGAATGTGAATGTTTGTTTTACTTGTAGGAAAAGGAAATTAGAGGTAACTTGGGAAGTTTTGATGCTTTGAAATTATAAGATCTATTTCTCTCTGAAAAGTGTAAAATCCAACTTGAGATGAAATTTTACCTCTTATAGCACACTGGATCTTGATGAACCAATATAATCTGCCAAATAATCTTTCCTTTCCACTTACATCATGACCCAGTGAGGATTAAGAAATGAAATTTAAAGTTTAGAGATATTCAGTGACTTGCTCAAAGTCTCACAGCCAGTAAGTGGTAGTCCTGGAAGGCAAACTCTTTTTTTTTTTTTTTTTCTTTCTGACTGGTAACCTTTTCAAAAATAGTACATAGAGTTACCTCCCTGGCCTCCTCCCTAGTTTTCTTTCCTTCATTACTCTGTCAGCCATTCTGATCTTCTTTCCATTCTTTGAACACATTATACGTTACTGCCCCAATACCTTTGCACTCACTGGTTCCTCTTCTTGGGATGCTTTTCAGTAGAGGTACACATGGTGTGAATCTTCACCTTCACATCTTTCATCAAATGCCATCTTCCACTGGAGAATTCCTCTGGCTCCTCTAAAATTTCAGCCATTATTTTTATTCCCAATCTTCATTCTTTGATTTATGTTTCCACACATTCATTATCTGTAATGGACTATGCCATACACTTATTTGTATTATTGTTAATTTTTTTATATCCCTCAACAATTAGAGCAGATTTTATAAGGGCAGCAATTATTATGGCATTTTCCTGCTCTATGACTTAGAACAGTGACTAACACCAAATGTTGTTTTTGTTAGTTGTTGTCAATTTGATCCCAATTAATGGTGACCCATGTGTTGCAGAGTAGAACCACTACAAGGTTTTTTTTTTTTTTTTTTTTAACTGTAATCTTAACAAAAGCAGATGACTAGGCTTTTCTTCCATGGTACCACTGGATGAGTTTGAACTATTGACTTTTAGTTTAGCAGTTTACACAAACTGTTTGCATCAAATAGTGGCTCAGTAAATACTTCCTAAGTAAATGAAAGAATGAAAAAATCCTTAAAATATGCACTGTTATTATATATTTCTAATGCTTATCATTTTGACTAGTGCTAGAAAAAATTAAAAACAAACAAAGGCAATTCAAAATGGAGTTAAAGAAATATGGTTCAAATAATTCAGCTTTATGATGGACTAGCTTTATTCAGTAAGTAAGTTTAGAACATTAGCTTAATGCATGTGGAACTTCACAGACCTCTCAGGATAGTATCAAGGGGTTAATAAATTCTGAACTGATTAATAATTGTAGCAATATACTTTAAGCATATTTCTTCAGAGGAATCCTTCAAATGGGCTGCGAGAATATTTCTCAATGCTTTTCATCCTGTCAGATGCCTCGCTTCAAAATTACTTGCCATGGCCTGGCTTGATGTGAATTGGGTTAGCCTACTTCAAACAGCCAGTATCTTAAAACTTTAGTCTCTGGTAACATATGACTCCTAACCAGAAGACTGGCAGTTCAGACCCACCAGCCACTGCACAGAAGGAAGGTTGGGTAATCTACTTCCGTAGAGATACCACCTCAGAAACACAACAAAGTCTCGCTATGAGTCAAAATAGACTCAACAGCAGTGAGTGAGCTTATATGTCTAGGCAATGCTAATCAAATAGCAAGATGGGAAGTTTTGGGGCTAAAGAGCTCTGAAAGGTAGCAGTAGTTTTGAGTCTTTATACTTATTACCATAGCCTTCCAGTGATGGTGAGACTAATTTGATTCTAACTCACAGCTACTGTACAGGAAAGAGTAGAACTGTCCTGTAGTGTTTCCAAGGCTCTAATCTTTCTGGGAGCAGATTGCCACATCTTTCTCCTGAGAAATGGGTGGTGGGTTAAAACCACTGATTTCTGCTTAGTAGCCAAGTGTTTAACCATTGCTTCACCGAGACTCCTTTATAACTATTAGATTTAACTTATTTATGGTTTTATGGATGTTGGGTCCAGTTTCATTGGGTATGCAAAACAGGCAGCCTGTTCATGACTAAACCTGCTTTTGTTGGCTATTTTTTAAACAATTAAATGTGTCAAAAGTTTGCACTGCTGGGCTTCTTGGACTAATGGGTCTTAGCTTGACAACCTGGACCCAATATAAAAAGCCCATCTTTGTTTCATTTACGGAGCATATGAGTAACTTTTTTACATTAATTAAAACAAATGTTTGATACCAACATTTCTTTGCTGCCTTATTGGATATTATTCTCAATAAAGTCTTTAAATATTGAAGTTCTGTAATTTGCTTAGCATTCAGTGCACATATAAATCTGAATTGGCCAACAGCTATTTTGAAATTTGGTAGAAAATTGATGAAAGATTGCAAATAAAAATATAATACAATCCTCTATTCAAAAAAAATGTAGCGCTTGGGTGACTTAAATATTTCTCATTTGGGGAATCATTTATTTCCCTTAGGTTTCTCTGAATTTTCATTTATTAGTACCACCAAAATGAAAATTAAGATGGTGAGCTCCAGAGACTTGGTCAGAATGGAATATTAAGTGAGTGATTTTCATAGGATTAGGATTCATAACTCTGTGGATTTGAGTATTTTTAGCTTTGGCCTGTCTATCTTCAAAAGTACACGTGATATAAGCTACATTACATCTCTTGCATAATATTTGTACTTATATGTCACAATGGGTGTGGAATCATTAAATTTATAAAGAAATAAATAGGACAAATATTGTTTCTGATATTTGAAAATTATAATTCCCAAGAGTGAGACACTTGAATGTTGGTTTTTATGGGCCTTGGAGGATGTAAATTAAATGTGTGATTGAGGTATTGCACAGTCTAATGAAGCACCACAGCAGGTGGAGGAAGAGGGCTGGCACAGCCAGGTGACTTTGGAGCATCAAAATGGCCTGAGGTGGGGTAGAGGAGCAGAAAGGGTTATATCCTTTAGAGTAAGCATATGGAAAGCCTGCAGCTGTGGTCAGGAATCATGTTGTGAGGCAACATTTTCAGTACCATCTGTGTCCATATGTTTCAAGAATATATCCCTGTGGCACGAGATATGTAGAAAGGTCCATGG
>NW_006921960.1:909328-952200 GCF_000298275.1 Orycteropus afer afer
AAATGTTGTCTGAATTGAATTCTTACAAATGCAGGAGACACTTGCCTATAGGGAAATAATGAAAGGTAATAATATCATTCACAACACCATTGATGAGTTTATTTCATTTTATTAGATTCAGGAGACTCCGCTGACAAAAACCAAGTATTGGCAAATAAAAGATGAGATAGATGTAGACAATGTTTAAAAAGCTATTAAAATCAACAAGTGAAGAAGCCCTTTCTCTCTTATATCATCTGTTGCACTCTAAATATGAGTCGTGATTTGATACCAATAGCTAATGCTAAGAACCCAGGCATTAAGATTCTTCCACCCTAGTTTCAGGCAAAGATAATTATTCAGGGCTCAGAGTTTCTGCAACCTTGACCATCTTGAGCTCAGTCACAAAGAACATCCATACGTATTTGCCACAGAGGCTTATTAACTTTGTAATACAGCAGGAGATTGTGAACTTGAGTAAAAATATTCAACATATAGCCTCATTATTCTCTAAAAAAAATACTGTAGAATAGAATTACATAACAACCAATACTCATAATGAGTGATACAATCTTTTTTTTTTTTTTTTATACATCCATTAAGGCCAGGACACTGAATACATTTTAGAAATATGTCCAAGAAGAATTATTATTAGTCAAGAAACTGACATTTGAGTCCCATTTACCTGCTTGTCTACCAAGGATCCAAGGATTCCTAGTGGTACTGTGGTTAAGTACTTGCCTGCTAATCAAACGCTTGTGGTTTGAATTCACAAATATTAAAAAATTATCTAAATTTAGGGAGCAAATATGGTAAACCTGAATTATTCAAATAAGCTGTTACTATAAAATATTTAATAAAATCATTTAAATAAGCAACTATATTACTATAAAATATGTTGTTGTTGTTGTTATGTGCCATTGAGTTGGCCTCAACTCAGAGCGACCCCTCCTTGAGTTTCCGAGGCAGTATCACTATGGAAGTAGATTGCCCCATCTTCCTTCTGAGGAGTGGCTGGTGGGTTTGAACCACCAGCCTTCTGGTTAACAGTCAAATGCCTTAGGCACTACGCTACCAGAGCTCCTACTATAAAATATAGTAATATATATAAAATATAGTAATATCTTAATGCCTATATGGACGATCAATTAATACAACTCTTAGTTAAATTTATGCACCAAGTACTAAAGCCAGAGATAAAGCAGTTGAAGATATTTTACCACTATAGGCAGTCTGAAATTGACCAAACATGTAATCACAATTATTGATAATTATTTATGAATGGAATGGGATAGTTGAAAACAAAGAATCATCAGTAGTTGAAAAATACAGCCTGGGTGAAAGAAATTACTCTGGACACCACACGGTAAAATTCTGCAAAACTGCTAAGTTATTCATTGGGAATACTTTTTCAACAAAATAAATGGTGAATGTGCATATGGACCTCACCACATAGAGTACACAGACTCATATCAACTACATCTGTGGAAAGAAGAAATGGAGAAGCTCAGTATCTTCAGTCAAAGCAAGGCCTGGATTAACTGTGGAATCGACCATAAATTCCTCATAAGCAAGTCCAAGTTGAAGCTCAAGAAAATTAAAGCAAATCCATGAGAGTCAAAACATGGCCTTAAGTATATTTCCTGAAGAATAGACTCAACACACTGAAAACCAATGGCCAATGAACAGAGGAATTGTGGAATGATGTCAAGGGTAACATAAATGCAAAAAAGACCAAAATGGATGTCAGAAGAGACTCTGAAACATGCCCTTGAATGAAGGGAGTAGCTAAAGCAAATGGAAGAAATGATGAAACAAAAGAACCAATTACATGATTTCAAAGTCCATGTTTAAAAGACAAAGGGAAGTGTTATAATGAAATCTGCAAAACCCTGCAGTTAGAAAATCAAAAGGGAAGAGAACACACAGCATTTTTCAAGCTGAAGAATACAAGAAGAAAATCAAGCCTCAAGTTTGCAATATTGAAGAATTCTTTGGGAATAATATTGAACAATGCAGGAAGCATCAAAAGATTATGGAAAGAAGACACAGAGTCACTGTATTAAAAAAAGAAAAAGTCAATGTTTAAATATTTCAGGCCGTGACAGATGATGAAGAATCCATAGTATTGAAGGAGGAAGTCCAAGCTGTGTGGAAGGACTGGCAAAAACTATGACCTAGGAATTGAAAGGATATGTATTTAATTATTTAAATAAATGTATACAGCAGTGGAGGTGCTCATTTATTGGTGCCAAGAAATTTGGAACATAGCTACCAGGCCTGCTGACTGGAAGAGATCTATATTTATGCCCATTCCAAAGAAAGATGATTCAACAGAATGTAGAAATTACCAAACACTATCATTAGTATCATTTGTAGTAATAATAATAATAACAATAAAGTAAAATTTTGCTGAAGATAATTCCAGAACAATGGGAGCAGGACATCAACAAGGAACTGCCAGAAATTCAAGCCAGATTTAAAAGAGGGTATGAAACAAGAAATATCATTGCTGATGTTAGATGGATCTTGGCTGAAAGCAAAGAATATCAGAAAAATGTTTATGTGTGTTTCTTTGAATATATGAAGACATTCAAGTGTGTGGATCATAATTACTTACGGATAATATTGGGAAGAATGGAAATACCAGAACACTTAGCTGTGCACATGAGGAACCTGGGCATAGAACAAGAGGCATTGTTCAAGTGGAACAAAGGGATACTGCATGGTTTAAAATCAGGAAGAGTGTGCTTCAGGTTTGTACCTTTCCCCATATTTATTTAAGCTGTATGTTGAGCAAATAATTGAAGAAGGTGGACAATATGAAGAAGAGTGTGGCATCAGGATTGGAGAAAGACACTTTAATAATGTGTGATATGCAGATGACACAACCTTGCTTGCTAAAATGAAGATGACTTGAGGTACTTACTGATGAAGATTAAAGATTATAGCCTTAAATATAAATACTATAAATAACATCTCAACATAAAGAAAACTGAAATCCTCACAACTGGACCAATAAAGAACATCATGATAAATGGAGAAATTATTGGAGTTGTCAGGGATTACATTTTACTTAGATTCACAATCAATGCCCATGGAAGTAGCAGATTAGAAATCAGATGACATATTGCACTGTGCAAATCTACTACCAAAGATCTCTTTAAAGTGTTAAAGAGCAAGGATGTCACTTTGAAGATAAAGGTGGGCCTGACCCAAGCCATGATCTTTACACTAGCATGTCAGAGCTGGACAATAAATAAGGAAGACCACAGAAGAACTGATGGATTTAAATTGTGGTATTGGGGAAGAATACTGAAAATACCATGTACTGCAAGAAAAGCGAACAAATCTGTCTTGGGAAAATATAGCTGTAATGTTCCTTAGAAGTGGTAATGGCCACACTTTGTCTCAGATATGTTTGTCATGTTTTCAGAAGGGACCAGTTCCCAGAGAAGTATATCATGCTCAGTAAAGTAGAACGTCAGTGAAAAAGGGGAAGACCCTCAATGAGATGGATTGATGCAGTGGCTGTGACAGTGGGCTCAAGCATAGCAAATCTTATGAGGATGGCTCAGGACTGGGCAGTGTTTCATTCTCTTGTCTATAAGGTTGCTCTGAGTTGGAACTGACTCAACAGAACCTAATAATATCAACAACATAAAATATTTCAGGGAAATGCATTTTTAAATATGTTACTTAACAGATTCAATATATAAACAAAAATAGGGAGAAATCTAGCTATTTTCTTAGTAATCAACATTAAAAATTCATCAATTAAACTACTATTATAAAATGAATATTATTATGACCTTGGATGTAGTGAGGGGAAAAAAATAAATGTTATATTTTCTACAAATAGATGACATTTTTAGGCTGTACTTTAAATTGTCTGTCAATAACAGTGAGAGTTTTAACCTGACAAATAAAAACTCTATTAAATATCAAGTTATTGCCCAGTTGCATTAGACCACCTGAGATACTTAGAATAAGCCTAAGGCAAGGAAGAAACAAAATTAACTCATTCATCTTTTGACTACTTTGCTCCAGAAACAGATGGACTCATGCAGGATTCCTTTCTGATAAAGTATACCAAATGCTTTCCTGATGTCCACAGTCATTTTAAGTCTGCATATTTCTGGTTCATTACTAACCATCAAAAGTATGATATTATATTTATCAAGACCCTTATAGAAGAAAAACCTTATGTCTCTAACTTTTGCATTTCCAAAGTTCATTTTCACAATGTGCATGATTGATCACAGTATAACCAAAAACCAAACCAAACTCACTGCCTTTGAGTCAATTTCAAATCATAGTGACTCCTCCTTGGGTTTCCAAGGAGGTATCACTATGGAAGTAGATTGCCCTATCTTCCTTCTGAGGAGTGGCTGGTGAATTTGAACTGCCAGACTTCTGGTTAGCATCCAAATGCCTTAGGCATTATGCTACCAGAGCTCCTGGTCATAATGTAATACCTTATCTTTAAAATTATATCTATACAATGTTGAATGTGTTTAATCCACGCTAACAGGATTTGTCCCATTCACTGTCAAATGGTAACTGGCCTCCAATAAATCACCATAAAAATTCCTGCTATTCCCTTTCTAGAGAAAAATGCCTGCACGTTTAAAGATTAAGATGACAAAGGATAGGAAAAGGATCATCAACTTGGCTTTGGCCTATTTTTGCCAACTACATGCAGTTGGTGCAGGAAGAAGTGTGGCTGGGAAACTGCAAAGTGCTAAGAAACCCACAATGGGCTACAATTCCAAAACATAAGATTTTTCAGTTACATATTTCTTCATCCTATGTTAGAAATCTAAAATCATTCTAGGTCTTTAAGATTCTTTCAAAATGCTTTTTATAGACAAACAGTGAACAAAAATATATTGCCTCAGTAACAGATTTTTTTAAAATTCTTTTAAGCTACAAGTAAGTCATCCAAAATTATCTTCATATTTACTAATCTTTCTTAGATTATTATTCTGCTTCTCCCAACTTTGTGAATATCCCTTATAATATAAATATTCAAGTTACCAATTGCTGCACATTTGACACATACAATTCATTCTAGGAATTGTGTCTGGATGTTATTTTTTCACTGTGTCATTGCCTGTTGTTCCTAGATTATTCTTTCCTTGTACAGTTATTGCTCTCTAAAATTTCTCTTCTGATTTTCAGGTAAGTACTTTACCTGGTTGACTTCAGAAATATATTGGATACTGTGGTAGTTAAGCTCCCAGATACTTTGGTAGTTAAGGTTATATGTCAGTTTGGCTGGGACTGATTTGAGTTGCTGGACAGCTGGATATAGTTATTCCCCCTGATGAAATTGGTCATCAGCTCCATGATGGAATCTGCCAGGAGCAACTGAGTAGCAGCCTTGGGGTGTGGACTGCTTTCGGTACATAGGGAGAAATTTTGAGAGAGGTCTCTTCAGCTTTTGGCACTCTTGGGCCTTGCATATAGCCAAGTTTGCAATCTTCAGCCTGCCAGGTTTGTTGCCTATTTTGGGACTGTCTCTGGGCTTGAATTGTTGGCCTGACGTTTTGTTTCATAATACTGGGACTGTGGCATTTATTTGTCCATCTTGGGCTCGTTGGCCTCAGCAGTCAGCAGCTGCCTGAGTGAAGAGACACTCCTAGTTCCAGTGGGCCAGGCGCAAGAGGCAGAGCTGAAGCCCAAAGCCAAGGGGCTTTCACTCAGCCCCTAGAGCTTGGCACTCTGAACTCAGAATTCTAGCTTCTAAAACTGTAAGAGAATCAATTTCTGTTAAGACCACCCATTTGTGGTATTTTCTGTTAATACAATACAAAGTTACCAAAATAAATACTTCTTTAATTTATAATTTAAATAACTGAAAAGAAACATATTACAAGGTAGAAAATTCTTTCTCCGTGTGGGCATATTTTATTGCCTACAAGACAAAAGGAGTATCTATTATTTCTATTTCAGCAAACACTTTTTCTACATATTAAGAATAACTAAATCACACAAATAAGCATGATCCAGAATAATTGACTTTATCATTTGCCCACCAGATATAAACTATACTTTTTATTTTTCTCTACCCTTTATTAATTTTTTATATAAATATTCAATAGGGGCTTAAAACCTTTTCCCAAGCTTCCCTTTTATCATGTTTCTAATTACTAAGTCTAATTGCTCAGAACCTGTAGAGCTTATGAGATTTTTTTTTTAAATGATTTTCTTTAATTATGATTCTTTAGTGGAGTTGCTAAAACATAAGTCAAAACTACGCACTGAATATATACATTACCAGAGGTAAAAAAGAAGGAAATTAAACATTTGCTTTAAAAATAAACTCTAAAGAAACTAAGTTTTATATTGATATTTTGAAGACCTCTTGGCTCTATGAAGGGCTTAATGTTCATTGTGATCAAAATGATCTGATGGTGAGATTCAAGCCACAAATAAGCACTACAATATACATATTTAATAGTCTATTCCTTGTGAGTTTCTATACCTTACAAGTTCATGCAGTTTTAGAACAGAAATCAGGAAGGTTAAGTAATTTAGATAGACATTTTCTGCTCTGATATCAGTCCCAATAGAAAGATTGTTATCAGCAGCAGCAAAAGAGTAGCTGATGCTTTTCCAGTAGTTAATTTCTGGTTCAAAATTACAGGAAAGAAAAGTAGTAATTGAAATCTCCATTAAAAATGGTGTTTGGGGAAAACATTATTTTTTATTTACTGTGTTATTTAAAGATTTTAGTGAGTGACAGTGTATAATTATTTTACCCACAGTATATGCCAAATTAAGTATTGATCAACAAATGAATGGATAACAAAATGGGGCACACATATACAATGCAGTATCACACAGCCTTAAGACAAATGGACCTTGGTGCATGTAACAACATGGCTGAACTTTGAAGACATTATGCTGAGTGATATTTCACTCACAGACAAACACAGTGTGACTCCACTTATGTGAAATATCAAGAAGAGACAAATTCATATAGACCAAAGTTTATTAGTGATTACCAGGGCTGGAAGGGAAAGGGAGAGAGGGAGTCATTACTTAGTGAGTACTGAGCTTCTATTAAGGGGAGTGAAAATTTTAAAAAAGCATAGTGGTGATAGTTACACAACAAGATAAATGTAATTAATGTCATAATTTAATTTATATTAAATTAAATTGTTGATATGGAAATGTTTTGTTATGTATACACTTATCACAATAAAAAAGGGTATTGTAATGGGGGACAAACAAAACAGAAAATGTATATACAGGTCAAGCATACCACAGACTAGAAGGATCTATTTATTTCTAGAGATTCTAATTATACTTGCAGAGTCAAAAAGAGATGCAGGATTGCACGTGAGAAGAAGCATGTATCAGTGTTCCTTTAGGTATCAAAACTTATGAATGGGAACCCAAAAGCAGAAGAGAACTAGATTATGAATTTGAGCAGAAAATGAGAATGGAAGAGAAAGAATTAGAAAAAGAATGTCAGGATAAAATTGTTTCATTTGGTACAGGTGAGAAGTAATTTACCATATTAACAAGATTGATGGGAAAATAGAGAAGAGAGGTAGGCTAAGTGGATCCAGAAGCTCAGGAAAGTGCAGTAGACAGATTCAAATGTAATGGAGCCAGTGGGTGGAGGGCTATTCAAGAAACAAAATATGGAAAGTATTATAGATTGCCAGAAGAACTAACAAGTTTGCTTTGGAAGAAGTGCAGGCGGAATGCTCCTAGGAAGCAGGAATGGTCAGACTTCACCTCCCCTACTTTGGTCATGCTGTAAGAAGGGGCCATTCCCTGGAGAAGGATACCATGCTGTAAGAGGACCACTCCCTGGAGAAGGATACCATGCTTGGTAAAGTGGAGGATCAACAAAAAAGAAGAAGGCCCTCAAAGAGAAGTACTGACACAGAGTCTGAAATATGGGTTCAGGTATAGCAAGGATTGTGAGGCTGGCACAGGACCGGGCACTCTTTTGTTCTATTGTATGTAGGGTCACTATGAGTCCAGCTGACTCAACAACACCTAACAACAACAACAGCAGCAGAATTAACAAGCCAGCAAGGACCACATAGAAACTGACAAAGAGATAAGTTAGTGTCAAATAAACCTAGTGCCAGGAAATGGTCACATGTACATGAAAATTGGAAGCTAGCCATGGTCAGCCATGGGAGATTGAGTCAACAGACACTGATCCATCACAATCTCTATCTGACCACTAGCAAGGCAGCTGCTTGCTGAAAGTCACCTTTGTGGAACATAGAAAAATAAGCCTCATCAGCAGACATGACCCTACTAATGTAGCTGGAGAGTCTGGGATGCCTGTATGCAAAGCACAAAGTAGAATATTCTTCATTCTCAGGGCACACTCATCTCCACAGTGGTTTGAGAATGGGCACAGGCTGATTCCAGAATCCAAGTAGGTCCTCATCCCACTGTTTTGAGCAATGCCCACCACACCTCCCACAAGTACAGTCCCTAAAAGGTGGGCTACAAATGGCAGTAACAGGAAGAAAAGCTGCATTCTTCTTTAATTAGCTTACTCAAAAAATACTTTTTAAAACCCTTTACCTGTTCCAGGCATTGTGATTGGCTCTGATCTAGGTATTACTTATATGAAGCGCCAAATTAAAGGACTAGAGTGTAGATCTGACTGAACATTGAAGCAATAGGTGATCAGATATAACTAGCTGTGTAGAGTGACACTCTAGCACAAGGAGGAAATCTATATATAGTTTCTCTCTATAAATGCATTAATAGAGAGAGAGGAAAGAAGAAGAAGAAGAAGAAGAAGAAGAAAAAGAAGAAGAAGAAGAAGAAGAAGAAGAAGCAGCTTACCTTTAAGGAATGAAAATTTTTGTTTTAAAAATTTGGAATAGAATTTTTAAACATGGACTGTAAGCACAACCACATTAGACTAAATATGTTTTGAGTTTTTCTTGGTAACTAAGAGTTGCTTTCTATATAAGTTGTGTTAAAATGCTTATACACCTAGGTTCTGTTATTATTTCAGCTACCGCTTAGCTATGTGAATTTAAATGTGATATTTAGTGCTCCTAGGTCTTAGTAGATGATCTATCAGTTCCCTGCCAGCTCTGTATTTCTCTGTTATATGTACTTTATTGCTCTATCTAATAACTAGATGAAAGCTAACATTTATATAGCTCTTAGTGCCTAAGGCATTTTACTGATTACCAGAAGGTTGGTGGTTCAAATCCACCAGCCACCTCATAGAAGGAAGACTGGACAATCTACTCCATAAATATTTACCACCTTGGAAACCCAAAGGGAGTCGCTAGGAGTTGGCATTAACTCAATGGCAATGAGTTTGGCCTTGGCATGTTCCAGGCACCCTTCTCAGCACTTTACTTGCAGTATCATACTCAATTCTCTGCAAATCCCTATGAAAGGGTCATTATTATTACCCCCATTGTGCAGATGAGAAAACTAATGCACAAAGAAGCTATCTGACAGCTAGAAGGTGTCAGAGTAGAGATTGCATCCAGGCACCCTGTGACCAGAGTGACTGCTCTTATCCAAGATGCCACTGCCCATTAAACTCCTTAGGCCACAGAAGTGTTATCCAAATGTCAGCTTAAATGAAAATTTAATATGTAAAACAGATTAATGCTGAGATACTTCAGTTAAAGAAGGAATCGGGGAGAGGCAAGACAGAATCCAAGACAGTTTAGACTCTCTATTCCCCCTCCAAACTCTCTCACTCTGAAGAGAAGAAATTAAAAACTGCTGAAATAAATTATCTCAAATTCTTTTCAAATTCTAGTGTTTTGACTATATAAGAGAGCTTGCATGTTAACCTTTATTTAAAGCATGCTTATTGCTTTTCATATATCAAGAAAGCAGCAAATAATTTTATTTTATAAAAAAATATATTTGCACATTCTCCTTGTCAGCGTGAAAGATGAATATTATCCGGTAGTGCTACATTGTAATTACTTTCTCAGCAGTATTTTAATTAGTCAACTCCAGTAGTCTAGAACTCTTTGATGATAGGTAATGGGATTAATAATAGATTCTAGTCAACCCTCTCAAAGTGACAATAGGAATCAAGTACTTCTAATCTGTGTCATCTGTTTGTGATATATATATATATATATACAGGACCCCTCTGGTAGCATAGTGCCTAAGGCACTTGACTGCTAACCAGAAGGCTGGCAGTTCAAACCCATCAGCCACTCCTTGGAAAGAAGATGGGGCAATCTACTTCTGTAGTGATATTGCCTCGGAAATCCAAAGAGGGGTTGCTATGAGTCGTGTCCAACTTGACGGCACATAACAACATACATGTATACATAAAACAAAAACTGAACTCCCTGACATCTAGTGGGATCTGACTCATAGTACCCCTCCTTGGATTTCTGAGGCAGTATCACTATGGAAGTAGATTGTCCAATCTTCCTTCTGAAGAAGTAGATTGCCCAATCTTCCTTCCAAGGAGTGGCTGGTGGGTTTGAACCACCAGCCTTCTGGTTAACAGTCAAATGCCTTAGGCACTACACCACCAGAGCTCTGTATATATAGATATAGATGTAGATATAGATATAGATATAGATATAGATATAGATATAGATAAAGATAAAGATATATGAAAGCTTGAGGTCTCCACAGCTAAATGAGGACCATTTTATTCACATACCACACTCTCTGGTGCTTACAAGAACGACATCTATGAGACAGCATTCCAATATCCAGTCCACCCTTACTGTAGAATGAATTGCCTTGTTTATATACATAAAGTTTTGCATATTTCTCTGCAGGAGTAATCTGATGCTAGCTGTAGCCTGAAAGATTGTAGTTTCTGAGAGACACATATGGTCTGGAGGTCAGGAGAAATGCATACTCTAAAACAGAAACATCACGATTCTCTTGGGACATTCATAATTTTCTGAAGAAAACACTGTTTTGCATGGGATAATAATAATGAATCCCAGAAATAATATTTAAAAATTAAAGCTGGACTATGTGTTATACAGAGTCTTTGATGGAGCAAACTGCAAAGCATTTGGTTACTAACTGAAAGATTGGTTGTTCAAGTCCACTCAGAGACATATTGGAAGGCATGTTCTACTTCTAAAAAAACAGTCACTGAAAACCCTTTGTAGCACAGTTCTGGTCTGACACACATGAGGTAGTTATGAGTCTGCATCGACTCTATGGCAACTTTTTTTGATTGTTGGTTTATACACCTATAATATGCAGAAACACTCAAAGCCATATCTTCTTGTGTAAATGATGTCTTTCTGTACCTTACATATTTCAGGCATATTTGTTTGCTTATTTGTTAGATGTCTCATCAAAAGTGAACAGTTTAAATAATATGCCACCATGCATTGTTCAGACACAGGACTTCCTAATCATCGCATCAGAATATCAGAATTCCAATGTCTCCTACAGCCTCATTCTTAGGACAATAAATCAATAAAAGAAGTTGGAGTACACGATGGATTATGCCTCATTGCTTTCTAAAACATGGATATCACAAAAAGGACATTTAAAGTTTTTCTATCCCTTTCCTTACCAAGATATGGGGGTGAGATCAGTGTTCCTCAAGAGGCCCATCAGCTATCCAGATTGCATCTTTAGGTAAGCATTAGCTCAAGATTCTGTTTATTTATAATCATATACAATTTATTTACAAAAAAAAATGAATATTTTCCAGGAGATGTTTGGTCCAATTCCCATCTGTAGGCTTAGTATTCCCAACATTCATAGTGTGTTGTGAGTTTTCTTTTTCATAGATAAAAATGTATGAAAAATTATGATTATTAAGTATGATAAGTAAGTTGCAACTAAATTTCTAAGCAACTTTGTCAGAGGGATAAATTTCTCTTGCACCAAAGGGACATATGGATGATATTTTTTAAATTCCAGCAAGCAACATTTCTGCATGTATTATTTCTTAATGCTGATGGTATTCAATAAAGAGGGATCCACCCACTGACACTACCTCTCAGGAACTAAAGTAGTCCTGATTGGACTTTTATTACCATCTATTATTTCCGTGTATAAGAGGATTCTAAACATCCTTCTGCTTGAAAGTATGTACTCATTTGGTTCTAGGCAAAGCTTCTCTGTTTGCTGGTCACAGGATCAAATGTCACTTGAGACATTTTAAAGAATTCAGCTCTAAGGAAGGCAACTTAGGGCAATACGGTAATATCTGAATGTTCTGTAAGGTTTTCTGTTTGTTTGTTTAAATATAAAATATCAGTAAATAAGTATTTTATCTCTAGGTCTCTGATATTCCAAAATATCAGATCTGTTGTTTTTATTGCAAATGAAAAACCAAAATCTTAGGGCCAGACCTAGGAATGATGTAACCATTGATTTAACCAATGTCTAATATGTAATTATGGCATCAAGATGTTCTGATACTCTCTTTAAGTTGCTAAATTGCCTTGAGTCTGACCAGGGACAGCAAACCTTGAAAAATGCATGTGCTCTGTTAGCTTGTAGTGTATGTGACTAGGGATACGAGTGTGTGTTTGTACGTGTGAGTATGTGTGTATGTGAACATGTATGTGAGTGTCTATGTATGAATGTGTGTGAATTTGTGTATATTGTGTGTGTGTATGTGTGTAAGTGGTGGCACTGGAGTGATAAAAACCACAACTTTGCTTAGAATGAAAGCCTATGCTACCTTCTCTTTCTACATCCTCCCTTTGACCTAGTGCTCATATTATTGTCCTATACAGTTAGATTGATATAGCTAAATTAATAAGAAAATGGAAGCCACCATCTTAAGAGCTAATCTCTGAGTGAAGTCTACATTTATTATGTTATTGTATTATTAAATTGACAAAATAAAGTGCACCCAAGTATTGTAAATGTGTGTTAGATTGCCAAGTAACAGAGAAGGGACCTAGGAGATTCCCAACTTGTGAGATTTTTTAGTCCATTTCCAAAATACCACTACCAGCCAGTCAATTCCAACTCACAGTAACCCTATAGGAGAGAGTGGAACTGCCCTATTGGGTTTCCAAGGCTACAAATATTCTTGGAAGCAGACTGACTCATTTTTCTCCTGCAGAGCAGCTGATGGGTTCAAACTGCTGATGTTTGGGTTAGAAGCGAAATGCTGGTTAGAAGCGAAATGCTGGTTAGAAGCGAAATGCTGGTTAGAAGCCGAATGCTTTAACCACTACGCCAGCAGAGCTTCTTTTTTCCAGAACAGATAGGCTTTATAAACAAGTCACATTCCTGATTAAATAGGCAAGCTTCTTCTTCAAACCATTATTTAAAGTAGAAGTTGTTGTTGTTGTTGTTTGCCGTCGAGTTGGACCCGACTCATAGTGACCTTGGGTTTCCGAGGCAGTATCACTATGGAAGTAGATTGCCCCATCTTCCTTCCGAGGAGTGGCTGGTAGATTTGAACTGTCAGCCTTCTGATTAGCAGTCAAGTGCTGTAGCCACTATGCTACCAGAGCTCCCAAAGTAGAAGTTACTCTTTACTCTTTTATAAAACAGTATTTTTGCTGAATTCTTAGTAGCAAGGCTGTTCTCTGATATCAAGTACATTGTTTCCCTGTTCTCTCTAACACAGCATAAAAGGTCCTTAAAAGGTGTGCATTTACCAATCTTTAGTGATTACCTTGGGATTACAAAGATGTAAGATAAGATTCTAGTAAAATTCCAGAGTCAAGAAGAGCTTTCCACTCCTTTGAATTGCTGTTTCTGTCCCCTGCCTACTGGTACCCCTTATTAAACTTGATATTTGCTTTAAGGTAAGGCAAAGAAAATATATGAATTTCTTACCTGTAAGTATTATAAGAGCCTTAACTATACATGCACACTTTGAGAATATCTAAAAGAAGCATTTTGTCCAACATTTTACAGTTATTTTAACACTGAACTTTCTTTCTAAAGGAAATGTTGTTGTTGTTGTTATGTGCCGTCGAGTCGGCCCCGACTCATAGCGACCCCTCCTTGAGTTTCCGAGGCAGTTATCACTATGGAAGTAGGATTGCCCAACCTTCCTTCCGAGGAGTGGCTGGTGGGTTTGAACCGCCAGCCGTCTGGTTAACAGGCAAGTGTCTTAGCCACTATGCTACCAGAGCTCCCGTATTAGAGATTAATATTTTACAATATTGGTATTCTGAACACAAAGCTTGGGAAATTCTGATTTGAGGCTTTGTCCCCTATTGAAATGCAAATGAGATTAAACATTAAGCTTTGCCATTTTACTAAGCATACATTTTATTTATTGAAACTTTTCCTAAGAGATTTCACAGAGATGACAACAGAAAAAATATGCAAAAAATGATATTGGTAGAAAAGTTAAACCTCAGTTTCATTTGGATGTGTTTTGGAGCATAAGGTGGGAAGGGTTCATTTTAACCTAGGGTACAGAATCTTATTTCCTAGAACTATGGGTATTTGGAAACACATTGGGCAAATACTTCTTTTATAGAAACCAAAGAATTTAGTGTTTTCTTCTCTTTATGCTTTGCTAATATTTATGTTGTCTACTTTTCTGTGTATAAACAATGTTATATAATGTTCACATAGTAGATGCATTATAAAGAAATCATGAATTTTTAAAACTGAAATTCAAGGACTTGTAAAATTGTGATATTGAGTTACGATTTTTATAACCTTGTTTTTTAAATTATTATTTCTATTATCATTTTTTTCCTCAGATAACACAACAGTCACATTTCTTTGATTCTCCTGTGACCACATAGTTGGCAATTATGCAGAATATTTGCTATTTGCTCCTCCAAACCCAGTCTCTCCCCTTCTGTGCTGCGTATGATCAACCTTTACGGACTCGTTTCAGTGGTTTCCTCTACCTAAAGACTTTCCATACTCTCTGAATTCAAGCTGGGTTCAGCGAAAAAGAAGCAGTGGCAAAGGACTAGTGGCCAGGAGGAGAATGAGATATGGGCTTTATTCTCCTGGATCCTATCCTGCGATATGTCTTTAAGTTTTCTGTCTTTCCTTCAAAGACTACAACTCCTGTCCAAGTAGTTCAGCCTTTGACTAAAGCTTAGGCTGCTTGCCTGAGATCTCTGTAATGGTCCCTTTTCGTGTTCTTTCAAATCTAATGCTGGTAAGACTCTTGTCTCTTGCTCCCCCTCAAGGTACATCTCTATACACTGACTACATAGTGCCTTTAATAATTGTACATACAAAAAAAAAATAAAAAATAAAAACTCACTACCATTGAGTCGTTTTTCCAACTTATACTGACCTCTCCTTGGGTTTCTGAGATATCACTGCAGAAGTAGATTGCCCGATCTTCCTTGTGAGGAGTGGCTGGTGGGTTTGAATTGCCAGCCTTTTGGTTAGCAGTCAAATGCCTTGGGCACTATGCTGCTAGAGTTCCTTATTGTACATAGTGCCTTTAATTGTCCTCAGTTACCCAATTGAACCTGTTGGCTGCTCATGCCAAGACACTGAGACAGAAATTTAGTGGATGTGCAAGAAATATTCTACTTGTACTAAGACTGAATCAAATAGTCAATGTGACCTAATTGGAATATGTACTTTATGGTAGTAAATTGACTCTTTTTCCTATTCCTTTATATTAAATCTGAGAGTGACTTAAATAGATGGTACAATCAATGAGTAATTAGTAAGCAGCTATCTTACAATACCTTTTAAAGATGTTCATCTGCTAAAGTTGATGCTTTTAATCTTCTAAACGTAATTGCAGGTTGCTCTAAGGAATCAGAGAGGCAGAATTAATGTTAGCATTTCCTAATTCACATGGTCTCAAAACGCTTTCTCACTCAACTTCACCCCATTTGTCTCTTTTTTCTACAGTGAGTTTAAAGAGACTTACAAATCTAGAAATTGGAAAAATTGAAAAATTTGCTTAGATATACATTTACATTTTAGATATCATTATTTTTTATTTATTTAACTTTTTTTTTTTCATTTAGAGGACCCATTTCTTAAAATTAAAGCTATGTTAAAATTATTATATCTTAAGAGATACAAAATAATTTCCAAAGATACTTTTATGTTTCTATTTTAACTTTATGTAATTTTTTCATCAGATTTTAAGTTTTACATTTTTATAAGAAATTTGCCAATATAATGTGCTAAATATTTATAAAATGTATAATCATTGTGCCTCTGCTGCCATCTAGACTTTAAGGGAAAGCATTGCATGATAACTTCTCAATGTTGTGAGAGTTGATACATAAAAAAGACATGATGATAAGAAAAGTTTGCTTTAATTTTAACATGCTTTTGCAGAGGTAAGAGCTCTGGTGGCTCAGTGCTTAAGGCACTTGACTGCCAACCAGAAGGCTGGCAGTCCAAACCCACCAGCCACTCCTCAGAAGGAAGGTTGGGTAATCTCCTTCCATAGCGATACTGCCTTGGAAACCCAAGGAGGGGTCGCTATGAGTCAGATCTGACTAGATGGCAGTGTGTGTGTGTGTGCAGATATTCATAAGAAACTGCATAATATATTTATTTACTACATAATATATTCCAAATTATTTTATCAGTTAAACTTTAACAGAGAAAGAAATATTTGTATAAAATCCTGAGGCAATTCATTATTTCAAGAGGGTTAAAATAAAATGTGTAACTCTGTAAATTAACATGGTCAGTTAAAGTTTATAGCACACATATTTACTTTTAACTTTGATCTCTCTAATTAAAATTAATCTATAACCATTAATTTCTATTTTGTAATATATCCTCCCATCCATAAAATATTCATAAATTTCATTGGGCAGGAGAGTGAAGCTGTTAAAATGTAAGACACTGGACAGAGTCAATAACAGATAAAAATCACAGCGTTGACACTCACTCACAGACTATATGAACTTAAGCATGTTGTTCAACCTTTGAAAGCATCATGTCATCATCACTCCAGAGAGATAGTATTATTTGACAGGTAGATTTGTTGTAAGGATTAAATTTGATGATATAATACCTATGCTAGTAACAATGTTCAGGATATTTTACTTTATAGACTAAGTATCATTTCCTCAGCACTAAAGCAGGAATATTACTGAATTTTATGTAAATTTTGCAGTCCTTCCCTAGAAAACCAAAAGCTTATATCTAATATTGAACATTTGTTTTTATTGTTGTTTTATTTTCCTGATGAGAAATTTAATCCACATTTCATCTACAAAACTCAGATACCACGTAGAGAGAGAAAGTGCTCTGATAGTGTAGTGCCTAAGGCATTTGACTACTAACCAGAAGGCTGGCAGTTCAAACCCACCAACCACTCCTGGGAAAGAAGTTGGGCAAACTACTTCCATAGTGATACCACATTGGAAACCCAAGAACGGGTGTCTATGAGTCAGATCCAACTTGACAGCAATAAGATTTCTTTCTTTTTTTTTTTTTGGTATATAGTGGTCATGTACATCATAACTCCACTCTTTCATCATCTTAAAAAGTAATGAACTCTCAAAAGTGCCATGGATATCACTCTTTTTATTTTTTGTATATCTACTGGGATAGATTTTATTTGTTATGTTAATGCAGTTATTTTATGTTCTGTTGTAAGCTAGCTCTTGTTACTCCCTAAGCTGAATTCCTCTCACCATTTTGACACCATTCCAGCATTTTCATATCTGAAAATTAGATGTGATTAGGCAAACATTGAAAAACAAGGCAAAATATTGCTGGAGATTTTTAGCCAGACTGAGGCATCCCCAAAGTGCTACTCCTCTGTTCAAATGCAGTCTTTCTCTTTTTAACTTTTCCTCCCACAAGCCCTGTGGTCATCAGACTTTCTCTAACCCCTCATACTCACGAACTCCTGTTGCTTGCCACCTCTTTCCTTCTTTAAAGCAATGGATAGCTTTCTTGGCTTAAGTCATCTGCCTTCTATTCATTATATCCCTCAAAGAAACACACAATTTCTCCTAGATTCTCCTAAAAATATCCCAGAATACTAAGGTTAGAGAACTGTAAGTAATTATTATTATTATTATTATTATTATTATTATTATTATTATGTTCTTATACTGTTTTAAGTAAGCTTTTTCACTTCAAAATGTTTCTTGGATATTATAGCAGTTAAAATCTCAGGAAAAAGGTGACAGATTCAAGAGAGACCCTAAGAAACAGTGGAGCAGCATGTAATAAAAGGAGTATTTCAGATGTCTGGATAGAGTTAAGCAAACATACAAGAGAGGATTAAGTACACACAGTAAATAGCAAAAGTAGAAAGCCATTAGCAGCCCTAGACCAAGTGGATAGGAGAGATGGTAGTATTTCAGAAACTCAGAGAAAGCTTTAAGGCTGTTCTGTGTGGAATGTAACCTTAGAAATTAGCAACTGCCCAAGAAGGGGCACCAACAAGGAGGAAAATAATTCCCTGAACTTTCTCTCTTCCAGCATTTGCTTAGGCAGAACCCACATGGGCTTGCAGCACAGAATTATGGAGAGAACAGAGAAGAATAGATTAGGGACAAGGATAGAGGAGGAAAGAAAGTCACAGAAAATAAATAGACTACACAGACTCCTTTCAATATATTAGTACATATAGGTTCTCCTCTCAGAAATTGTCTTTCCAAAGGCCCAGAGGCAGAAAATATATAGTATTTCTGCTTTATGTTCTCTTTTTAAATTTTCCTCTCTAGTGAGCTCTATATTACTTAAAAGCAAATTAGTCTGTTTCTTAATAGCCTGAATTTAATTATTCTGCATCTACCAACATAGGTTTAATATAAACTAAATGTTTGAACAACTGAATTGAAAGGAATTCTATACAGTAGATTTGTAATGAATTAATACATACTTAATGGAATAGATATTTAAGCACAGTGTTAATCCAAATTCTTTGGCATTTACACATGCAGATTATTGAATGTATATCGTGTAATTGTGTTATACATAGGACTCTCTTTTTTACTACTTAGATTAAACATCGGTTTATTCAGAAGTCTGGTCTGGCTGAATTGTTTTTAAGAATGCATATTTAACTATTGTTATATAGCAAATAGCATCCTCATCCTGCAACATTTAGTGGCCTAAACTAAGGAGTTTTTAACTTCTCTGACTTGTCCATTTTGGAGGACTTTCATCTGGTCATTTTGGATTTATTCATAAATTGCAATTATCTGATGGCTAGACTGAGGCTAGAGTTCTTATGTGAGAGTCTAGCAGTTGATATCATCTTAGGTGCCTTTATTGTCCTCCAGAGGTTTTCATACAATAGACTAGACTAGTGTTCCACAGAACATGATGGTCTTAAGTTCCATGGGAGTTGAAAGACTACTTTGGACAGTCATTCACGATCACTTTTTCCATATTCTATTGATGAAGCAAGTCACAAAACATCTCAGATTCAAGGGGAGAGGAAACAGATTTTCACTTTTTTGGGTGAGTAGTAGATCAACAAAATCACATTTTTGACAGAGAAATTATTGTCATGTTTACAGCAATCTACCACAAGGAATTTACTTATCATTTAGCAGGGTAACTCAAATTGATGAGTTTTGTTTAATCTATTCGTATAACTTATTGTTTCCTTCTCCTTATGGACTTACAACAGTTCTCGTTCATGAATCGGTATTGGTTGCTATGACCTAAATTCTAGATAAAATTATGAAATGTCTTTACCTGGGTAATAAAATGTCTGATTCTATCTATGTTGTTGTTGTTATGTGCCGTCGAGTCAAACCCGACTCATAGCGACCACTCCTTGGGTTTCCAAGGCAGTATCACTACGGAAGTAGGATTGCCCAACCTTCCTTCCGAGGAGTGGCTGGTGGGTTTGAACCACCAGCCATCTGGTTAGCAGGCAAGTGTCTTAGCCACTATGCTACCAGAGCTCCCATTCTATCTATCTATCTATCTCTCTATATATATTTTAATGTTTGACATCTGACAGCCTCTAAATCTAATTCCTCTTCTTTCTCTTTTGAATAAAGTCTAGGAAAGCAGATTGGAAAGTCTGAACTCCCTGCTTCATCACCAGTGGGAATTTCAAGCTACAAAGGTCCCCACCTGGCCGAACACCTTATATGCCATAAAATTCACAGTCAGTCTCCTTTCCTTGCTCTCTCAAACCATTTTCAGGCATATTATGTAAGTAATAAACCTTTTCATATCCTGTTGTGTGTTTGATATCATCAATTTGTACATCAAGCCAAATGTTAGATAGCAGTCTGTCCTCTGTTTTCAGAGTGATCACAACAATCAACACTGTGAGCAGGATTATCTAGGAAGTAACTATTATCACTGGGAGTGATTCCTTCTTGTTTTGGATTACTAAATGAATCTTCTGCCTACTGGTGAGCATGTAATTTGAGATATACTACCTTCTGCTGCATTTGCTGAGTCCTATTATACAAACCGGGGAGTTCTGGTGGCATAGTGCCTAAGGCATTTGACTGCTAACCAGAAAGCTGGCTGTTCAAACCCACCAGCCACTCCTCAGAAGTAAGGTTGGGCAATCTACTTCCATAGAGATACAGCCTTGGAAACCCAAGGAGGGGTCACTATGAGTTGAAATCGGCTTGACAGCAGGGAGTGAGTTATTAGTCAAACCCACCAGCCAGTCTGTGGGAGAAAGATGAGGCTGTTTGTTTCTCTAAAGATTATAGTCTTGGAAACTGTATGGAAAAGTTCTACTCTGTCCTATCTATAGAATTGCTTTGAGTCGGAATCAACTTAATGACACTTTTGTTTATTTGTTTGTTTGTTTGTTTCATTTTGGAATGGAGATTGTGTTATTGATTTATTTAAGCCCTGTCAGGATGAATAATTGACACTTAGAGACAAGAGTATGAGATGAGCCATCCTTAAAGTGATGTTGGGTGTGGTTTCTCAGTCCATACCTGTTTATATGATTCATATGTCTTGATCCCAGATTAACCAATTGGTAGGTGCCTCAGCCAAGCATTAGCTGGTCCATAGATATATAATGGGAAAGACTTATGGCCTGTGAGAAAAAACAGCCATTGGTAATCACTTTTGTGGAAGAATAATAGTAATTATTTGAAGAGTAGCTATTACTTGAAGACTTTAATTACTGTGGTCTATAATTCTAAAATCAACCCTGTGAAACCACCAAGGGATTAATTAAGCCATTGTCATGAAGGAGGCCATTAAGCTGGATGTTACCAATTTTGCCATCTTTGGGGAAATAAATTTGTAAATATGAGCATGACAGAACTCCTCAAAGTATATACAGTAACCACCAGAAAAAGGAAGAAAGGGAGAAATAAGAGAGAGGAAGAGAAGGGAGGGGGGTGGAAGAGAAATAAAGGGTAGAGAAAGGAATCAGAATATGAAGGAGGGAGGAAACAAACAAACAAAAGCTGGAAATAGAAGTCTAAAGTTAGGCGTAAACTTTATTCAATCCTAAAATTTACTAAAAACACTTATACAGCACAAAATTAAAAGAGGACAGTTGGTTTTTGAATCGCTACAACATAGACTCTGAATTAACTTTCTCATCTGGTGAAATGCACCAAATGCAAACCTTCATGACCTTAATAAATACTGGGTCTCGAGTCATAGTTATACCTTGGATTCCACGAAATTTAACCAAGATGCCTATTACAATCCTAGAGGAATTATGGAACTTCAGTAAAAGATAGACAAGAATGCCTCAGCTAAAACATGTGGAATTATTACTTTAACTAAATTTTCATCTTCATAGCATCCATAGCCATAAAGCAGTCTGTAGTAGGCAAAGGCACTGTACGTAATAAGTAGTAAAATTAAATTAAATTAAGTCTCTGACATTTATAAATTAACTTGCCAAAATGGGGTCCCATAGTCCTCCCCTATCCCCCTGGCTAAAAGAGTTAGTATAGGCAACATAAATTAAAAGTAGATCTTCAAGGATTGAAAACTATTATACAAGATCTATTTAGAAGAGAAAATTTTTCCCATAGGCTCTCCATTTAACAGCTCAGTTTAGCATGTTCTTGAACTTGACATGAATGAATGATTCTAACTGTGGATTATTGCAAAATTAATGCTCTCATCTCACTCATTAAAGCTCCCGTATTACTGAAATTTGAAATTACTTACTCTATCCAAAGAGCAACTTGTAAATATTTTGCTATAATAGATTTTGTTAAAATGTTCTGCTTGGTGTTTATTTCAACAGCTTCTCAACAGCCATTTGTCTTCATCTCTGAAGGAACATGATACACCTTTACCCTGCTATTCATAGGGTACTCAGCAGCCTTATAATTGCACGCAATACTTGCAAGCAAGATTTTAACTGCACTTAAATTTCTCCAAACACACAGATATGACACTAAATTAATGACATTCTCCTATGAAGAAATTTATTTGATACACTCATTTGGGACATAAAAAGAAACTCATAAAAGGCAGGTAGGCCATTGTCCCATGAATAATGCAAGACCCATTGCCTCACTTACATTCCTGAAAATGATTCGGGAAACAAGGCTGCTCCATCTCCAACACTGTCAAAAAAATCCTGATGTATGTGTAGCATCATCAGTCTTGATTTCCCAACCAAATTTTGAGGTGGAGGTCTAACCTGTTTCTATAAGACAACTCAAAAAATCATTTTTTTCTGTCTTATCTTTAGGAAAAAAATATAGTGAAAAACAAAGACTTTAAGTATAGACAAGAATAGCTTTTATTCCTGACTCTGCTATTTCTTAGGTAGGTAACCTTTACCAAACAGCTTACTATATCTCAGCCTTACCTTACAAGACACAAATACATTATTCTAAGAACAAAGTGTGTAAAAGTGATGGAAAACTATACTTATGTAAATAACTACCAACTCAAAATTTTCTCTTTCACATATTTTTCACATTCATTTGATGTTTCTAATCTGAACCTTTATTCAAGAGTAGCCATGTTCCTAATACTAGAAGACATTGCATAAAGCTAATAACCTCATCTTCATATGGTCACCAAATCTAAGAGAGTTGTTCTTTCTTTCTTTTTTTTTTTTTTTCCCCCTGTCTTTGGCCTTTATATTACCTACTTCTTTTGTTTTTCCCCCAGGACCAGTGGAAGGCAGGTGTTTGCCTGTGTGGAATTCCCTGGGGGCAGGCCTCAGTAAGCCAGCCTGGGAAAAGTGGAAGGCAGGGGGCATCCTGGGGGCAGGCTGGATAAGTGAGCAAGGTGGGGAAAACCAGCTAATGAGCAGAGCAGTTTGGAACAGCAAAAGGAGTCAAACTTGTCTGCCAGTCTGTCATACTTTGGTGGTTTGAGTGTTGCTATGAGGTTGGAGGCCATTTTACTGGTGTTTCAAATGTCAGCTGTGTTACCAATGGTGGACAGGTTCTGGGGTAGCTTCCAGACTAACACAGACTTGGAAGAAGGAAGGGGACATCTACTTCTCAAAAAATTGGCTAGTGAAAATCTTATGAATAGCAGTGAAACACTGCCTGATATATTACTGGAAAATTTATGAATAACCCTGAAACTTTGTCTGATATAGTGGCAGAAGATGAGCCTCTCAGGTTGGAAGGCACTCAAAATAGTACTGGAGAAGTGCTACCTTCTCAGAGTAGAGCCAAACTTAATTATATGGATAGAGTAAAGCTTTCTGGACCCCTATTTGTTGATGGGACACGTCTGAAGATGAGAAGAAACAGCTGAAAGCATCCATTAATAATTGGAACATGGAATGTACAAAATATGAATCTAGGAAAATTGGAAGTTGTCAAAAATGAGATGAAATAAGTAAAAGTCAATATCCTAGGCATTAATAAGCTAAAAAGGACTGTTTTTGGCCATTTGGAATCAGACAATCATATGATCTACTGTGTGAGGAATGACAAATGAAAATGACATGGCATTCATCATCACAAAGGATGTATCAAGATCTATCCTGAAGTATAGTGCTGTCAGTGATAGGATAATATCCATATGCCTATGAAGAAGACAAGTTAATACTATTATTATTCGAATTTATGCACCAACTGCCAAAGCCAAAGATGAGGAAATTAAAGATTTTTTACCAACTTCTGCAGTCTGAAATTGACTGAACATGCAATCAGGATGTGTTAATTATCACTGATGACTGGAATGCAAAAGTTGGAAACAAAGAAGAATCACTGGTAGTTGGAAAATATGGCCTTGGTGATATAAATAATGCAGGAGATCACATTATAGACTTTTGCAAGACCAACAACTTCATTGCAAATACCTTTTTTCAACAACACAGACAGTGGCTATACATGTGGACTTTCCCAGATAGAGTACACAGGTATCAGATTGACCACATCTGTGGAATGAGATGATGGGGAAGCTCAATATTTTCATTCAAAACAAAGCTAAGAGCTCACTGTAGAGCAGACCATCAACTGCTCATATGCAAGTTCCAGTTGAAGATAAAGAAAATTAAAAGAAGTCCAAAAGAGTGAAAATATGACCTTGATTATATCCCTCCTGAATTTGGAGACCATCTGAAGAATAGATTTGATACATTGAACACCAATGATTGAAAACCAGAGAAATTGTGGGATGACATCAAGAACACCATCCATGAAGAAAGTAAAAGGTCATTAAAAAACAGGAAAGGAAGAAAAAGCCAAAATGGATGTCAGAAGAGACTTTGAAGCTTTCCCTTGAATGAAGAGTAGGCAAGTCAAATGGAAAAATCAACAGGATAACAGAGCTGAACAGAAGATTTCAAAGAGCATCTCAAGAAGACCAAGTCAATTTTTATAATGAAATGTGCAAAGAACTGGAGTTAGAAAAGCAAAAGCAAAGAACACACTCTGAGGAAAAAACTTAAGCCTCGAAAGGCAATATTGAAAAATTTCATAAGCAATATGTTGAATGATGCAGGAAACATCAAAAGAAGATTCATGGTGTGTTAAACTGGGTTCTCTAGAGAAACAAAACCAGTAAAGCTTATGTATAGAGAGAGAGAGAGAGAGAGAAATTCATCTTAGGAAAATGGCTCACACACTTATAGAACCTGGCAAGTCCAAAGTTCCTGTATCAAATATCAAGCTGGAGGCTTTTCCTGACTCTTGCAGCCTCAGGGAGGAGCTCTGGTAGCATAGTGGCTAAGGCACTTGACTGCTCACCAGATGCTGGCGGTTCAAACCCATCAGCCACTCCTCGGAAGGAAGGTTGGGCAATCCTACTTTCTCAGTGATACTGCCTCGGAAACCCAAGGAGGGGTCGCTATGAGTCAGGGCTGACTCGACAGCACATAACAACAACAACAACAGCAGCCTCAGGGAATGAGAAGCTCAAGGCTGGCAGGCCAACACTGACTGTTGACTCCAATGAATGACGAACCCAAGATCTCCAGGTCGAATGGTGGATTGTTCACTCACGGACAGTTGTAGACAGCACAACAGAATCCTGATCCACAGAAGAATGTCTCTTTTCCCAGGGTGTCCATAGATATACTAGAAGCAGGCCACATCCCTAGGGAAACTCTCTTTCAACAGATTGGCTGCTCAAAACATAATCATCTGATCCCATCATGGGAATAACCACATCACAACAGCCTAAACCACACAGAACTGTGGTCCAGCCAAGTTGACACACAGCTCCGACTATCACATGGAATACACAGAGTAATTATACCAAAAAGAATTGGCAAATGGTTATCCATTTCAAGAGGGCATATGATCAAGAACCAATGCTATTGAAGAAAGAAGTTGATGTTGCACTGAAGGGATTGGTGAAAAAGAAGGCTCCAGGAAATGATGGAATACCCATTGAAATGTTTTGACAAATGGATGCCTTGATGGAGGCACTCACTCAGCTATGCCAAGATATTTGGAAGACAGCTACCTGGTGATCTGACTGGAAGAGTTCCAATTTTGTACCCATTCCAAAGAAAGGTGATCCCACAGAATGCAGAAATTATCAAACAATATCATTGACATCACACACAAGTAAAATATTACTGAATAATCCAAAAATGGTTGCAGCAGTATATTGACAGAGAATTGCCAGAAATGCAAGCTGATTCAGAAAGGGACATGGAGCAAGGGATATCATAGCTGATGTCAGATGGAGCTTGGTTCAATGCAATGAATACCAAAAAGATGTTTACCTGTGTTTTACTGTGTATGCAAAGGCACTGATTGTATGAATCATAACAAATTGTGGATAACATTAAGAAGAATGGGAATTCCAGAACATTTAATTGTACTTATGAGGAACCTGCACATAGACCAGGAGGTTGTCATTCAAACAGAGCAAGGGAACACTGCATGGTTTAAAATCAGGAAGGGAGCGCTTCAGGGCTGTATACTTTCATCACACTTATTCAATCTGTATGCTGAGCAAATAATCGAGTAGCTGGAGTATATGAAGAACGTGGCATCAGGATTAGAGGAAGGCTCATTAACAACCTGAGATACACAGATGACACAACTTTGCTTGCTGAAAGTGAGGATGACTTGGAGTACTTACTGATGGAGATTAAAGGCTACAGTCTAGAGTATGGATTACACCTCAATATAAAGAAAACAAAAATCTCCACAACTGGACCAATAAGGAGCATCATGATAGGTAGAGAAAACATTGAAGTTATTAAAGACTTCATATTACTTGGTTCTACAATCAACACTAATGAAAGCAGCAATCAAGACATCAAAAGACATATTGCATTAGACAAATCTGTTTCAAAAGACCTTTTTTCAAGTGCTGAAGAAAAAAATGCATCTCCTTGAAGACAAACATGCACTTAACCCAAGCCACTGTATTTTCAATCCCCTTATACGCATGTGAGAGCTGGACAGTGAATAATGAAGACTGAAGATGAGTTGATGCTTTTGAGTTGTGCTGGCAAAGAATGCTGAAAGTACCATGGACTGATAAAAGAACTAACAAACCTGTCCTGGAAGAAGTGCAGCCAGAATGCTCTTTAGAAACAAGAATGGCCAGACTTTCTCTCACCTCTTTGGTCATGTTGCCAGAAAGAACCATTCTCTGGAGAAGAATATTAACTGTGCTTGTTAAAGTGGAGAGTCAACAAAAGAGAGGAAGGCCTGACACAGTGGCTCCAGCAATGGGATCAGGTAAAGTAGGGATCATAAGGGTGGCACAAGACCAGGCAGTGTTTACTTCCATTGCACATAAGGTCACTATGAGTCAGAGATGACCTGATGGCACATAGCAACAACATTCCCTTTCCTTGTTGTCAAGATAGATAGTCATTTCTATGCTTTACTTTTAGTCCAAAAACCTATAAATGCATATCCTAAATTTTAAATAATATTGTTTTTGAAGAGTGTTCAATTCAGTTGACTTCTGGGGGTACACAAAATGACATCGGACAGAAGCTGTCTTTAAATTATATGTGTTAACCAAGAACACATTCTCTAACAGTGGGAGAAGGAAGCTCTTCCATCAATGTGATATGGAGAACTATCAAACCATGGAAATATCCACTGGGCAAAATTCAAGAAGAAAGAAGAGCTTATTGATTAAGAGACAAGAGTAAATTTCAGTCCCTGAACCTCTATTAGCTAGGAAAATTTACTTAACCCTTTTAAACCTGGGTTTGCTCATGTATAAAATAGGGAATATAATTGTGCTTACTTAGGGCTGTTCTCACAATTAAGTGAGATAAAGCAACTAATACGTTTAGCATACTGACTAGTGTATAATAGACAGAAAATAAATGCACATTTTCATTATTACTCAGTGAAGGAATTTTCATTATTACTCAGTGAAGGAATGACAACGTCCCCTGAAGATAAACTACTTGTATGCTACTCCAGATTTCTTTAGGATATTGTATTTGAAAAAATGTGATGACTGATCATTCTATACATATTAGATTGCATCAGAAATATAAACTATTTCCTTCTTTTATTTAGATAAGGAACCCTGGTGGTGTAGTGGTTAAGCACTCAGCTGCTAACCAAAAAGTTGGCAGTTCAAATCCATCAGCCACTTTGCATGAGAAAGATGTGGTAGTATGTATCCATAAGGATGACAGTCTTGGAAGCCCTCAGTGTCAGTTCTATTCTAATAGAGTCGCTGAGTTAGAATCAACTAGATGGCAATATATTTGTTTTCTAGGTTTTATAGAAAGTAGTATCACTACTTCCGTAGTGATACTGCCTCGGAAACACAAGGAGGGGTCGCTATGAGTAGGGGCCGACTCGATGGCACATAACAACAGCAACAACAAGGTTTTATAGCACATGAAGGAGCTGTGGTGGCTCATTGGTTACGCTCTGGGCTGGTAACCAAGAGGTTTGAATTGACCATTCACTCTGGACTGGAAAAAGATTTGGCAATCTGCTTCTGTGAAGATCATAAGCTTGAAATGAGTCAGAATTGATTGATGCAATGGGTTTTGTTTTGTGGTTTTTTTTTTTAACTTTCCTTTCCAGATGATGTAGTATTTCCATGCTTAGACTGTGTAATGGTATGAATTGATGCACCAATAAAATAAAAACTGATTTAATGCTCAAAGTAATAGCATATAAGGATGTTTACTGTAACCATAACACATAAAATGAGTGTAGAGGTTTAAAAAATATGTCTACAGGTTCTTTGATACTTCTCCCTTCAAGAGATGAAGTTAATTTCCCTCTTCTTCAGTGTGGATCCAATGAATACAATATATTAGAAATGATAATTCATTTCTTTTTAAATACATTATATTTAAGAATACATTACAACTGTGTCTCTGAAAAATGTTGGAATGCTAACCAGTGAATGTGGCCTTTAGATAAAAGGTTTTTCTTTGATATGATCACTAAATTAATGAGGTCATAATACTTTCTGAGTGGTGCCTCATAAAAAACAAAAGCAGATACAAAGACAGAGTCACACACAGGGGGAAGAAGAAGGCTCCATATGAAGATTAATCTATAGGCAGCAAAGAAATGCTAGTGGTTTCCAGCAGGCACCAGAAGATAGAGAGAAGTTCCTCTCTCAAAACCATCAGAAGGAATTGACAAGGCCAATACCTTGATTTAGACATCTAGCCTCTAGGACTGTGAGATAATTTTTTTTTTTTTTTTTTTTTTTTCATTTTTGGTTAATACTACCCACATTTTGTTATTTTGCTATGGTAGCCATAGGAAATTAAGACAGGTATACCCACTTTTTTTTTTCCTTTTTTTAATACTTGCTCTGCAAGAAGACACTGCCATATCATGAGGACACTCTGGAAGCCTATAGAAAGGCCCATGTGTGAGGAACTGAAGTTTCTGACCAATAGCCAGCAAGAAACTAAAACCTGACAAGACTCACATGGGTGAGCTTGGAAGAGGATCCTCCCTATTACAGCCTTCAGATGAGACAATAACCCCAACTGCAATAACCTTTACTTCAACCTCATGAGAGATCTTAAGCCAAAGACATCCAGTTAAGCAACCCCCATAGAAACTAGTCTGCAAAATGATATATCTCTGTTGTTTGAATATATTCAGCAGAAATTTGTTACATAGCATTAATAACTAAAATAGCTGGACTTGAGGTTATTGCATTAATTAAAGTGTGCTAAAACAAGGAGTTGGGCCAAAGAGAATCAGGGACAATATATAGAAAATATTTTTATGAGAAATTATAAGTAATAAGCATGTATTATATTCATTATTGGAAAAGATTCCTAGTACATAAAATTACTTAATTTTAAAGTCCAAGTGGATGAAACAAAGGTACATGTTCTAAAATTTTAAGTCTCAGAGAATTAGCAATTACATAAATTGCTGACCCAACTTGAATTTTAAGAATCATAGTAGTTCATACTTGCACATTGTGCCAATTTAGCAGCTTGGATAATATGGGCAGCAACCTCAATAATTTGTTCTCAAAATAAAATAATACATAGTAAATTACTGCCATTAATTCATGAACAAATATATGTTATGCAGAAGTGAAATTTTGGTGTGGACTCATAAAAATGGGAATTTGCAACTACTTTAGCACAACCTTTATTTTTAGAGAAAAATACCTTGTATATTAGATGAAAAAGTTTTTGCCATGTATAAAATTTACAGAAATTTTGGTGCATAATGTGCAGAGTGCAAAAATTTGAATTCTGTTGGAATATCTATGATAACTTGATATAATAATTGGTCAACATTCAACAATTTCAGGGAATGGAATATCATCAAGAGCTAATGGTATTGAAGGAAGAAGTCCAAGCTGTGTTGAAAGGATTGGTGAAGAAAAAGCCTCCAGGAATTGGCAAAATACCTATTAAGATGCTTCAACAAACGGATGCAGCACTGGAGTTGCTCAGTCATTTATGCCATTAAATTTCTAAGACAGCTACCTGGGTAAGCAAACAGAAGACATCCATATTTGTGCACATAATAAAGATAGGTAAATCAACAGGATGCAGAAGTTATTGAACAATATCATTAATATCACACACAAGTAAAATTTTGCTGAAGATAATTCAAAATGGTTGCAGTGGTATATTGACAGGGAACTGCTCAAAATTCAAGCTGGATTCAGGAGCGTGTGGAATGAGGAATATCAATGATGAAAGCAAAGAGTCTCAGATTGATATTTACCTGTGGGTTTTATTGACTACGCAGAGGCATTCAACTGTGTGGATACTAACAAATTATGGATAGCATTGTGAAGGATGGGAATTCCAGAACTAAACTGAACCCATGAGGAACCTGTACATAGACCAAGAAGAAGTCACTTGAAATGAACAAAGGGATACTTCATGGTTTAAAATCAGGAAAGGTGTGTGTCAGGATTGTATTTTTTCACCATACCTATTCAATCTATACACTGAGAAAATAATCCAGGAAGCTGAACTATATGAAGAAGATAGCAGTATCAAGATTGGAGGAAGACTCATTAACAATCTGTGATAGGCAGATGACTTACTGATGAAGATCAAAGTCTTACATCTCAACATAAAGAAATCAAAAATCCTCAGATTCCCATGGAAGTAGTAATTAAGAAATCAGATGATGTATTGCCCAGGGAAATATGCTGTGAAAGACATCTTTAAAGTGTTAAACAGCAAAGATATTACTTTGAAGACTAAAGTGTACCTGACCCAAGCCACGGAATTTTCAAAATGTGTCATATGCATGTGAGAGCTGGACAGTGAGTAAAGAAGACCACAGAAGAATTGATGCCTTTGAGTTGTGGTGTTGGCAAAGAATATTGAATGCCCCATGGAATGTTAGAAGAATGAACAAATCTGTCTTGGAGGAAATACAGCTGGAATGCTCCTTAGAAGGGAGAATTTCTCATACTTGGGTCATGTTACCAGAAAGGACCAGTCCCAGAAGAAGGATATCGTGTTTGGTAAAATAGAGGGTCAGCAAAAAAGGGGAAGACCCTCAACAAGGTGGATTGAACAACCCTCTGGTTAGCTGTCAAATACCTTGGGCACTATACCACCAGAGCTCTTTAATAAGGTCCTAGTTAATACATGATTAATATATAGTTATTTTTGGCAAATGGTGGAAGTACTATTCCTATTTTTTTTTCAAGGACTTTGAAGAGTCTATGAAATCACAAATAAGAATTGTAAATGAGACAAGTATAGAGAACGCTGACCTCATTTAATGTATTGAAAATCTACTTAATATTTCAAATATTTTAAAACTACTCTATGTATGCTTTCTCTTTCTTCCTTTTTTTATTTTCTTCCTTCCTTCCACTGTCTTTCTTTTCTCCCTCCCTCTGTCTCTTCATCCCTCCCACCATTCCTTCCTTTATTTTTGAAACTTCTATTCCCCACGAATATATACAATAAAATGCCTGCAATGGAAAATACTTTTTTACTTGTGTTCTTAAGCAACCAGGTATATCTGTGTCTCTGATGGTATGTAGATATTTTCAATCATGTATTAAGTGAAGAAAATATGAAGATAGAAAAAATGTTGGAAACTACAGGAAAATATTGAATCAGGTTAAGTCCTTGGAGAATATGGCAAAAAAGAGAAAGAGAGTCTAAGAAAAGAGAACAATTTAGCACTCTTTTATTCAGATCAGGGTTTTAATTCTAGTTCCTCTGATAAATAGTCATAAAATTTTGAACGTGATCTTAAGACACTCTAAATCACAGTTTACTCATCTGTAAAACTGAGATATTAAGATTAGTCACCTAAAAGTATTATTGAGACTATTAAGAGCCATAATGTCTTTGAGGTACTTAGTACAGAATCTAACTTTCAGCATACAGTGGACATAGTTATTTATATAATAGTATAATCTATTGGGCAATCTATTTCCGTAGTGATACTGCCTCTGAAACCCAAGGAAGGGTCACTATGAGTAGGATCTGACTCGACAGCAGTGTGTTGTGTTGTTTTTATAAACTATTATTATTTTTATTGTCATAATTATACTGATTAATAATCTCCTGGTCATTTATACTACAAAATATATATTATGACTTCTTTTAAATAGATAAAGAAGTTGAGATGGTGATAACTTAAGCAATTTGCTTATTTTCCACAGCTAAGTAGAATTGTGATGTGATTTTAAGTTCTTCTGATAAAAATGTATGTTCTTTTAATGTACTGTAATATTTCTATTTCTCTTCTTAGAGGCAAAATAGAATCCATCAATTTCTCAGTACAAACAGTCCCTAGGTAGTGGTTGTTGTTGTTATGTACTGTCGAATTGGACCCAACGCATAGTGACCACTCTTTGGGTTTCCAAGGCAGTATCACTACAGAAATAGATTGCCCCATCTTCCTTCTGAGGAGTGGCTAGTGGGGTTGAACTGCCAGCCTTCTGGTTAGTAGTCAAGCAGTCAAGTGCCTTAGGCACTATGCTACTAGAGCTCCCAGTCCCTAAGTTACAAGCATCCGATTCATGTATGACTTACAGTTACAAAACAACCCTGTACAATCAATTATATTAAAAATTCAAAGTTCAAACAATGATTCTTAATAACAAATGGGAGCTACTTTGGGATGCAGGCGAAAATATTATTCTTGTATGTATTATTATGTTAAAGATATTTTAGTATATCTAGAAATGTTTCTTTGATATTTTTATGCATAGAAAAGTTCACTATATATTATATATTAAGACAAATATTTGATTAAATGACATTAGATAAGAACTGCACCTAAATGTTCCAACTTATGTACAAATTTAACTTAAAGACAGACTTAGGAACACAGCTTTTTCTTATATTGTGCACCTGTAACATGCAGTCTCGCTAGGTTGTTGATGAGGTTGTCAGAGACAATATAAAATACACAGATAGTTATTTTTCAAATAGACAAACTTAAAACCACTCTGAATGTTCTGAAAAGTGACCAGAAAATTAAGGTAGAATTATATGTAACATCAATATATCTCTACCACTCTTATCTATTTTTAAAGCCAAGATAAATGACAAGCAAGATATACCAATTGCTGCACTGACAAAATAGACAGTATTATGGCAGCTTAAAAAGAAATCCAGAATATGTATAATAGTCTTTTACACCATCTGCCTCACAAGTGTCACACTTGCTTAAGTGTCTGACATGCACAGCTGGTGATGGGCTGCTGTGATCCATCTGCATACATGCCACATGCTAGTTTCTTGACTAATCCTAATTTGAGAATGCTATGCTGTAAAGATATTCATGTAGAAGCTAGTAAGTATTCATTCACTGATACGTGTTTGTGTTCAAAGTATCTCATATTTAATTCCCACCCCTACCTTGCCAAAATATAATTAAGCTGATTTCAATTACTCAAAAGAAAAATATTCTTTTTTGAATGTTTCAATGAATTTAAATCATGTCACTATCAGCCTAACTACATAGAGTACACTGATTGTTGAGGTGGTTCAGTATAAATTTTGAAACACTTCTCATTCTGAGGATTTGGTCAAACAAGACAACTATGATAAAGTAAAATAATAGAAGACGTGTCCTTTCATTGCTTAAACTGATATGAACACACACCCACTGCCCTTAAGTTGATTTCAACTTATAGCAACCCTATAGGACAAAGAAGAACTGGCCCATAGCAGAAAGAGACTGTAACATCTTAATCCTTTGAAGTGGCTGATGGGTTCCAATTGCTGATCATTTGGTTAGCGGTTAAGCACTTAACCACTGTACCACTCCAAAACTAAAAGTAAACCTACTGCCATCAAGTCAATTCTGACTCATACCAATACTCATTGGGCTTCCAAGGTTGTAAATCTTTACACAAGTAGATTTCCTCATCTTTTTCCCACAGAATAGCTTGTGTGTTTGAACCACTGACTTTCTGGTTAGCAGCCAAATGTCTTACCCACAATGCTATGAGAGCTCCTCAACTGTGCCACTAGGATTCCTATATTAAACAGCAAAAAACCAAACCCACTGCCACTGAGTCAATTTCCACTCATTGTGATCTTATAGGATGAAGTACAACAAGTGCATAGGGCTTCCAAGGCTGTAAATCTTTACAGAAACAGATTGCCTCATCTTTCTCCAATGTACAGGCTGCTGGCTTCAAACCGCCTACTTGTTTTGGTTAGCAGCAAATGCTTTAACCACTATACCACCAGGGGCCCTTATATTAAACACTAACAATAATAAAATTAAATAAATATAATTTTAAAAATAATAATTCCACCACTCATCTGTCAACTTGTCATACTGTGGTGTCTGTGTGCTGTTGTGATGCTGGAAGCTAGGCCGCTAGTATTTCAAATACCAATAAGGTCACCCATGTGGACAAGTTTCAATGGAACTTACAGACTAAGACATACAGGGAAGAAAGGTAGGAACATCCACTTCTGGAAAAAAAAAAAAAAAAAAAAAGCCACTGAAAACCTTCTGAAGAGCAGTGAAAAACTGTCTGACATGTTACTGAAAAACTCTATGAATAGCAGTGAAACATTGTATGGTATGGTGCCAGAAGATGAGCCCTTCAGTTTGCAAGACATGCAAAATACAACTGGGAAAGAGCTGCCTCCTCAAAGTAGAGACAATCTTAATGATTTGGCTGCAGTCAAGCTCTGGACCTTCATTTGTTGATGTGGGATGACTCAAAATGAGAAGAAACAGCTGCAAACATCCACTAATAATCAGGAAGGGGAATATACAAAGTGTGAATCTATGAAAATTGAAAGTTGTCAAAAATATCAACATCCTAGCATAAGTAAGGTGAAATGGACAGATTTTGCCCATTTTGAATCAAACAATCATATTGTCTACTATAACATGAATGATCAATTGAAGAAGAATGGCATTGCATTCATCATCAAAAAGCACATTTCAAGATCTATCCTTAAATATAATTGTGTCAGTGATAGAATAATATCCATACATCTACAAGGAAGACAAGTTAATATTACTATTATTCAAATCTATCCACCAAAGACTAAAGCTAAATATGAAGAAATTGAAGATTTTACCAACTTCTGTAGTATAAAATGGACCAAATATGCAATCAAAATGTATTGATAATTACTGGTGATTGAAATGCAAAAATTGGAAACAAAGGAGAATCATCAGTACTTGAAAAATATAGTCTTGGTGATAGAAATGACACTGGAAACCACATGATAGAAATTTGCAAGACCAATGACTTATTCATTACAAATATATTTTTTCAATAACATAAATGGTGGCTATACACATGAACTTTACCAGATGAAACACACAGGAATGAAATTGACTACATTTGTGGAAAGAGACGATGGAGAAGCTCAGTATAATCAGTCAAAGCAAGGGTGGTAGCTGGCTGTAGAACAGACTATCAGTTGCTTATGTTGTTGCTGTTGTGAGGTACCATCGAGTCATCTCCAACTCATAGTGACCCTATACACAGCAGAAGGAAACACTGTCCAGTCCTGTGACAGCCTCAAGATCCGTGCTATACCCGAGCCCATCTTTGGAGCCACTGTGTCCATCCCTCTCATTGAGAGCCTTCCCCTTCATTTACTTTCTCCTTTACCAAGTCATATATCTTTCTGCAGGGAATGGTTCCTTCTGACAACATAACCAAAGTAGGTGAGACAAAGTCTGGCCATTCTCACTTCAAAGGAGCATTCTGGCTGCACTTCCTCCAGGATAGACTATGGTACTCTTAGCATTCTTCCCCAACACCACAACTCAAAATCATCAACTTGCTCATAGGCAAGTTCAAATTGAAGCTAAAGAAAATTAAAACAATTTCACGAAAGACAAAATATGACCCCTTGATTATATCCCACCTGAATTTAGAGACCTGATGAAGAATAGATTTGAGCATTGAATACCAATGACTGAAGACCAGATGAGTTGTAGGATGACATCAAGAACATCATACATGAAGATACCAAATGTCATTTAAAAGACAGGAAAGGAGGAAAAGACCAAAATAGATGTCAGAAAAGACTCTGAAACTTCTTCTTGAATGGAAATTAGCTAAAGTGGATGGAACAAATGATAATATAAAAGATCTAAAGAGAAGATTTCAAAGGGCAGCTCAAGAAGACAAAGTAAGTTATTATAATGAAATGTGCAAAACCTGGAATGAGAACACCAAAAGGAAAGATCACACTCAGAAATTCTCAATTGGAAAGAAGTAAATAAAAACTCAAGCCTAAGTTGCAGTATTGAAGAATTCTGTGAGCAAAGTACTGAACCATGCATGAATAATCAAAAGAAGATAGGAAGAATATACAGTCACTGTACCAAAAAGAATTGGTCCACTATCAACCATTTCAGGAGGTAGTATATGACCAAAAATCAATGGTATTGAAGTAAGTAGTCCAATCTGCACTGAAGGAATTGGCAAAAAAAAAAAAAGAGTCCAGGAATTGTTGGATTACCCACTGAAATATTTGAACAAAGGGATGTAATGATGAAGGCACATACTCATTTATGCCAAGAAATGTAGAAGACAACTCCCTGGCCAACCAATTAGAAGAGACCTATATTTGTGCCCATTCTCAATATAGGTGATTCAACAGAATGCAGAAATTAGTAAACAATATATTTGATATCACAGGCAAGTCAAATTTTGCAGAAGATAATTCAAAAATGATTACAGTAGTATATTGACAGGGAACTGCCAGAAATTCAAGCTGGATTCAGAAGAGGGCATGGAATGAGGGACATAATTGCTCATATCAGTGGATATTGGCTTAGAACAAGGAATACCGAGTAATGTTTACATGTGTATTATTGACTATGCAAAGGCATTCAACTGTGTGGATCATAACAAATTATGCATAACATTGATAAGGATAGGAATTTTGGAACTCTAAATTTTCTTTATGAAGAAACTGTACATAGAATGTTGTTGTTGTTATGTGCCATTGAGTTGGCCCCAACTCATAGAGACCTCTCCTTGGGTTTCCGAGGCAGTATCACTATGGAAGTAGATTGCCCCATCTTCATTCAGAGGAGTGGTTGATGGGTTTGAACCACCAGGCTTCTGGTTAGCAGTCAAGTGCCTTAGGCACTAAGCTACCAGAGCTCCTGTACATAGAATAAGAGGCAGTAGATGGTTTAAAATCATTAAAAGAGGTAGTTTTATTGCAGAAGAGAATAAGAGATAGTCTTTCAAATGGTTTAAAATCAGAAAAGATGTGTGTCAGGTTTGTATCCTTTCACCATAATTATTCAATCTGTATGCTGAGCATATAAACCTAGAATATGGACTATATGAGAAGAACATAGCATCAGAATTGGAGGATGACTCATTAACCACTTTTGATATGCATATGACACTACCTTGTTTTTACTGAAAGTGAAGATGACTTGAAGCACTTACTGATGAAGATCAAAGAGTACAGCCTTCAGTATGGATTACAACTCAACATAAAGAAAACAAAAATTCTCACAACTGAACAAATAAGCAACATGATGATAAATGGAGAAAAGATTGAAGTTGTCAGGGATTTCATTTTACTTGAATTCACAATCATTTCCCATGGAAGCAAGATTCAAAAAACCAGATAATGTATCTGCACTGGGAAAATCTGCTGCAAAAGACCTCTTTAAAGTGTTTAAGAGAAAAATGTCACTTTGAAGATTAAGATGTGCCTGACTCTAGCCATGGTATTTTCAATAGCCTCATCTGCATTGGAAACTGGACAATGCATATGGAAGACTGCAGAAGAACTGATATATTTGAATTATGGTATTCACAAATAATACTGAAAATAGCATTGACTCCCAGAAGAATGAACAAATCTGTCTTGGAAGAAGTACAGCCAGAAAGAATGCTCCTTAGAAGCTAGGATGGCCAGAATTCATCTCAGGTAGTTTGGTCATGTTAGAAGGACAGGTCCCTTGAGAAGTATAGCATACTTGGTAAAGCAGAGGGTCAGCAAAAAAGGGGAAGACCCTCACTGAGATAGATTGCCACAGTGGCTATGATGATGGGCTCAAACATAGCAAAGTTTGTGAGGATGGTTTAGGACTGGGCAGTGCTTCCTTCTTTGTACATAGAGTCCCTATGAGTTGGAGCCCACTTGACAGCACCGAACAAAAGCAGCAAAGGTAAAATTGCTATATTCTTGGTGGAAGATAAATAGAATAATGAGAATAGATGAGAGAATATTCAGTAAAGAGTTATATGTATGTATTTAATATTTGATAAAGATAGAAATATTGGTACCGTTAAGAAAGCAAAGAAGTCCAGGGTTTGACTCCTTAATCTAATTTATTGCTTGTATCATAAAGTTCCAAATACTCAAGTTTGCTAATATGTGTTGTTATCATTGTTAGGTGCTGTCAAGTCAGTTCTGACTCATAGCAACCCTATGCACAACAGAAGAAAATACAACCTGGTCCTGCACGATCCTCACAATTATTGCTATTCTTGAGCCCATCGTTATACCCACTGCATCAATCCATCTCATTTAGGGTCTTCCCCTTTTTCCCTGATCCTCTACATTACCCTGTATGATATCCTCTTCCAGGTACTGGGCTGTAATTATGAGAGGCGATGTTTGGCCATTCTCACTTCTAAAAAACATTGTGGCTGTACTTCCTCCAAGACAGATTTGTTTATTCTTCTAACAGTCCATGGCACCTTCAATAGTCTTCACCATCACCACAATTCAGAAGCATCAATTCTTCCTTATTCACTCTCCAGCTCTCGCATGCATATGAAGCTATTAAAAATGCCATGTTTTGGGTCAGGTGCACCTTGGTCTTCAAAGAGACATCTTTGCTCTTAAACACTTTAAAGAGTTCTTGTGAAGTAGATATCCCCAGTACAATACATCGTTTGATTTCTTGACTGATGCTTTCATGGATGTTGATTGTGGATACAAGTAAAATGAAATCCTAGACAACTTCCTTTTTTTTTCCTCCATTTATTAAGATGTTGTTGGTCCAGTTGTGAGGATTTAGGGTTTCTTTATGTTGTGTTGTTATCCATACCGAAGGCTGTAGTTTTCGATCTTCATCAGTAAGTGCTTCAAGTCATCTTCATTTTTAGCAAGTAAGATTGTGTCATCTGAATATTACAGATTGTTAATGAGTTTCCTCCAATCTTGATGCTATATTCTTCTTCATGAAATCAGGCTTTGCTTATTATTGCTTAGCATCAGATTGAATAACTAGGGTGAAAAGACACAACCCTGCCACACACCTTTCCTGATTTTTCACCATGCAGTATCCCCTTGTTCTGCTCCAATGGCTGCTGTTTGGTCTATGTAAAGGTTCCTCCTGAGCACAATTACGTGTTCTGGAATTCCCATTCTTCATATTCATATCTATAATTTGTTATGATCCATACAAGTGAATGCTTTGCATAGTCAATAAAACACGTTTTCTGGTATTTTAGTCAATAAAACGCATCTTTCTGGCATTCTTTACTTTCAGCCAAGATCCATCTGATATCAGCATTGATATACCTTGTCCCATGTCCTCTTCTGATTCTGGGTCAAATGTAGAATAGTATTAACAAACTTCTTATTTTGGGTTGCACTCAAGAGATATCACAAGTAATTCATTAAGATCCAGGTTTTATACATAATAAACTTGAATTAACTACCTTTATTACTACTAAATGATGTAATAAAAGTTAATAATTATTTGTGATATATCAACAAAATCAATTACATCCACTTGGTTAGGCTCCAAAGACCAGGTCATTATGAGAAAATTGGCATTGTGTGAAAATGGAAGATGACCACATCTGATCACAAATGGAATACGACTGCATGATTCCATCACTACAGTTTATATCATTGCATTACTGCCAAATTATATCATCACATAACTTCCAAAACACTGAGAATTGTGGCCCAGCCAACTTGACACATCAGCATCACTGCCAGCATTACTTTCACCTAGCACATAGGCATTCATTACTGCCTTATGTATGTTTTGGATATAGTAGATTTTTTACTATTGTCATAAGTGTAGAGTATCAGACAATGAGATAGCTGAGAAGTGAGGAGTAGGAGTAAAACAGATTAAGGAGCTTAATGTAAAAAAAAAATGGAGCTGTTATAAAATAAAGTTGTGTAATCTAAAGCATATAAAATTATAGAAGAAATCATTAAATATAAATAATAGAAATTGAGGCATAAAAGAAAAATAACTTCTACACATCAAAAATTATAAAAAAGGTCTTTTAAAAAATTCCCAGTTTATAAATTTTTTTTAAACAGTACAAAAAAGGATTACTATTCTTCACATGTAAAATTCTTTTTAACTGACAGGCCAAAAAAAAGAAAAAAAAAACAAACATACAAATTTTTTTTTAAAAAATAGGAATAATAAATGCACAGAAAATTTACAGGAATACTAAAAACATGAAACTTTTTGTCCTCATAAATAATTCAAGCTAATGAATCTATAAGAATTCATTGTCATTTTACTAAATAACTATTAAGTGATGTTAACATAGTTCAATGTGTAATTGATCAGCTTGTTAATGTCTGAGGAGTATGAGTATACATTTAGTAATATATATTAAGAAAATTTTTAAAAAAATAATCTGGTAATTTAATTTCTGAAAAAGGTACAAGTTTTGGAGAAGGACATCACACTTTGAGAAGTAGAGGGTCAGTGAAAAGGAGGAAGACTCTCAATGAGGTGGATTGACACAGAGGCAACAATGCTCCAAGCATAGCAATGATTGTGAGGATGGTGCAGGACCCAGCAATGTTTTGTTCTGTTGTACACAAGGTCACTACAAATCAGAACCTACTTGATGGCACTTAATAAAAACAATCTACCCTAATTTTGCAATCAGCAATTATGTAAATGGCTATGTCCAAAATGTTGATCTCAGCATTCTTTATAGAAATAATTGGAAACAATTCAATTATCCCCAGATAAAATATTTATTTAAATATAATATCATATAAGTTTATAATATATTATAAAATATAATCATTACTTGTCCTAAAAGATGGTAGATGAAGAAAAATCAAAATACAATTTACTAAGAACAATTGTTCAGAGAAAGATGGCAAAACTTTTATTTTTCCAATTTTAATAAAATTAACTTCCTTGGAATCAATGCACACTCACATCCTTCTTGATTACAACACCTCTTTGCAGGAGTAGGTGATGATGGAGATAACAATGATTACAGGACCTGGCCCTGGGGAGAGCCAGTGATGGCTGTTCGGGAGAATATCTGGAGGGCAGAGCTAAGGCTGACTAAGGACCAATCATCTCAAAACAATCTGTTCCAGTCTATATCAGCATTCCTACACAAAATCCTTTGTTGGCTCTCTGCAGCATAGACTTAGTCTGTGTCTATAGCCTTTGTAGTCCTTCCCTGTCCTTGCCAGTCCCCAGATGCCCTGAGACCTCTCTTGCTTACCACTTTCTGTCAATAGTGATTGTAGAATTACAGTTAATTTTTATTTACTTAATATTCATTTTGATATCTTATAGTCTAAAATAATATATATATAATTTAGAGTTCATTATTAATTAAATAAAATGCTATTCAAGTCAATAAGCTATTCTACCAAAACTGGAATATTACATGAATACTGTACAATAAAAATATTTCTAAATTAATGTTGATATTGATTAGTCCTTAACATCCAAGTTCTGAGAAATAAATGAGTAAAACTCTTCAACTCCAGTAGGTCAGAAGACAATAGAACATGAGGAATAAGTCCTCATTTGTCTCCAGGAGAATAAATTCATCAACTGAAAAGAAGAGAGAATGTTGTTCCTTACAAAGGAGAAAATGAATGGAAATCATTGACTTTTTTTGTTTTGTTTTGTTTCTTAAAACTATCATAATGAATTGTTTGATCCTAATGTGGTGCATAGCAATTATACTCAGTGACAAATTGTTTCTTAAGATTGTTTCCAGATGCCCATCTCATGCATGATTGGGAAAATGAGAGAAAAATGAGCAGCTTTCATTTTTCATAAATCTATGTGAACCAAATGATTGGAGCATCTAAAAACCCATTGCTTCTCTCTCTCTCTCTTTCTTCAGTAAAGGTAGTTTCATCGTTACGTATTTTTCATTTCCAAGGAAGAAAAATGTATATCCAAAAAAAAAAGAAAAGAAAATTATTTTAAAGATATCTTTAAAAAGAAAGAAAGAAAGAAACAATAAATGTCACTCATTCTCTTTCAGTAAATAAAATGATTGCTTTATTGGAAGAAAAGTGAAGGGCTCTAAAGATTTCTAGTAATGGAAAGGAAAAAAAGGTAACCTATGATCTGTCATATATTTTATGCAAATAATGCAAGAATTATGTTTTTTTTTCCCTCAACTGCACCCTCCCTCCAAAGTATTTTCCTAAGCACACATTATTCACCTTAAAATATGGTAATGGAATTATTATATTAGGAACAGTGATTCAATTCCTAGCAACCCCAAGCACAGCAGAATGACCCTGCACCTTCCTCATGATCATTGCCATGTTTGAGCCTATGATTGAAGCTACCTTGTCTCATTGATGGTCTTCCTCTTTTTCACTGATCTTCTATTTTACCAAACATCATATCCTTCTCCAGGTACTTTTCCCTCTTGATAACATGTCCAAAGTATATGAGATGGAGTCTTGCCATTCTTTCTTGCATACATAAATTCTTCCTTGATCTATATTAGTAACTAATGACCAGATGAGAAACTATCTGAAATTAACCAAA
>NW_006921960.1:952300-961128 GCF_000298275.1 Orycteropus afer afer
CTTGGTGAATTAAGAAAAATAGATACACCTTTCTCACATTTCATTGCAATATTCACCCTCTAGCAGTTTGAAAATTCCAAATTTTTACATTAGTTTTACAAACTAGGTAAAACTCATGTCAATAAAGTTTTAAGGAGTGAAATAATCCTAATGTGTTTTTTTTTTTAATTGGAAATACTTTATATAAAACATCTTATTGATGCTGTGACATATAATGAACAGAGGAGAAGGAAAGAAAGACAGAAAGGACAATTTCTTGTATATTTATTACCATTTATCTATCCATAAATAGAGCTGCTTCTACATATGCATGCACTCATCTTTAGATAGGGGTACATGCATATCAAATAAAACACCCAGAAGTAGCTGCTGATCCTCCACTGTGCTTCCTCTTCACAGATGTACAAAATTCATACAAACTAATTAGGGTACATTGATATGTCATTTCATTGTATTGAAAATTATATTTATACTTATACCGAAAAAGGAAATGGGTACTGTAAATCTCTTGCACTACTGCTTACCTCTTTAGCCATTTAGTGTTAGGATGTTACACAAAGATTACATCTGATACAATTAAAAACATTTTGGTCAAAACAATGGAATAGTTTTAGTCTTCATAGGTGTCCAAAACATCTTTCCTATAATTTAAAACTTTATTAACAATAACATACTCAAGGCAGTTTGAATTTTGCTTCTCCATATTTCTTTATTTTTCTTTATTTTTTGATTTTTGATTATAGCCCTGTTGGTAGATGAAAAAATTGTGATTACAAAATCTTAAAAATCTTTACAAAAAAATGTCTCTGAAATAAATATATGTACTTCAGCTATTTGTATTTAAAGGAGAAAAATCCTTTCTACTTACTAACAAATAGTTGTCATCATTGAAAATGTTCCTGTTACCTTATCAAAGGCTAATGATTTTTCAGTACAACACTTGAAGCAAAGCTCAAGATAATTTATTCATTTTTATATTCCTTTTTTTTTTAACACATTTATATCATTATCACTGTTATGGATTTTGGGAATACTGCAATAAACCAAAAAAACCTCCTGTTTTCTACTTAGGAAAGATAAATCAGTAAATTTATAGTATTTTAAATAGCAATAAGTGATAAGTTAGATAAGTAGTGCTAGGATTGGGTATCTTATAAATTATAATTAGGGAAGATTGTATTAGTGAAGGGATATTTAAACAGTGATTTGAAAGAAGTGAAAGAACATGCCATGGGTATCTGAAAAAGACCTTTGTAGGAAAGAGCGTAAATACAAAGTCATGAGTCCATGATTCCATTGTGATTGGAACACAGAGAACAAGGGCAAATTGATGGGAAGTAAAGTCAGAAACATAGGCATGGAAGAGGACAAATCTTTTGTTTTCTTTTGTTCATTTAAAGGACTGTGGCTATTACACTTAATAACACAGAGAATGTGCAGAATGTTTTGGATAGAGGAATGACATGATCAGACTGGTGTTACAAAAGAATTACTTGGGTGCTGTGGTCAATGTATACCGTGGAGAGAAGATAGTAATTTATACAACAGAGACTTCTAAGTAATATGTAAAGTCATGAGATAGACTTAAATTCTAGTACATAAGCTTATAGTTAGGATATAGAATGTTTCAAGTGACTGTTACCCCCATCTACACATATTCTTCATGTATACCCAAAGACAGCTACTCAGCTGCTCACGGTAGATTCCACCATGGAGTTGGTTACCAGTCTCGTCATGGGGAATACTACATCCAGCTGCCCAGCCACCCAACCAGTCCTAGCCAAGATGACAAACAAACTTAACCACCACACATTGTATCCTGATACTTTGCTGAACTTTTTATTAGTTCCAGTAATTTTTTTGCTGAGTCTCTTGAATTTTCTATGTATAGAATCATGTCATCTGCAAATAGAGATAGCTTTACTTATTCTTTGCTAATTTAGAAGCCTTTTCTTTCTTTTTTTTTTTTTCTTGCCTATTTCCCTGACTAGAACTTCCAATGCAATGTTAAACAGAATTGGTGATAGAGGGCATCTGTGATGGTTAAGGTTGTGTATCAACTTGGCTTGTGAGCTCTGGTGGCCTACTGCCTAAGACACTTGACTGGTAACCAGAAGGTTGGTGGTTCAAAACCACCAGCCACTCCTCAGAAGGGAGATTGGGAAATCTACTTCCATAGTTATACTGCCTTGGAAACCCAAGGAGGGGTTGCTATGAGTTGGAGAGAACTTGATGGCACGTAACAACAACAACAACATGGCTGGGCCTGGTTGAGTGGCTGGGCAGCTGGTGGTAGTTATTCCCCATGAAGAGACAGGGAATTAACTCCATGATGGGATCTACCACAAGCAGCTGAGTAGCTGCTTTAGGGATGTGATCTGCTTCCTGTATATAAGCAGCAGCTTTGGGAATGGTCTCTAGCTTATGGCACGCTTGGAACCTGCATGTAACTATGTCATTGTTCAGCAGCTTACCATGCCCTGCTTACCTCAGGACTTTCAATAGACTTGAATCAATGGCCTGACATGCTGTTGGTAACATTGGAACTGTGCCTTTTCACTTCTCAACCTTGGGCTTGTCAGCCTCAGCAACCAGTGGCTGCCTGAGTGAAGAAAAGCCTCTAGCTTCAGTGGGCCAGGAGTGGAAGGCAGAGCTGAAGCCCAAGGTTGAGGCACTTTCACCCAGCTCCTAGAGCCTAGTGATTTGAACTCGGACTTCTAGCCTCCAAAACTGTAAGAGAATAAGCTCCAATTTTTTCAAGCCATCCCATTTGTGGTATATTCTTGTCAGAGCAGCACTAAGTAACCAAAACAGCATCCTTGGCTACCTCCTGTTTGCAAGGTTAATGCTTTGAGTCTTTCTCCATTAATAATAATGTTGACTGTTGGTTTTGCATATATGCCCTTTATTATGTTGATGATTTTCCTTCATATCCCTATTTTGCTGAGAGTTTTGAACAGGAATGGGTGTTGGAATCTATCAAATGCCTTTTCTGCATTGATTGATATAATCATATGGTTCTTTTTGTTCTGTTTTGTTTATGTGGTGGATTGTGTTGATTGTTTTTCTGATGTCGAAACATCATTGCATACCTGATATGAATCTCACTTGGTCATGATGTTTTACTTTTTTGATATGTTGTTGGATTCTGTTAGCTAGGATTTTGTCGAAGATTTTTGCATCTATATCCATAGCTTTTCTTTTTAGTGGTGTCTGTCTCTGTTTTTGGTATCAGTGTCATGTTTGTTTGCTTCATAGAATGAATTTGAGAGTATTCAATATTTTTCTGTGTTCTGAAATAGTTTGAGTAATATAGGTGTCAACTCCTCCCTGAATATTTGATAAAATTCTCCAGTGAAGCTGTCTGGGCCAGGACTATTGTTTTTTTGTTTTTTGGGTTTTTTTTGGTGTGTGTGGGGGGGCAGTTTTTAGTTTTTCTTATGACCACCTCAATTTCTTCTTTTGTTATGGTTCTGCTCCAGTATTCTATCTCTGACTGGGATAGCTTAGGTAGGTATTGTTTTTAGAACACAAGAGATAGCCTCCTTAACTAATGGTGCTGGCAAAATTGAATATCCACTTACAGAAAAATAAAACAAGACCTATAACTCACTCTATACACAAAAAACAATCTCAAATTGGATCACAGTCTTAAATGAAAAACCTAAAACTATAAAGCTCATCAAAGATAAAATACAGGGAAATCTAGGGACCCTAATCTATGACATGAGTAAACTATCAAGCATAACCCAAAATCTACAGGCAGTGTAAGAGAAACTAGATGACTGGAGCTTTCTCAAAATTAAATTCTTATGTTCATTGAAAGATTCTCCAAAAGGGTAAAAAAAGAAACTACAGATTGGAAAAAAGTATTTGGTTATGACCTATCTGACAAGGGAATTATCTTCAAAATTTATAGAAAACTTCAGAACTTCAACACCAAAAAGACAAACAACCCAATTCAAAAATGGACAAAGGATATGAACAGACATTTTACTAAAGAAGATATACTTGTGGCCAGAAAACAAATGAGGAAATGTTCAGGATCATTAGTCATTAAAGAAATGCAAATAAAAACAACAATGAGATATTTTCTCACCCCAGCAGTAATAGCAAAGTTCAACAGGACAGAAAATAAAAAATGCTGGTGAGGTTGCAGAGAGATTGGAACAATCATACACTGCTGGTGGGACTGCAAAATGGTGCAATCATTATGGAAAGTGGCTTGGCATTTCCTTCAAAAACTGAAAATAGAAATACCATTTGATACAACTATTCCATTACTGGGAATATATCCTAAAGAGGTGAGAGACAGGACATGAACAGACATATGCACACCCATGTTCATCGCAGCACAATTCACTATAGCAAAAAGATGGAAACAACCCAAATGCCCATCAACAGGAGAATGGATAACCAAACCATAGTACATTCACACAATGGAATACTATGCAACATTAAAGAATCATGAAGAATACATGAATCATTTCACAAGGTGGATGAATTTGGAGGACATTATGTCTGGTAGCATAGTGCCTAATGCACTTGACTGCTAACCAGAAGGCTGGCGGTTCAAACCCACCATCCACTCCTTGGAAGGAAGGTTGAGCAATCTACTTCCATAGTGATACTGCCTCGGATACCCAAGGAGGGGTTGCTATGAGTGGGGGCTGACTCAACGGCACATAAAAACAACAATGTGCTGAGTGAAATAAGTCAGTCGCAAAAGGACAAATATTGTATGAGCCCATTATTATAAAAAGTCCAGGAACGCTTTATGTAGGGAAGGAAATTCACGTTGGTTACCAGGGACAGGAGGGAAGGGGAAGGAAAATATTTCAGTAATTGAGAGTCACATGTTGATTTGGGAGAGGGGAGGGATGGTATGGAAAGGGTCCATGACTAGCATGATGACACCAGGGAAAGAAAAGACACTGAAACATGCACAGAAAACATAAACAACAGAGACAAACACTAGTACATGCATAATACTGCATTACCACTAACACCAAACACCAGGCTACCAATAAATCCATAGACAGGTGAGAAGATCAGATGGGTGCAGAGGAACAAGAATATACCCTAGACCAAGGATAGATCTGACTGAGATAATCTAACATATACACTTGTGCTATAAGATTAGCCACAAACATTACAGAAGCAGCAGAAGACAGAGTTGGAGTAACTTCTCAGAAAACTAAAGACCTTAAGAAAGAGAATCATTGGGCCTGGGGATTTGGGAACATAGTCTCAGGGGACATAATGCTCAACTGGCACAACATAGTACAAAAAATGAAAAGATATTCAATTATATTCAATTGTGTGGATCATAACAAATTGTGGATAACATAACAAGGAGAGTTCCAGAATACTTGATTGTACTCATGGGGAACCTGTACATAGACAAAGAAGCTGTTGTTCAAAAAGAACAATGGGATACTGTATGGTTTAAAATCAGGAAGGGAGTGTGTCTAGGTTGTACCCATTCACCATACTTATTCAATCTGTATGCTGACTAAATAACTAAAAAAGCTGGAGTATATGTAGAAGGACATGGCATCAGGTTTGGAGGAAGGCTAATTAACAACCTGAGATAAGAAGATGACACAACTTTGCTTGCTGAAAGTGAGGATGACTTGAAGCACTTGCTGATGAAGATTAAAGACTACAGTCTGCAGTATGGATTACACCTCAATATACAGTCAACAAAAATCCTCACACTGGACCAATAAACAGCTTCATAATGGATGGAGAAAAGTTGAAGTTGTCAAAGATTTTTGGTTGCTTGGTTCTACAATCAACACCAATAGAAGGCAGTCAAGACATCAAAAGACATATTGCATTTGGCAAATCTGTTGCAAAAGACCTCTTTGACATCTTTCAAGCTGAAGAGCAAAGATGTCTCCTTGAAGAATAAGATGTGCCTAACTCAAGCCATGGTATTTTCAATCACCTCATATGCATGTGAGAGCTGGACAATGAATAAGGAAGACTGAAGAAGAGTTGAAGTTTTTGAGTTGTGGTGCTGGTGAAGAATACTAGTACAGTGGACTGCTAAAAGAACTAACAAATATGTCCTGGAGTAAATACAGCTGGAGTGCCCCTTGGAAGTGAGAATGGCCAGACTTCATCTCACCTACTTTGGTCATGTTATCAGAAGAGCCCATTCTCTGGAGAAGGATGTCATGCTTGGTAAAATGTAGGGTCAACAAACAAGGGGAAGACCCTCAACAAGAGGAATTGACACAGTGGCTGCAGTGATGGGCCCAGGTATAGTAGGGATCATAAGGCTGGCACAGGATTGGACAGTGTTTTAGTCTATTGTATATAACATTGCTATAAGTCAGAGACAATTTGATGGCACATAACATCAACAATAATAGCAAATACATACAAATCTTGTTCGACAACCTACTTTGGTGAGTAGCAACTGGCGTCTTAAAAGCTTTTGAGTGGCCACCTAAGATGCAACTATTGGTCTCCACTCATCTGAAGCAAAGAGGAGTGAAGAAAATCAAAGTCATCTGGAAATAATTAGTCCAAGAATAAGATGGACCACAAGGACTTTGGCCTTCGTGACCCTGAGACAAGAAGAACTAGATGATGTTCAGCTACCAAAGCCAAATACCTACAAAATGATCAAAACTGGAGTTCCTAGGTAGAGTGGGAGGAAAAATGTGGAACAAAATTCAAACACAAAAGTGACCAGAATTACTGGTTGAATAAAGACTGATAGGATCCCTGAGACTACCCAGTGTTACCTTTCATGCATAGAAATCGACTCACTTCCATTGATTGGCTCTCAGCCTACCAGTAGAAAGACCTACCTGCAGAACACCTAATCCAGGACTATGTACCCACCTACTCTAGGGAGATATACCTCTTAGATCAATCAGCCATGAGACACCAGAGGGGCAGCATTCACAGAGAGGGAAAGCTGGACAGACAGGAATGCATAGGTAAGAAGGGCACAGAGAGGTGTTCCGGTAAGATGGTGGAATAGGAAGACAAACCACACAGGCTGTCTTCAACAAAGAAAAGCAGAATCAATTAACACAGATACAGAACATAATCCTGGAGCCCTGAGCTTTGAAAGGAAGGATACAGAAGTGAACTAAATTCCAACTAGTAGGAGAACTGCATGGAAACACAGAAAAAGGAGAAATACAGAGCTGCTGTCTGTCAGTGTCCTGAAGGCATGGACAGCTTGGATATTGCCAAATAGTGTTATGACCTAAGAATTAACTAAAAATCAGCCTCACTGGCCAAGGGCTGCATGGAGGATAGCACCGGTGGCTGATGAATAAAAGGGGAAGCCGTGAAGAGGGAGACAGGCTGAACTGTAGACTTTTGCCGGTCTGGAGGGTACAGACATTTTAAACACTTACTAGTGGTTAAACCATTATGGATATTTAAAGCAACAACATTCTCCCAGATTCCAGGGACTTAAGAATAGGCTCCTATTTCTGGAAACCACAAGGACATTCAAGATATGAAAGGTGCCATATTTCCTTTGTTACTCTTAGACCCCACATCCTCTTGGCAAATGGAGGTGTAACTACACTCCCACTCACCTGCTGGGCTGGCAGGAATTCTATCCCAGTCTGTGTGCCTGGGTGCCCTGCCCTATTCTGCCCAGGTTTTATTCTCTCTCTCTCTTTTTTTCCAATTTGTTTGTTTTTGTCTGTTTTTAAATTATTATTATTATTATTATTGTTTTTGTTGTCACTTTTATTATTATTATTTATTCTTCCCTTCCCAGATTCTGTAGTTAGGTGCCATCAAGTTATCTCTGACTCATAGCAACCCCATGCACAGCAGAATGAAACACCACCTGATCCTGTGCCAGCTCCAGTATCCTGGCTGTATTTGAGCCCATCTCTGTAGCCACTGTGTCAATCCATCTCTTTGAAGGGTTCCCTCTCTTTCATTGACCCTCCACCTTACCAAGCCTGACATCCTTCTGCAGGGAATGGTCCTTTCTGACAACATGACCAAAGTAGATGAGTCAGAGTCTGGCCATTCTAGCTTCCAAGGAACATTCTGGCTGCACTTCCTCCATGATAGAATTGTTAGTTCTTTCAGCAGACCACGGTACTTTCAGAATTTTTCACCAGCACCACAACTCAAAAGCATCCACTCTTCTTCAGTCTTTCTTATTCATTGTCCAGCTCTCATATGCATATGAGATGATTGAAAATTCCATGGCTTAGGTTAGGCACATCTCAGTCTTCAAGGAGACATCTTTGCTTATCAGCATTTGAAAGACATCTTTTTCAAACAGATTTGCCCAATACAGTACGTCTTTTGATGTCTTGACTGCTGTTCCCACTGGAGTTGATGGAAGAATGAAGCAATGTGAAATCTTTGACAACTTCAATCTTTTCTACATTTATTGTGATGTTGTTTATAAGTCCAGTTGTGAGGATTTTTGTTTTCTTTATACTGAGATGTAATCCATACTGCAGATTGTAGTCTTTAATCTTTATCAGTAAGTGCTTCGAGTCATCCTCACTCTCAGCAAGCAAAGTTGTGTCATCAGCCTAAAACAGGTAGTTAATGAGCCTTTTTCCAATCCTGATGCCATGTTCTTCTTCATATAGTCCAGGTCTCAGAATATTTGCTCAGCATATAGATTGCATAAATATGGTGAAAGGATACAACCCTGATGCCAAAACCAGACCATGAGCTTATTTTGGAACAGACTATCAACTGCTCATATGTAAGTTCAACTTGAAGTTGAAAACAAATAAAAAAATTCACAAAAGCAAAAATATGACCTATAATATATTCCTCCTGAATTTAAAGACCAGCTAAAGAATAGATTT
>NW_006921960.1:965694-966704 GCF_000298275.1 Orycteropus afer afer
TCTGTAGTGATACTGCCTCAGAAACCCAAGTAGGGGTCGCTATGAGTTGGGTCTGACTCGAGGGCACATAACAACAACAACAATATATAGTATAAATAGACTATCAAGCATAATCAAAAATGCACAAACAGCAGAAGATCAACTAGATGAATGGGACCTTCTAAAAATTAAATTTTTATGAGCTTCCAAAGACTTCTCCAAAAGAATCAAAAGAAAATCTGCAGATAGGAAAATATATTCAGCAATGATGTCTCTGACAAGGGACTTATCTCTGGAATTAATAGAAAACTCTAATCACAAAAAGAATACTCAAAAACAAAAAGACAAACAATGCAATTTAAAAATGTACAGAAAACATAGACACTTCACCAAAGAAGATATTCAGGCAGCTAACAAACACACAAACACATGACAGAATGCTCACGATCATTGGCCATTAAAAACAATAAATAAATAAATGCACTGCCTTCAAGTCGATCTGACCCATAGATAGAAACCCCTCCTTGGGTTTCCAAAGTGGTATCACTACAGAAGTAGATTGCCCAACGTTCCTTCCGAGGAGCGGATGGTGGGTTTGAACCTCCAGCTTTCTGGTTAGCAGTCAAGTGCCTAAGACACCATGCCACCAGAGCTCCTCATTAGCCATTAGAGAGATGCAAATCAAAACAACAATGAGATACCATCTTGCTCCAGCACTAGTAGGAAAGTGCAACAAGACAGAAAATAACAAATGCTGGTGAGGATGCAGAGAGTTTGGGACTCTCATACACTGCTGGTGGGACTTAATAATGATGCAACCACTGTGGAAAGCAGTATGGAGATACCTTAAAATGTTGGAATTAGAAATACCATTTGACCCAATAAATCCATTGCTAAGTATATATCCTAAAGAAGCTAAAGAATTGAGACCCAGGACAATATATATGCTCACCCATGTCCATTGCAGCACTATTTACAATAGCCATAAGATAGAAAAAACTAGGTTCCCATCAACAGAAGAATGGATAACC
>NW_006921960.1:970432-971460 GCF_000298275.1 Orycteropus afer afer
TATGTATATGTGTGTATGTATGTACGCATGTATGTATATACCAAAAAGACCCTAAAACTCACTGCCATTGAGTCGATTGTAACTTGTAGCCACTCCCATTGTTTTTCCAAGACTGTCAATCTTTACAGAAGCAGACTATCTCATCTTTCTTCCTCAGAGTAGCTGGTGGGTTCGAATTGCTGATCTTTTGGTTAGCAGACAAATGCCTTTACCACTGCACCACCCAAGATCCTTATATATATTTCTAGAAAGTAAAAATTAATCCTCAGTGAAAAAAAGTAATCAGTAATTCCCTGGGAACTCTGTCATAAAAAGGGTCAGAGACATTAGAAGGCTATACCTAAAAAGGGCCTAGATGATTCTCTTGGAGTTGATATAAATATTCTTAATCTTATTTGGGGGTGATATTTTAATGAGTATCAAAAATCATTCAGTTGTACACTTTAGAGGACTATAATTTCTTCTACATAAATAATAACACCATGAATTTGCTCTTAAACCCAATGCCACCCACTTGATTCTGACTCATAGCAACCCCCATTGGATTTCCAAGGCAGTAAGGTTGGGCAATCTACTTCCATAGTGATACTGCCTCGGAAACCCAAGGAGAGATTGCCATGAGTTGGGTCTGACTTCACAGCACATAACAACAACAACAAATGTTTATGGAAGTAGATCTCGTCATCTTCCTTCTGAAGAGCGGCTGATAGGCTTGAATCATGCCATCCTTCCTGTTAGCAGCTAAATGCCATAGGCACTGTGCCACCAGAGGTCCTTAAATTTACTTTCAAGTATAATCAATAAATAATACTAAAATAAAATGAATAAATAATGTCAGAAGACTTCTATTTAACCATTGCCATCCAGCTGGATCCAACTCATAGTGACTCCTCCTTGGGTTTCTGAGGCAGTATCACTACGGAAGTAGATTGCCCAACCTTCATTCTGAGGAGTGGCTGGTGGGTTTGAACTTGAAGCCTTCTGTTTAGCAGTCAAATGCCTTAGGCACTACTGTCAATAGTGATAAC
>NW_006921960.1:972100-973816 GCF_000298275.1 Orycteropus afer afer
TGGCTGGTGGGTTTGAACTGCCAACCTTCTGGTAAGCAGTCCGATACCTTAGGTACTGTGCTTCCAGAGCTCATTGTTGTTGTTGTTGTTGTTGTTATTTGCCGTCCAGTAGACCCTGACTCATAGCGACCCCTCCTTGGGTTTCTGAGGCAGTATCACTATGAAAGTAGGAATACCCAACCTTCCTTCCCAGGAGTGGCTGGTGGATTTGAACCGCCAGCCTTCTGGTTAGCAGTCAAGTGCCTTAGGCACTATGCTACCAGAGCTCATAGAATGTCCATTTTTTGAAAACTACCTACTTTTGGCATTTGTATTGCAGCAGCACCAGTTATTTAAGATTTGTTGATGACAGTCCAAATAAAACATGAGTGGAAATCAGACCACCAGATTTAGAACTTCAGAGGTCATTAGTGGCATTGGCAAGAGCTATCTCAGTAGAATGGTAGAAATGAAAGCCTGTTCAGAGTCAGATCAAAAAACAAGAGGGGAGAAAGATGAGATGGCAAAACAAAATTAAAATAAAGTTGCCATCAAGTCAATTCTAACTTTTTGTGACCCTATAGAGATCCCTATTTTAGCACTATCCTGGATTATGATTAAAATGGACTCTATATTGGCTAGCTGTACTTTTAAATTAATGAAGATATATTGGATTTAAAATGATGACTAGGTGATTTACATTTCGATTGACTCTGGGAATTTCAGGTTTATTGCCTGGGGAAAATTCTAATTCTCCTATATTATGATTGACCGTTCTTTTGTTACTGGGGTTTAATTATATTTTAGCCCGACCTTAGGATGGAATTACGCTTTTTTCTCCTTTTCTTTCTCTCTTTCCTTTTTTTTTTTTAAAGTAAAGTATCATCTCTTTTGGATGGTACATAAATTATGTGCCAGAATGGCCATCTTAAACCACACAGCTGCTCTTCAATTCCAGTGAGTTTTGGTTAATGAAACATCTGCCTTGTCTGTCTTATGCTTGCCCATGTATTAATATTCAGCTTTGCACTGCTCAAAGAATCTTTCAAGCATATAATAAGTAAGTTCCAATGACTCAAAAACTTCTGCTCCAGCTGATATTAAAAGTTGTTGTGGTGGTTGTTTTGTTTTTCTCTACCGGTGAGTTTAAAATTTCTCCTCTTCTCTCAGAATGGCTCAAAAAAATGAAGAATTACAATGTATTTCTTAAAAGAGTCCTGTTGTTTTTCGCCAAGGAATCTCAGCTTTTCCTTACAAGGGAAAATAACTCTCTTTGAAACTGTTTTGCTGCCAGTTATTAGATTATTAGTTGCTTGTCAGCGCACTAAAAATGATTTTCATTTCAAAGTAAATTAGAATACATTATATTGAAATTATTTTAAAAATTAAAATGTTTTTGAATTTTATGAAATTTTGATAAGTATGTACTGTCTTAGTATACACTTTATAAGAAGTCAAAACAACAACAACAAATAGTAACAGAATACTATTTCCTCCTAATAGTATTTCTATTTAAAGAGGAGCAAAGAAATAAAAAGATAAAGAACACCACTAACTTTAATGTCTTATAGAAGAGACTCTGTTATGAGCATTATATCTTTTAAATCTATAAGAAATATAAATGAAATATTACTGTGGCAAGGTAATTTATAGAGACAATAGTTACTGCTTTGTCTTGTTTTATTTTTCAATTGTACATCTGCCTTCTCTTACTAAGAATTTAGCCAAGCACAGGAA
>NW_006921960.1:976151-981983 GCF_000298275.1 Orycteropus afer afer
GAATATCCTCTTTGGTGAAGTGTCTATTCATGTCTTCTGCCCATTTTTTAATTGGATTGTTTGTCTTTTTGTTATTGAGGTGTTGAAATGTTCTATAAATTCTAGTGATAAGTCCCTTGGATGACAGTTTTTACATAAAATATATTAAATATGTAAAGTATTTTGACACTTTTTGACATTTTGTTAATTGTTATTCAATTAAAAATTAAACATATGTAAAACTTTTTATAGGAGCCCTGATGGTCCAGTGCTTAAGTGCTTTGTTGCTAATAGAAAGACTGTTGATTCAAAATGTGTGACTGTCTGCATCTGTAAAAATCATAGCATTGGAAACTCTATGGGACAGTTCTGCTCTCTTCTTTAGGTTTGTGTGTCAGAACTGAGTTTTTTAAACATTTTACATAATAGAGGTGAAATATTTAACTCACATTTCATATAATTTTCACAACAATCATATTTATTTTGCTGCTTTCATTGGTATTAATAATGAATCCAAGTAAATGAAATCTTTGACAGATTCAGTATTTTCTCATTTTATCATGTTACTGCTTATTGGTCCAGTTGTGGGTATTATGGTTTTCTTTATGGTGAGATGTAATCCATATTGAAGTGTTTGATCCTCATCTGTAAGTGTTTCAAGTCTTGTCACTTTCAGCAAACAAGGTTGTGTCATCTGCGTATCTTGGGTTGTTAAAGAGTCTTTTTCTAATCCTGACACAGTGTTCTTCATCTATTCCAGTTTCTAGGATTATTACTCAGCATGCAGATTGAATAAGTACAGTGAAATTATACAACCCTGATGCTCACCTTTCCTGATATTGTTGTTTGTTGTTGTCGTTATGTATCATCGAGTCGGAGCTGACTCATAGCGACCCCTCCTTGGGTTTCTGAGGCAGTGTCAGTACGGAAGTAGATTGCCCAACCTGCTATATCTCTTTGTTCTATTCCATTGACTGCCTCTTGGTCTATATGTACAGGTTCTTCACGAACACTGTTAATTATTCTGGAATTCCCAATCTTCCCAATGTTATCTATAATTTGTTATGATCCACACAATCAAATGCCATTACATATTTAATAAAACACAAGTAAAGTCTTTCTGATATTCTTTGTTTTCAGCAAACACATCCAACATCACAATGATATTGCTCATTCCATGCCTCCTTCTGAATCTGCTTTGAATTTCTAACAGTTATTTGTAGAGGTACTGCTGCAACCATTTTGAAATATCTTCTGCAAAATTTTACTTGTGTTTGATATTAATGATACTGTTCACTAATTTCCACATTCTTTTGGATCACTTTTCTTTGCAATGGGCACAAATATGGATCACTATTTCTGTCCAGGTATCTGTATTCCAAATTTCTTGGCATAAATGAGTTAAGGCCTGCAGAACTGCATTCATTTGTTGAAACTTAGCAGTGAGTTTTCCATCAATTCTCAAAGACTTGTTCTTTGCCAATTACTTCAGTGCAGCTTGGACTTCTTCCTGCAATACCATCAGTTCTTGATCATGTGCTCTCTCCTGAAATGGTGGAATGTCAACCAGTTCATTTTGGTACAGTGAGTCTGTGCATTTTCTCATTTACTTTTGATGTTTTTTGCATTGTTCAATATTTTACCCACAGGATCCTGCAATTTTGCAACTTCAATTTTTTCTTCAGTTATTTTGAGAAAATGACAAGCAAGATTTTCCAATTCCAGGTCTTGGCATATTCCATAATAATAGTCTTGTGCAGCGAATTTGCCCAATGCAATACATCATTTTATTTCCTGATTGTGGCTTCCATGGGCATTGATTGTGAATCCAAGTAAAATGAAATCCTTGACAGCTTCAGTATTTTCTTCATTTATCATTATATTGCTTATTGGCCCAATTGTGGTTATTATGTTTTTTTCATGTTGGGATGTAATCCATACTAAGTAAGTATCCTTACTTTGTCCTCTTGAGCTGCTCTTTGAAATCTTCTATTCAGCTCTTTTACTTCATCATTTCTACCATTCACTTTAGCTACTCTCCATTCAAGAGTAAATTTTTGAGTCTCTTCTGACATCTATTTTTCTTCATGTCCTGTCTTTTTAATGAGCTTTTCTTTTCTTCATAAGTGAAGTCCTGGATATCATCCCACCACTCATCTGGGTTTCAGTCTGGTTTTCAATGTTCAAGTCTATGCTTTAGGTGGTTTGTAAATTCAGTTTGGAGGTACTCAAGGTCAAATTTTGGCTCTCATGGACTTATTTTAATTTTATTCAGCTTCTTATACCTACACATGAGAGTTGATGGTCTCTTCCACAGTTGGCACCTGGCCTGGTACTGTCTGACGATATAGAGGTTTTCTAACATCTCTTTCCACATATTTAGTCGATATGATTCCTGTGTATTCCATCTGGGGAAGTCTACATGTATATTTGGTATTTATATTGTTGAAAACATTATTTGCAACAAATTAATCCTTGGTCTTGCAAAATTTTATCATGCATTCTGTAGTCTCATTTATATCATTAAATCTGTATTTTGTGACATCTGAAGTTTCATTGTTTCTAGTTTTGCATTCCATAGTGACTATCTTTATATCTTGATTGCATATTTTGTCAATTTTAGACTATAGAAATTGGAAAAAATTTAAATTTCTTCATATATGGCTTTAATGATTGGTTCATAAATTTGAATAATCATAGAATTAATTGGGATTTCTTGTAGACAAATGGATATGAACCTATCATTGACACCTTTATACTTCAGGACATATCATGATTTTTTTTGACCAAGAATGTGACATCATTCCTTTTCAATTTTTCATTCCTGGCATAGACCATATTATGGTCTGATTCCAAATGGCCAATACCAGTCTATTTCAGCTCTCTAAAGCCTAAGATATTGATCTTTATGTATTCTATTTCATTTTTGACAACTTTCAATTTTCCTAGATTCATACTCAGGGCATTCCATGTTTTGATTATTAATGGATGTTTGCAACTGTTTCTTCTCATTTTTAGTCATACACATCAGCAAATGAAGGTTTCAAAAGCTATACTCCATCCACATCATTAAGATTGATTCTACTTTGGAGACAGCTCTTCTGCAGATATATATTTTGAGTGCCTTCCATCCTGAGAAGCTCATCTTCCAGCACTATATCAGACAATGTTTCCCTGATATTCAAAAAGTTTTCAGTGGCCAATATTTGTAGAAGTTTACCTGCCCAGGTCCTTCTTCCTAATCTACCTTAGTCTGGAATGTCTGCTGAAACCTGTCTTCCAAGGGTGGCATAGCTTCCAGCACCACAGCAACACACAAGCTACCACAGTATGATGAATTAACAGATGAGCAGTGGTTTTTACTTTATATTCTAAGTTAAAGGAACAGACTGTTCAGAGACCTTGTAGTTCTCTGATTCTTCCTGTAACTAAACAGGAAATTTAATTCTGGGGTACAATATTAAGAATTACATACACATCTAATAAATAATATTCAGTAAAGTAACTATTATATTTATTTTCTTCTTTCTGAAACAAGTGTTTAGTTTTCTATTGGTTCTAAACTCATGGAAGTAGAATGCGTATTAATTTTTTGTCCCCATGAAACTCAAGAAACTGTATTCGAGTATCAAAATTCCTATAATTAAACACTCAGTACTTCCTCATCTCAACTTCTTTGGCATCAAATGATAGAAATTTGTACCAATCTAAACTTGGTCATGAGAAAAATTTAACCAGTCAAATTGTGAGACAGTCTGTGATCTAAACAGTTATTGAGAACGTTGAAATTATGTAGTTGAATCTTCTAATCTCTTATCTCAGTTTAGTATTATGCTGTCTGGTGGTGTAGTGCCTAAGGCATTTGACTCCTAACCAGAAGGCTGATGGTCAAACCTACCAGCCAGTCCTTGGAAGGAAGGTTGGGCAATCTACTTCCATAGTGATACCGTCTCAGAAATCCAAGAAGAGGTCACTATGAAGTAGATCCAACTCAATGACAGTGAGTTTTTTATTTTTTTATTTTTTGGTTCATTACTTTCACTGTACTCTGACTTTTCCCATATGGAGGAAATATGGCCACAATACTCCTGACAATTACATCAAATAACTTCTATAACAGCTGACAAAGAGAATGTCTCTCTCAGTTAGAAAACAAAGTAATCCCAGGGAAGATGGCTGATTGTTCCACTTTGAGTCAAGTTCTAATTTGGACCAATCAACTGTGACTAGTTAAGCAGAATTTTAGGTCCCTGGGTGATGCAAACGGTTAGGTGCTTAGCTACTAACTACAGGTTGGCTGTTTGTATCCACCTAGAGGCATCTTGGAAGAAAACACTAATAATCTACTTCCAGAAGATCAAAACCTAAACCAACCATTTGCCAGTGACTCGAAATCACAGTCACTGAAAACACTCTGGAGCTCAGCAGTACAGTTCTACTCTAAATCATGTGGAGTCACAATGGGTAAGAATTGACTCCAAAGGCAACTAGTTTTGTTTTTGTTTACCAGTCTGGACTAGCACACTGACTAGAAGGAAGTTTTATAAGAATATGGCCATATGAACCTGGGAAGAAATAGATATTCAATGGAGAATGCCAACATCCTATTACTCTGCTTGGTCCAGATATTCACATCTGTCTCTTTCTTCCATTCAGGACTTTTCTTTACTCAAATGACACATTAGAGAGGTTTCCCTGACCACATTATCTGAAGGGGCAACCCTCACTTTGTGCATTTACCCTTTTTATGTTTCTTTATAGCCCTTATAATTGTTGTAGGTATTGTTGAGTTGGTTTCAACTCATAGCAACCCTAGGTACAACGAAACAAAACATTGCCCAGTCCAGTGCCATACTCACAATTGTTGCTACGCTTGTACCCATTGTTGCAGCCACTGTGTCAATCCATCTCATTGAGGACCTTCCCTTTTCTCACTCTCCTTTTACTTTACCTAGATAATATCTTTGTCCAGGGATTAGTCCCTTCTGGCAACATGACCAAAGTATGAGAGATGAACTCTGCCCATTCTCACTTCTAAGAAACATTCCAGTTGTACTCCCTCCAAGATAGATTTGTTGGTGCTTGTAGCAGTCCACAGTACATTCAACATTTTTCACCAACACCACAAATCAAATACATCATTTCTTCTTTGATCTTCCTTATTCACTGTCCATTTTTCACACGCATGTAGAAAAAGCAGAAACTCAGTGGTATCAAGTTGATTCGGACTCATAGTGACCCCCTTTGGATTTCCAAGGTGGTAAATCTTTATAGAAAAGTAGATTACTCCACCTTCCTTCTGCAGAGTGGCTGGTGGGTTTGAACCACCAACCTTCTGGTTAGAAGAAATGCCTTAGGCATCACACCAGAAGAGCTTTGTGCATATAGGCTATTGAAAATAACTGGTTTGGATCAGGTGCACCTTAGTCTTTGAAGTAACGTCACTGCTCCTAAACACTTGGAAGAGGTCTTTTGGAGCAGATTTGTCCAATGCAATGCATTATTTGATTTCTTGACTGCTGCTGGTGTGGGAATTGACTGAAAATCCAAATATAATTAAATCTTTGACAATTTCAATCTTTTCTCTATTTGTCTTGATGTTGCTTATTGGTCCAGTTGTGAGGATTTTCTGATTTCTATATTTTAAGGTGTAATCCATAATAAAGTCTGTAATCTTTGATTTATCATTACATTTTGTAAAACATTTGTTCACTTATTATTTGTTGTATACTTTCCAGAGTTGAAATTAAACCTCTTAATGACAGGAACTTTTTCTGTCTTTTCACCATTGTGTCTGGAGTACTTATATCAGTACCTGACATGTAGTAATTTCTCAAAAAAATATTTGTCCAA
>NW_006921960.1:994908-997893 GCF_000298275.1 Orycteropus afer afer
AATGTTTAAACTTGTGCTTCTGCCTTTTAAAATGAGGGTTTCTGGCAATCTTTTAATTCATGTCCTCATTCTGTGCATTTCACACAATTCTGCTGCCATGCAGCTACCATTTTGGTAGAAATAAAAATAAAACAAGCGAAAAAAATTGTATACAGAGAAGATTCCATTTACAGACTGTTGAATTAAAGTTTTCATGCCCAAGTGTGCTCTGAATATTTCATAAGAAAACATAACTCTCCTAGAGTTGTCATTTCTGAAAGTCCAAATAGAGATTAATCTTTGCATGAAGATAAATTTTCAATATCAAGTCTTTTACTTCACATAATGTTTCTAAAGCTATCATAAATTTGGAATTTTTTTTTTCTAATTGAGACTATGTATTTTAGATACAGGATGAAGACATATTAAATGTTTCTGTTTAATATTGGACACTTGATTGTAGGCTTGAGTGCTTATGCATTAATTAGTCCTATCAGTCCTGCGATGTCCCATTTCCTGTTTAAAATTCTGTGTCACTTTAACGTATCAGTTTTCTTCAAAGCAAGTTCCTCAAAACATCTCCTTCAGGGAAGCTTTCCAATTTTATACCACTTAGGAAATTCTCTCAGAAGTGATATCTATATATGCTTTAGAAAGCACTGATTCTATGACCAGCAGGCTTCTACTTTCTTATTTGTGCCAGGACTATGTATGGCTTGATTATTGGATATATATCCCCTGAGTAACAATGGAGAGCAGTAGCATCAGGTGCCTTGGCAATACTTGAATCTTATACAGGTGTTTCTAGCAGTACAATACATCAATTTTTTCACCAAGACACCTAACATCAGTGTTGTCTGTATTTGTAAGAGGAGGTTAGGAAGGGTTGAAAGAGATTTATAGGTACCAGGAAGAATTTGAAGAATTGAATGAAGATTAATAGCTCAGTGTATTTATTAGCTTCTTCATTTATTCAATTTTTGTTTATTGACCATTCACTGTTACTAGAATAAATTTTATGGGAAAGGGATAAAACTTAATGGACCATACTCCCAGCTTCAAGACTCTTAAACACTCATAAGTAAATTGTACAAAAGTGTAAGTGTAGAATTTTAGGATCTATTTCACAAAATTAGGCCTCAGATTAAGACTCAAACCCCTAAGTAAAAAGATTGGCTGACACAGGGCAAGGCTACAGCCCTGCGTAAAGAACTAGGCTAATTACCATCATACATACTGAAATATAAGGGTGATGACTTGAGGAAGGACTTGATAAAAACAAAGGTGAATACCTGCCACTGTGAATGTAGTAAATGATAGGAAAATGAACAAACAAATAAATAACCAAAGTCACTACCATCAAGTTGATTTTGATTCATAGTGACCCTGTGTTGTTGTTGTTAAGTGTCATCGAGTCATCTCAATTTGATTCTGCAAATTCTTCCTGGGAACGAAACACCACTTGTTCCTGAGCCAGCTCCACGATTCTTGCTATATTTGAGCCCATCGCAGCTGCCACCATGTCAATCCAGTTGAGGGCCTTCCCCTCTTTTGTTGACCTTCCACCTTATCAAGCATGACATAATTCTCCAGGGAATGGTACCCTCTGACAATATGACCAAAATATGTGAGACAAGTCTGGCCATTCCTGCCTCCAAGGAGCATTCTGGCTGCACTTCCTCCAGGACAGACCTGTTAGTTCCTTTAGCAGTCCATGGTACTTTAAGCATTCTTCTCCAGTACCACAGGTCAAAAGCATCAATTCTTCTATTGTCTTCTGTATTCATTGTCCAGCTGTCACATGCATCTCATATGAGGTGATTGAAAATACGATGGCTTGTGTCAGGTGCACCTTAGTCCTCAAGGAGACATATTTGCTCCTCAGCACTTGAAAGATGTCCCTTGCAGCTGATTTGCCCACTGCTATACGTCATCTGATGTCCTGACTGCTGCTTCCATTGGCATTAATTGTAGAAACAAGCAATGTGAAGTCTTTGACAACTTTAATCTTTTCTCCATTTATCTTGATGCTGCTTATAGGTCCAGTTGTGAGGATTTTTTTTTTTTTATATTGATATGCAATCCATACTTCAGACTGTAATCTTCAATCTTTATCAGTAAGTACTTCAAGTCATTCTCACTTTCAACAAGCATAGTTGTGTCATTAGAGTATCGCAGGTTGTTAATGATTCTTCCTCCAATACTTGATGCCATGTTCTTCTTCATATAGTACAGCCTCTTGGATTATTTGCTCAGCATACCTATTAATTAAGTATGGTGAAAGGATAAAACCCTCAAGCTCTCCATTCTTGATTTTAAACTTTGCAGTGTTCCTTTTTCTATTTGAATGACAGCTTCCTGGTCTATGTACAGGTTCCTCATGAGCACAATGAAATGTTCTGGAATTCCATTCTTCTCAATGTTATCCACAATTTGTTATGATCCACACAATCAAATGCTTTTGATGGTCAATAAAACATAAGTAAACATCTTACTGGTATTCTTTGCTTTGAGCCAAGATCCATCTGACATCAGCAATGATATTCCTCATTCCACGTCCTCTTTTGAAACCAGCTTTTATTTCTGGAATTTCTCTGTCAGTATACTGCTGCAACCATTTCTGAATTAACTTCAGTAAGATCTTACTTTAGTGCAATATTAATGATATTATTATTATCCACATTCTGCGGGATCACCTTTCTTTGGAATAGGTACAAATATGCATCTCTCAGTCAGATAGTTGGCCAGGTAGCTGTCATCCAAATCTCTTGACATAATTGAGTGAGTTCCTCCAGCAGGGCATCCATTTGTTGAAACATCTCAATGGGTATTCTGTCAATTCCTGGAGCCTTGTTCTTTGCCAATTCTTTCATGCCAGCTTCAACTTCTTCCTTCAATGCCATTGGTTCTTGAACATATGCCATCTTCTGTAATGGTTGAGTATCAACCAATTCTTTTTGGTACAGTGACTCTGTGTATTCCTTTCATCTTCTTTTGATGCCTTCC
>NW_006921960.1:999408-1001511 GCF_000298275.1 Orycteropus afer afer
CTCCTTCTTCCTAGTCTGTCTTAGTCTGTAAGCTGCATTGAAACCTGTGCACCATGTGCAACTCTGCTGGCATCTGAAACACCAGTGGCACAGCCTTAAGCCTCACTACAATGTACCAGCCTAACAGGATGAAAAGCTAGCAGACAAATTTCTCTACCTTAGCTGTTGGAAAACTTTGTGCCCTCCCCTTACCTAATTCATACCTGGAACTTGCCACTCTGTGGTCCCTGGCCACTCCCTCCTTTTCCTGTCTCTAGTAGGCTTGGGGCCTGCCTGGCCTCCTACTCCTTTTACCTGGATATCCTGCTGCTCCTGAGGTCCCCAAGGCTGCTCCTGCTCCCTCCCTTTCCTGGCTGTAGGGAGCGTGGGACCTAGCCTTGCCTCTTGCCCCTTTTTACCTGGATATCCTGTCACTACTGAGGTCTCTGATGCCCCTACTGCTCCCTCCCTTGCCTGGCTCTAGGAGGCTGTAAGGGCTCGTGACCCTATAGGACAGAGTAAAACTTCCCATTAGGGTTTCCAAGGCTATAAATTGTTAGGGAAACAAACTGCTTCATCTTTCTCCCATGGAGCAACTAGTTGATTTGAACCACCTACTTTTTGGTTTGTAGCCCAATGCTTTAACCACAGTGCCACCAGAGCTCTTGGTGAAAGACAAAAAAAAAGTACAAATGAAGATAATTAATAATAATCAACCTGTGAAATGGAGCTTATTAGATCTTCTTTAGTGCCACAACACATGCTACAGATCCAAGATTCTCAGATAAAGCTGAACTTTTCCACAAAAGTCAAACCCTTCACTTATAAGGTGTTGAAAAAAGTAGAAGCCATAAAGCAAGATGATTCCATCAAAACCTTTTTAAAAAATATGGACACAGTCTTCCCTCACCCTTTTTCCTATCTTAATAGGATGCCAGTTTGATAAGAGATCTATTCCTCTATTTTGTGACCCAAGGAAAGAAAAATACATTCTTCTTTCTAGGAATTGACCTATGTCAGTTAAAGAATACTGCTAGGTGATACTACCCTGTAGGCTACTATAGATATAAGGACATATAGCATTATTCTCATTCTTATTCTCACTGTGTTTGGCTGCTAGTCATTTTATGTGAATTTTCTCTTCACATTGTAGAACAATGTTTTCTCCTTGAGTTAAAGATTCACAAAAGTAAATGTCTTAGAGTTCAAGGAACCAAGACATGTTTTTCAAAGTTAAACAAGACTCATATGACCCTTTTGAAATGAAAAGATAGGGTAAGATAGGGGAGAAAAGAAAGGAAGGGAAGGCAAGGGAAGAGAAGGGAAGGGAAAAAAAAGGAAGTGAAGGGAAAGGGATAACACAGGAGGGAAGTTCTTGAAAGATGGTAGACTAGGCAGACAGGCTGCACAGACCTTCTTCAACAAAGAAAAGGGAAACCAATTAACACAGACACAGAAGATAATTTTGGACCCCTGAACTTTGACGGGAAGGATAGAGAACTTTGATGGGAAGGATAGCTGCGGTTTGTCAGTGATCCTTACAGCATGAAAAGCATGGATGTGCCAAATGGTGTTAGGACCTAAGAATTAACCAAAAATTGGTCCTACTTGCCAGGGGCTACAAGGAGGACTGCAGTGATGGCTGTTGAATAAAAGGGGAAGCAGCAAAGAGGAAGGTGGGCTGAGCTGTGGACATTTGCCTATATGGAGCCTGCAGCCATTTTGAATGTTTACAAGCAATTTTAACATTTTGGATATTTAAAGTGACAGCATTCTCCCAGATTCCACTCACTGATAAGGACTTAAGAATAGGCTCCACTTGCTGGGAACCATAAGGACATTCAGTACACCAAGGATTGGAAAGTTGCAATATTCCCTTTATTATACTTAGACACCACACATTCTTGGTGAATGGCTGTTCAGCCATCCCTCACTCTCACCAACCTTCTGAGCCAGCAGAAATTCCTTTCCAGCCTTTGGGCCTGATGGACCCTGGTTGCCCTGCCCTACCCTGCCCAGATTTTTTTTTCCTTTTTTATCAATTTGTTTGGTTTTACTCATTTAAAAATAATAATAATTATTATTATTATTTTGTCCTTTTTATTATTATTCTTTATTTTTTCC
>NW_006921960.1:1002437-1003458 GCF_000298275.1 Orycteropus afer afer
TCAAAAGGAATAACCTACATGTAATTGGAAGTTGAGAACAGGAAGAGAAAAAGAAAACCACTGAGAAAATTGTCTAAGACTTGTCGGAAGAGAGCTTTCTTGATCTCATGAAAGATGATAATGTATTCATTCAGAGTAGATGCCAGAAGAAAATCACCAAGACACGCCATCATCAAATCATCAAAACTAAAGGTAAAGAAAGAATCCTGAAGTCAGCACTGGAAAGATAAAAAGTTACTTACAAAGGAAGAAAAATAAGAATAAACTGATTTCTCAGCAGAAACCATGCAAGCAAGAAAGCAATGGAATGGTATATATAAAACCCTGAAAGAGATAAATTCCCAACCAAGAATTATATATCCAGCAAAACTGTCCCTCAAATATGATGGTGAAATTAAGAAAATTCCAGATAAGCAAAAATTAAGGCAATTTGTTAAAACCAGAGCAACCTTACAAGAGATAATAAAGGGAGTCCTTTGAACAGAGAACCAATAATAGCAAATAACAACTGAGCATTAATACACAAGATGACATAACCCAGAAACCAAGACAGCTATGGAAGTATCCAAAGTAAAATTAGCTTGCAAGATTGTAAACAGGGAACCAGAGACTTCAATTGGCAATTGAGGACTACAAACCAAAAAGAGGGGAAATATAGTGTAGTTACAGAATTTCTAAATGGTGAGGAAGTCAAGAGAGTTGCAAGATAGAATGGACTGTTCTAAACTTGGGGAGAAAATTATAAAGCATAAGGAGTAGAACTCTAAAGGAGACCCTATCTAAATTGGCAATAGAAACTGGCGGAGACTGGGTGATCCTCCTCCCCTTTATGCTATACCGGGCTAGGAACACCCCGTATACACTAAATCTGAACCCATTTGAAATAATGTATGGGACGCCACCCCCTATTATTTCCAACCTGGAAAAATGTCCCAGTAACTTGTCAAAAGATTTAATCTTAGAGATGAAAACTCTCCAAGAAATTCAGAGGGAATTATGGCCCAAACTCTGGGCCATATAT
>NW_006921960.1:1005654-1007016 GCF_000298275.1 Orycteropus afer afer
CATCAGAGAAGTCCTCCGGAATCAGCGTGTATCAGAGATTTGGGCGGCTCCTGAAGTCTTTCACTCTGCATCCTCCCTAGATAATAATTCCCTAAGTAGACTTTGGAGCCGGAGGTTCCAATACATCCCCCAAAACCCCTTAGCAACAACCAATCATCTGTACCCCTTTGCCCTGGTGCTACTCTACCCCATATTTTTCTATAAAAATGTGATAATGAAGGAGCACAGGGTCTTTTGCTGAGGCCACTATGTTGGCAAAGAGCAAGGACCCTAGCTTGAGCTAGCAAATAAACTTTCCTTTTGCATTTGCATTGTCGTGTGCTGGCAAATTCCTCACACCGAACAACTCCTTCACAACCTGGGCACAACAAAGGTAACCTCAAAGCAAAATGATAAACCTTCACATTACAATGAAAAAGAGGACAACTACAAATATTTAGCAAATACTAAAACAATAGCAACAAGAGAAATGATAACATGATTCATAAACATAATGAACTTAGCACAGAAAATTATATGGAACAAAGAAACCAGCAACATCATAAAATCACATAACAAATGACAGCAAGCAATTCACACTTGTCAGTAATTACACTGAATGTAAATGGATTAAATGCACTACTCGAGAGATGGAGAGTTACAGACTAGATAAAAAAACAACTCATGAATATACTGTCTAAAAGAGACAACCATTAGAGACAAAGACAAAAATACACTAAAAATTAAAGGTTGGAAAAGATATATCAAGCAAATGGCAACCGAAAAAGAGTAGGAGTAGCAATATTAATTTCTGATCAAATTGACTTTAAGACAAAAACCATCATACAAGACAAGGAAGGGCATTATACAATGATTAAAGGATCAATTGAACAAGTATCTATAACCATAATAAATATCTATGGACCTAACAAAAGAGCCCCAAAGTACATAAATCAGACTTTAAAAGAGTTGAAAAGGCAACTAGATGACTCCACAGTCATAGGGGGAGACTTTAATACACCACTTTCAATGAAAAATAGAGCAGCTGGAAAGAAACTTAACAAAGATGTAGAAGAGCTAAACAATACAATCCACCAACTTGGCCTTACAGACATCTACAGAGCACTTCACCCAACAACAGCACAATATACATTCTTTTCCAGTGCACATGGAAGATTCTCCAGGATAGACCATATGTTAGGCCATAAAGAAAGCCTTAATAAATTTAAAACATTGAAATATTGCAAAGCATCATCTCAGATCACAAAGCTATAAAATTGAAAATTAATAATAGAATGATCAATGGAAAAAATAGCAAACATATGGAAACTGAACAACATCATCCTCAAAAATGACTGGGTAAGAAGAAATTAAAAAATCCCT
>NW_006921960.1:1008778-1021186 GCF_000298275.1 Orycteropus afer afer
AAAGAGAGAAAGTTTTGCTAGTTTGATAGAGCCTGATGGAACCATTGAGACTACGGGCCCTGGTTACCCTTCTGGTGTGGAATTGAACCCACTTCTGTGGCTTCCAGCCAAACAAAAGACAACCATAAGAGCTGAACATTTATATTAGCTAGATACTCTCCTTGGAGAGAACAATCATAGGAGAATAAAAGGGCTGTGTATGCACATGGAGATAGCTCAGGGGGCAGGAGTGCATGGAGGGAAGGACACAGGGAAGAGGTGGCTATGGGGAGGAAGTGGAAGTGGAGCTGTTGCATTGTGTGAAATTATAGGCATGTCATGAGACAAAGTGTATGTGAGCTACTGTATGGAAAGTGAATTTGCTCTGTAAACTTTCACCCAAGCTACATTAAAAAAAAATGACTAACACAGAAAGGAATATAGGGTGGGGAGGGGGATTAAAGGAGAGAAGGTGAGGAAAGGAGAGGAAAGGAGCAAACTACCACAACATATTCCTTTACTGTGTGGTAAGGTAAGTACTTTTTATATGTGTGTGTATGTGAAAGAGAGAAGAGAGAGAGAGTATGTAAACTTGATTACAATACAAAATCTATTTCTTAATGTGGGTAGCTGTCAATATTTGAAAAGCAGTGAAGCAAGCACTACTTTGACAGTCAAATTTAAATAATATAAATGAGATAATAATTTATCCACAGAAAATGCATATGCAGGTAGAATTCAGCCTATATACAACCAGCTGTGACTCCAAGTCAAATTCTTCTAGTGTAATAGTAATTTATTTTCTGATGAAAGAATATCCAGTGTAGATATTTTTAAATTGAAATACTAATGGAATTTATCAGTGTTTGTTAAATTCCTAGTATATTTTGAATGTATTGATCTTATTATACATATATTACTAAGTCATCTTTGTTAACTTAGCTCCATTTCTCCCATCTTTCCTTAGTGTTTTTCAAAGTCTTGTGACAAGGTTACAACCTGATAGTGCACAGTTGAAACATTTTGATACAAAACATAAAGCAACAACATAGGATTTATTATTTTTAAATGTTAATTTTTAAAGGTATATGAGAGTCTAAAATCTGAGACACTTGGTGTTTGTAAATAGAGTAGTCTTAATGCAGAGCCTTAACTCCATTTTAAGTCTTGACATGAGTCAAATTCACATTGAATTTTAAAGTTGCCTTTTCTAATAGTAGTTGTTCTTCCCAGTGCTCAACCATATACCTTTAAGGAAATGTTTATCTCTGTGGCGTAATACATCAGCAGCTTGTTCCCAAACATCTTTCCTCTGTGGTCAAACAGATGCATGATGTGATAGCCCTTAAGTGTGCTGACATACAACATTATGGATAAATCTTCTTTACAGTAGATCGAAAATATATACTTGGGAAAGCAGTTTTAATAACATATTCCCAAAAAAAAACAGGTCCTGCAATTGTCTTGTGACCATCCTGAAATCACCTGAAAAGAACATGATTACAATTATGTACCCTTAACCAATTGTGTTATCTATCTCACATATATGTTATACACCAATTCCTCTGAAGGCCCTATTTCAAGGTAGCCGACTTCCAACTCTTCTGATTCCTTTTCAGCCAGCCATAATATTGCAAGCTCTAATTCCTGCTTAAACAGTGTAAGAATGCTTGCTTCTTCGTTGCTCTTCAGAGCAGCCACTTTCATTTTGTGATATTGAATGTCTTCCTAGTCCAGATCATCTCGACTTTCAATAAAGATCTTTGATTTTACCCTTAAAGATTGTGAGCTTTCACTTTGGGAAAAAAAAGTTATGCAGCCATCAAAAAGTATTTTGTAATATGTTCAAAGCAACATTATATAGCAAAATATCCTGGTCTCCTAAATTCTTTCTTCTCAGTGAATATGCTGCTTTTTCTGTTCACAGGTAATTATGAAAACACTTTTTCTTTGTTTCATATTGTGTTCTTTTTAAGGCAAATGATATGCATTTGAATACCTAAAACAATTAATTAATATGAAAATATTAACTCATACTAGAAAAGTTAAAAAATACCATCTCTGAATCTTCTCCCTTACTAAATGAAAAGATGATTGCAATTGAGAAAGGATATATAATATTTTTATCTTTGTTTTATTCAAAATAAATAAATAAATAAAAGAAACCATAAACTTGAGAAATAGAATCTGAACATAGCATTCAAGCATTTCTTTCCTTTTCATGACAACTCATTTTTGATTCACCATTTCTTTCCAAAACAGCAGAAGAAACAACAACAAAGGTTATGTTCATATTTCTTTAGAAGTATCATGTAAGAATTATTTTGTGTTTTTGAATCAGGAAGTTATATTGGAGTCTATCAGAAGTTCACGTGGGTTTCTTTATAGTTAAAATTATTTGGCTGGGAATTCTATTTGTGTAGCATTTTGTTGTTGTATTTGTATTATAATTAAGAAAATTGAGTAAGGCAGAGACATTGTACTTCACTAGGGATTATGGGGATATAATGCAGAAAATAAGTATATATATTATTTTTATATAGATGATATCAACCACATCAAAAGGAATATGAAAGTAACCTTTGTTGTTGTGTTGTTGTTATGTGCCCTCAAGTCAGACCCTACTCATAGCTACCCCTCCTTGGGTTTCTGAGGTAGCATCACTACAGAAGTAGATAGCCCAACTGTCCTTCTGAGGAGTGGCTGGTGGGTTTGAACCTCCAGCCTTCTGCTTAGCAGTCAAATGCCTTAGGCACCATGCCACCAGAGCTCCCATATAGGAAACTAGAATCCATTAAAACTTACCATATAGAAACTTAATTCTTTAAGTAGAAATGTTTTAAGTTAACACAATTTATCATTAGTCCTTAATGGCAGGGGAAAAACAGCTACCCCTTGACTTAATTTAGTGTAAGCACTTGGCTGCTAACCTAAACTTTGGTGGTTTGAATCCATTCAGGGGCCCTGTGGAAGAAAAAATCTGGCTTTCTCCTCCTGTAAAGATTACAGTTTAGGAAATCTGATGAACCACTTTTAGTCTGTCACACTGGGAAGCTATGAGTTAAAAATCTACCTGACAGCAGCTAAGAACAATGGGCTTAAATCCCCTCTGTTGCCTGTCCCCAAAATTAGCTTTATTTTAAATAATTGGCCAAAGTCTATTACAATCCATGAGAAACCACAAGCAGAGATATAAGCAGATTTGTTCTTTGTCTGGTAAGGTTCACCTACACACATTTCCTTGGTAACTATCATTCTTTATGGCCATCTTGTTCCAGGTGAGGTGATCATGTCAGGTTTAAACCTCAGAGGGGAAGCAATTATGCCTCCAGGTATAACAAATGGATGACAAAAATACCCTGAGAGGATTCCTCTGGAGGTAGTGGGAAGAGCACACAGCTCTATGTGCCTGTGTGCATAGCCCAACTTGCTCGAGAGGCTTTATGTAAGTGGAGGGTTTCTTCTGCCTCCACCCTCTTTCCATATTACACAACTCAGTCATGGAAATAAGAATCTTGGTCTTTACTAACAAGGATTCATATAAGTTAACAATGTGTACAATGTAATGTCTTCCCCTTATATTTGGTACCCTAGGAGTTCTCAATTTGAAATAGTTTGTGGTACAAACTTAGAGTTACTGGTGGGATGATTTAATGGATGATGTCTTGATTTAATAGTACTCCTGTGACACAAAACAAATGAGTGTCTTTAAAGAAGAGACTTTCATTTTCTCACAGTTTTGGATCTTAAAATTTCAAATCAGTCTCAGCCTTGTGGATTCCTTTTTTTTTTTTTTTTTTTGGTAGGCATTCTGGAGCTCCTTGGCTTCTTTCTGCTGGATATATGGCATCTGTCTTATCTGTCTTCCTCCTTGGATACTTGCTGCTGTGTCTATTCTGGTCTTTTTTTTTTTTTTTTAACTCAGAAGTGATTAAGTTTAGGACATACCCTGCACTGATAATGGACTCTAACACAATGAAGAAAACTCTATTTCCAAACAGGATTATAAGAGTTAAGAATACAACAGATATTTTGAGGGAGCACAATTCAGTCCATAACAAATGAAAATATCATATTGCTTTAAACACACATGGTAGAACCATTATATTCTCCTTCCATGGGTTACCCACATGAATTATCAACTGAACATTTTAGGACCCTGTCTTAAAGCCATAGCTTAGAGCACCATCTTAACTTGCTGTATCTTAAGCATGGTGTGACAGAAGGACAATCAACTGGGAAACAAAAAAGCTAGGCTGTTGTCCTCACTGTGACAGACTTGCGGTACATCTTTGGATAAATTATTTTATTTTATTTTTGCTATTTCACAAGATTAGACTAAATGATCTCTAAACTTCCTTTCAGCCCTGAACTATTAACAAAAAAACGTATTCTATAAATCATGGATATCTTATGTAGAATAAGGAGACAAGTTCTGCAGTAATATTTACTTTTTAAATCTGTAATATTTCTTTGAGTCTTATTTAAATCTTATTTAATTTATTTGATGCAAATGCCTTGGCCACATTGTATCACCAATATGTTCAGTCTATAGAAGTAATAACCCAAATCTTTTGTCTGCATGGCACCAGATTAATTTGGCTAAAATTTTTACTAAGTTGGCTGGTGGTTAAGTGATGAGTGGATGTTCTCCCTAAGCACCAGGGAGTCATGGGGCCTTTTATAAGGATTAGGAAGATTCACTGCAGATACACCAGGGAAGTTCTACACCAAGGCTTCACCAAGTATCCACCATTCTTCTGGGCTTGATTCATAGTGCCTAGTTGGAATGGTCATTCAGTTAGAACTGTATGGTGGCAAACAAATTTGACAGTAAGATTTTGTTATATTTGTGTTTCATTCTTCCATGTAAATTACATGTGAAAAAGAAACATGTTATAAATTAAATGATATATGCACACTAAGGGAGCTCTGGTGGCATAGTGCCTAAAGCATTTGACTACTAACCGGAAGGTTGGCAGTTCAAACCCACTGGCAACTCCTTGGAAGAAAAACTGGGCAATCTACTTCTGTTGAGATACCGCCTTGGAAACCAAGGAGGGGTCACTACTAGTTGAAGCAACTCAATGGAAGTGAGTTTTTTGAGTTTACACACTAAAGTGTTATCACTCCATTTATACATACATATGCAGAAATAAAGTGATATAAAGTATAGAATTGAAGGAAAGAATAAATGTCTTTTTTGTTTTTTTTTTTGGAAAATAGTGCCTCTGAAAGGAAAAAAAAAAAAATTAATTTCTGTATACATAATCCCAAGTAAGTTTATTTTAACATTAAGTAAGTATATGGATTAAAGAATGTTGGCTGGTCAAAAGATTTTAGTAAGAACACTTTTGTTATTTTGAGCAGCTTCAAACTGGCATCAAAAATAAATTATAGTAGTTTTAAATTGAAATTTCATTCCTGGCTAATATGAATGAACATATTTTATGTTTAATAGATGATTGCAGTGAGTAATAATAAACTGCTAATTCTTTTGTTTGAAATGCTGTTTTTATGTAATTATTTTAAAATTAGTACTAATTTATAGTAATGAAATGTCTTACTAATGAAGAAAATACTCTAATATATCAACTAATAGCATAGGTTGAATAAATGATTTAGTATAATTTGAGGTTGATAATTAAATTCATTATATTTTGATTCTGATAGTGAAATATATTAAGTGGAAGAGATTTCTCTGGCATATACAATATTTTTTACAGAAGAACAATCTATTTATCTTCCAAAAACAGAGATAACAATATTTCAACTTTACTATAAAAAAGGTCTATTTTTCTGATGATTTAACCTATGTTTGGAACAACAGTAAACTAATTAGATAAATATTTCAACTATTCAACATAATGTTATTAAATCTTATATGATTTAAAATATATCCCATATTTGTAATTACACTGCTAATAATATTCATCATGTTGATTCAATAATTAAAATGTCACAGTCAGGACAGGAATGGACTACATGGTTGCCCGAAATATTTTGCCATAGATTCATTTTGGTATGTTAAGACATTAACAAGTTGCTTTTTATCAGATCCTAGCATTCCAATACACCAGCCACTCCTCGGAAGAAAGATAGGCCAATCTACTTCCATAGTGATACTGCCTCCACATCCCAAGGAGGGGTCACTATGAGTGGGGTCCCACTCGAGGCACATAACAACAACAAGCATTCCAATAGTTCTGGTGGTGTAGTGCCTAAGGCATTTTTCTGCTAACCAGAAGGCTGGAGGTTCAAACCCACAAGCCACTCCTAAGAAGGAAGATTAGGCAATCTTCTATCACCTCAGAAACTCAAGGAGGGGTTGCTGTGAGTTGAAATCGGCTGGAGGGCAATGGGCTGGGTTAGCATTCCAATTATGGATTCATGAAGGATTTTTTATTATCATACACATAAAACACATAGTATGAGCACTAACATATGGCTACTTAATATAGCTAGAGGACAGGAACTACTCATACTATAAATAAATGTATATTTTTTGTTGTTACATGCCATCGAGTCAGCCCTGACTCATAGTGACCCCCTCCTTGGGTTGTTGAGGCAGTGTCACTGCGGAAGTAGATTGCCGAATCTTCCTTCTGAAGAGTGGCCGGTGGGTTTGAACTGCTAGCCTTCTGGTTAGCAGTCAAGTGCCTTAGGCACCATGCTCCCAGCGCTCTTAAATTTAGGAGGAAAAAAAAAAAAATAGAGAACAAAATAGCACACAAACAATCAAGTTTCAATCAGAGCACATATAGCAATGGCAGTTAGAGACAGCAGATATCACCATGAATTGAGGCTCCTGCAATTGATACAAAAGACTACAGATTCTGAGCAGGGTTTCAAGGATTATGTAAAATTTATAGGGAAAACAGGACGACCAATCTGAATGGAATGACCATACAATCAGAAGAAAAGAAGAGGCGCTCAGAGTAGCATTATCTAAGAAATATGATCTTAGCCACAAATATAAGCCAGATAGGTAAATTTTTTAGTGATCACATTCACAAAAGTAAAAGCATGCACATGAAATTAAATTATCGTTTAAACATGTAACCAATATATAAAAATTTTAAAAGGGGTATCTTACATTTTTAGGAGGTAGTTGCTATTGTTGTTAGTTGACATCAAGTTGATTGCAGCTCATGGTGACCCATATGTGCAGAGCAGACCTGCTCCATAGAATTTTCAAGCCTGTGACCTTCCAGAAGCAGATCACCAGGCCTGTCTTCTGAGGTGCCTCTGGGGAGGTTTGAACTGCCAATCTTTTGGCTAGTACTTGAGTGTTTAACCCATTGTGCCACCCAGGGACCCATTTTCAAAATCCTTATAGCACATTTCAATTTGGTCTAATTGTATTTCAAGTATCCAATAATCATTGGTTACTGATGGCTACTATAAGGTTGTCCTCAAACACTCTCCACAGGCCTGCTTGGCTGAGCATTTTCATAAGTATCTTAAATGAAGGAATGCAGCATGTCTTAGTGAATTTATGTAATGTGTTCATGAGACAATCAGAAAATCAAAAAATATGATCCAAAGAACACTTTGGTCCCTATCTTAATGGACCTTCTTGCTATATTTGCCACTATAAATTACTTTCTCTTTCTTAAATCTACATACTGATAAGATTTTCTTCTGCTTCATTGACTAATTCTTATTTTGTCTCTTAGTTGGATCCTTGTGCTTTGCTCTCCAATGTTGATGATTCATAGGGTTCTCTTTTTGACCCCTATTTTGTTCTCATTCACAAACTCTCCCAAAAATATCCTAATATCATATATACTCATATCACCCAAATTTTAACTTTGAGTATTACCTCTGTTGTAAACTAATTATTTTATAAGAACAGCAAATCCATTATCCTTCCTTCTACACATATTGTATAGCTCACATTAGATATTTCACCACTGTCTACTCAATTAGAAATCTGATATTTAGTCTTGACACCTCCAACTTTTTTAACAATCAATAAATTCTATCAATTTCATCAACTTAATATGTATCAGTCCTTCTCTCCCTTTATCCCTACTTAAATCATTCATTTCACTTGATCTTTGCCTGTTCCTTGGAATAAAGCAACAATCTTTCTCACTGATTCCCCTTTTTGCTACCCAATGCCCTCCAACCAATTCTCCCAACTTCTATCAAAGGGCTGTGAAATGAAGCTCTGACCACCTTTACTCTTTTGCTTAGAAGAGTACAGTATTTGTCACTGCTTGAGGAGGGAAGGCCCAAGCTGTCTAATCCTCTATCTCCTCTTTCTTACTTTCCTTTCTAACTTTATCCTTCCTTTCCCCAATTTCTGAGCTGAACTTCATACTTTTCCAGTACAGAAATCCATAGAGCTCATCACAAACATAATCTACATGTGCCTTCTGAGATGTGTGAACTTACTTAGATGGATGGTTCTTTCTCTCCTTCACTTTCTTCAGCACTAGACTAACTTGCATTCATCCTTTATGTGCCCACTTAGGTATCACATCATCTCCTTGTTGTTGTTGTTGTTGTTATGTGCCGTCAAGTCGGACCCAACTCATAGAGACCCGTCCTTGGGTTTCCAAGGCAGTATCACTATGGAAGTAGATTGCCCCAACTTCCTTCTGAGGAGTGGCTGGTGGGTTTGAACCACCAGCCTTCTGGTTAGCAGTCAAGTCCCTTTTGGCACTATGCTACCAGAGCTCTTATCATCTCCTTAAAGGGTTGTAAATTTACTGATATCAAAGAATGCTTCAGTCTCAGTTGGGTGTTCTTGCTGCAGTCTAAACATAACTCTGTCACAGTATTCAAAATATGTACTAAATTATCTGATGTATATCTCAGCCACCAAGCTGTAAAGATTTTGAAGAATAATAATCTATTGTCTCCTATTCATCTTTGTATCTCTAATACCTAGCACAGTGCCTTCCATAAGGGTTTACTGAGCTCAACTGCAATCAGATTAAAAACATGAATGTTCGCATGTAAATGCTTACAAACATAAAGAGACACAGAATTACTCCCAGGTTGAGTAAAGAGTATTTAATTTGGAAGCAGGACATGTGAAAATATCAAAACATAATAAATTAAAAGGTTAACATGTATGAACAGTGAATGCATCTCCTTCCAAAATCTGATTTGTATTTAAGTGATCATATTTGGAAATATTTAACAGTTTCAATTCTAACCTTCCTTATCAACACCTGAACCACTATGTTTAGTTCTCATTGAACAAAGAAAAAAAAAAATGGTAATTAGTGTTGAAATTGTCTCATATGACCCATAGTACCAATTCACTGCTCTAACCTTCATTTCACTCATCTGCAAAACAAACAAACAAACAAACAAAAAACTAGGCCTCCAAGGACACTCCTGGATCTAAGATTGCACAATTTAATGCTCTGTCTACATTAAGGATAGAGAAGCCAAAGGATAGAGTGAGAGAAAATAAAACAAACCTTCTTTTATCTCAGTTCATGCCATTTGCACCTATTAAAACACATCCACAGTTATTATGACTAAAGCTCCAAAGTTTCATGAATTTAAACTATTTAAAATATGTATGAGTTAATATTTCATTCCAGAAATATGTAATCAGGAAGACATGTGAAAGTGTTTTATTTTTATAACTATAATAGATATTACATGATAATATTTCCATGAATGCTAATGACACTAGTTTCATTTTTATTTCCTCAAGATAGAATAGTTGAATTAAGATAATGTTGAATCTAATAGACATTTAATTCCTTATCCAACCATGCTCAGGAAATCAATGGGATAAAACCAAGATGTAAGTGAACTTTCTTTTGGTCAGTCATGTCATATAGATGTGTGAAATATCTTCATAGTTTTCTATAAGAAGTTCTGAGCACTATTAAAAATAGATGAATTCACTATGGCTTTAAGTGGCAGTTTATTGAATATACTGCTGGTGAACAGTAAACTCCTGTTAGCTGGATTGTGGGCAGACTAGTAAAAATATGCTCCATAGAACACAAGTGTTAACTTTAAACACATCATCATCATAAAAAGAAATGATTAAGACTATAAGACTACACTGAGAAGCACAGCTGATGAAGATGGCAGATACCCAGTGTGATCTCTGCTAGGTAGGAGAGTCTGTAAAAGAATATTCTTTTAAGGCTTTTTCTGTTTGTTTGTTTTTGTTTTTAAATCTTGTGAGTATGTGTTTACTTATTAAGGAGCTGTGGTGACATAATTTTCAAATGCTTGGCTGCTAACTGAACTCTGTGGTTCGAACTAACCAGATGATTCACAGGACAAAAGAAAAGGACCAGCAATTTGCTGTCATAATTATTTCAGCCTAAAAAACACTATAGGGAGGTTCTACTTTGTCTTATGGGGTCACTAGTGTTGTAATTGACTCAATAGCACATAACAACAACAACATGTGTTTAGTGAAAATATATGGACAACACAGCATAGAAAAAATAAAAATTTAAAGTTCAATATTCTTTCTATTCCATCTCCAAAGCAACTTACCAGATAAAACCACTGATAACAGCTTAATACATGAGTCGAGATATTTTCTATGCCACTGTAATGAAAGATAAAGTGGAATCTTTCTGATTGCCCTGCAACTGTTAAATAAAGGATAGACTTGAGGACAAAGGGATATATTCTAAAAATTGAAGCAAATTCTACCCCTCAGAGCTTACTGAGATGTGAGGAATGAACCCAACTCCAATCCCCTCCTCGACTTTACTATATGCCTTAAGAGTTGAGAGAAAGGTTTTGGTTGTCAGAGTCCTCACCATTTTGGGGAAGGCAGTATTCATAAAGAAGGCACTTCTTTCCTTAAACAGGCATGAGTTATCAATATGTTCAAAAAATAAAAATAAATAAAAGAAGTATGTCAACATTAAATTAACAAATATAGATTCTCAGGAAGGAGATAGAAAAGATTGAAAAAAAAAAAAAAAAAAAGAAGAAGAACCAAACAGAAAATACAGTTGAAATTTTACCCTTGAAAGTACAATTGTGGAAATGAAACATTCACTAAAGGAGTTCAAGAGCAGACAAAAGATGTAGGAAGATTCAGTTAACTTGAAGAGAAATCAACAGAAAATTTCAGAACTAAAGAATAGAGAGAAAATAGATTGAAGAAAATGAAACAACACATTCACAAAAACCTATCAGGCAATATCATGTTTACAAGTTTATGTGTTTATGTGATTAAACCAACAAAACAAAGCCACTTCCATTAAGTTGATTCTGATTTATATTGGCCCTATAGGACAGAGTAGAACTGCCCCATAGGTGTACAAGGTTGTCCATATTTACAGAAAGGAACTCTGGTAGCACAGCTGTTAAAGAATTAGGGTGCGAGGTAAAAGGTCAATGGTTTGAATCCATGAGAAATATGAGTCCATCTGCTTGTAAATTAAGATTTACAACCTTGAATATCCTATGGGGTAGTTCTACTCTTTCCTATAGGATCACTATGAGTTGGAATTGACTCAATAACAATAGTTATGGTGGTTTGGTTTAAGTATTTACAGAAGCAGCTAGTGTGTTAAATTGTCAATATTTCACTTGGTAATAGAGTGCCTTAACCACTCTGCTACCAGGGTTATTTATGTGACTAGAATCCCGGGGAAAAAGAAAGAAAGAAAAGGGAGGAAAATATATTTGAAGAAATAATGGCAGAAAACTTCCTATTTTAGTCTAAAAAAATGTATTTCCCCACAAAGTTGCTTAATGTAACTCAAATGGGATATATACCAAGAGATTCATGTATATACACCTCATACTTAAACCTTGAAAGTAGCAAAAGAACAAGTAGTAATCACCTAGAAAAGATCCACAACAAGATTATAGCTGATTTTCCATAAAAATAAGCACTGATGGCCAGAAGCCATGGAATGGCATATTAAAAGTGCTAAAAGAAAAAGAGGAAAGAAACAAACACTAAGAACCAAGATTTCTATATTTAGAATATAAATATAAATATAAATCTGTCAATGCTCTAGGTGAAATAAATACATTATCATATAAACAAAGAAAGAGATCATTTGTCGCTAGCAGACAATCCTTAAAAAATACTAAAAGGGGTCCCTTAAGTGGAAAGAAACTATAACTAATGCCAACAAAATCTATAGGAAAAAATGAAAATGTACGGAAATGGTAAATATATAAGTTAATAAGAAAAGTTCTATAAATATATTTATTTCATTTATTATCTTAGCTTCTTTAAATGGTACACAGTCATTTAAAGAAGTAAGTATAATACTATTGTTAGGCTTATAGCAAATATAATAGATATGACAATAATAATGCAATGGAAGGAGAGTATGAAGCTATATCAGAACAAAAGATTAATATTTTATCACAATTGAATTACATTCAGGTCAATTATGGTAAGTAAGTAAGAAATTGCTAATGAAATAACTAAAAAAAATTGTAAAATTATCAATTGAG
>NW_006921960.1:1021677-1022744 GCF_000298275.1 Orycteropus afer afer
TATATACATGAAAAATTAATAGAAAAATAGCAAATGTGTATAAAACCATGTTGCTGTTGTTGTTATATGCCGTCAAGTAGCGACCCCTCCTTGGGTTTCCAAGGCAGTATCACTATGAATTAGATTTCCCAACTTTCCTTCCGAGGAATGGCTGGTAGGTTTGAACCACCAGCCTTCTGGAAAGCAGTCAAGTGCCTTAGGCACAACGCTACCAGAGCTGCTGTAGAAAACCATAGATACGTCTAAATACCCCAACTTATTTTTATTTATTTATTTTAGTGTGCATTAGGTGCAAATTTACAGAGCAGAGCTTTTTTATACTCAACATTTCATGTACATTTGGTTTCACTCCCCAATTACCATCCCCAACCCTAACCCACTCTCCTCCCCTCCCTGCCCAGTATCCCCTTCCCCCATGCCCCTCATAGTTACGAACTCCTGTGTGATCGGCATTTCCTCTTTGTGAATGTTGCTCTTCTGGTACCCTGTGGTAGATTGCTCCAAGGGATTCATCTCCATAGGGTATGTGGTTGGGTCACCCTGGGTTGAGTGGTCTGTGTGCATGTCTTATTTACTATTGGGCTGAGAGCCAGCCCCTGGGAGTGAGTTTTATTCCAGGCCTGAAGTGTATTCCAGGGCCATTTTCTTGGGGGTTCCACCAGACTCCATCCAACCAGTAATTCTGGTCATTATTGTGTTTTTTGGATTTTGTTCCACAGTTTTCTTTCCACTCTATCCAGGATATCCAGTTTTGATCCTTTCCCGAGTGGTTGGCATGGTATCTGGGCACCATCTAGTTCTTCTGGTCTCAAGGTCCATCAAGTCTTCTGGCTGATTATTTCCAAATGCCCTTGGTTTTTTACACTCTTCTTCACTTCCAATGATAGACCATTAGCTGCATCTTAGACAGCCACTTGAAAGCTTTTAAGACCCCAGTCACTACTCAGCAATATAGGTTGTAGAACATGATTTTTATGTGTTTTGTCATGCTAATTGAGTCTGGTGTTCCCCAATACTATGGTCCTGAGTAGATAGATCCATTGGATCTCTGTCCCACAGTGTCTGGC
>NW_006921960.1:1022969-1024553 GCF_000298275.1 Orycteropus afer afer
TATATATATACTTCATACTAGAGGCACACCTTTGATTCAAAGACATAAATATGTTTAAACTAAAGTGGAGAGAGAAAGATTTATCATGATATATCGTAGAAACAGCAACCATAATAAAGTTAGACTGGCTATAAGTGCCATTAGACAATATTACCTTTAAGCCAAGAAATACCATAACAGAAAGAAAACATATTTCATAATGATAAAAAGTTTTAAGTATCTGGAAGATATAACTATTTTAAATATATATATACATCTGATAACATAATGTCAAAATTCATGAAGAAAAAACTAATGGAATTGAAAAGAGAAATAAAAAATAAAGCATGTGTTGGAGAATTCAAGACTAATCTCAATAATGATAGAATAAATAGAAAATAATGAAGTATGTAAAAACTTAAACAACTCTACAATCCTTTGGAATATGAAAAGAACACTTCACCTAATTTAAAGATTGACTTCTGAGAGTAAAATTTGATTGGTTGGAACATGCAAACTTTGTAATTCAATGTGTCCAAACTCTGGTACAAATTAGATTAGGTTCGTTGCCTTTGCTGCTCTGATCCTCAGCTTCCTCATATATTGAATGGGAAAAATAATAAATTTCTTTCCTAACTCAAAGCATTTTTAGCTGATATAAGTTAAAACAATCTATAATCATAAGTCACTACCCAAATAGGCATTATTCTGATTCTCATTGAATGAAAATAAATGTTTTACAATACTGTACCAAAAGGCGAGTCTTGTTAGGTGCTTTCGAGTCAGTTGCAACTCATAGTGACCCTGCGTACAATAGAACAAAACACTGCCCAGCCCTGTGCCGTCCTCATAATCCTTGCTGTGCTTGAGCCCATGTTGTAGCCACTGTATCAATCCATCTCATTAAGTGTCTTCCGCTTTTTCGCAGACCCTCTGCTTTACCAAGCATGATAATCCTCCAGGGAGTGGTCCCTTCTGACAACATGAACAAAGTACGTGAGATGAAGTGTGGCCATTGTTGCTTCCAAGGAGCATTCCAACTATACTACTTCCAAGGATATTTGTTTGTTCTGGCTGTTCAGGCAAGTAGGAGTCTTTAGTCGTGTGAAAATATACCTCCTTTAAATATGATATTAATAAAATTTACTGGCACAAAACACCTGCTCAATCAACTGAATAGAGTGGACACTAAAGAACAAGATAATAATTAATATTTAAGTAACTGCTAATGGAATTTCCACACAACATATTATGTTGTTGTTATTAGATGCCATGGATTTCAAATCATGGCCACTCCATATGTTACAGAGTAGAACTGCTCCGTAAGGTTTTCTTGGCTATAATTGTAACAGAAGCAAATTACTAAGCCTACAATATGGCCAGGTGAGTGGGAACCATCAACCTTTAGGTCAGCAGCTGATCACAGTTTGCTCTACCTAGGGACATTACAACATGTAAGACAGCCATTAAAACTGATTACGATGATTTTTCTCTTATTTCAAAATTATTGATTAAGTGAACTTCAGAATGAAATAGTATAATGTACAATTACCATCATACCATGGAAGGAATGCAAAAGATTATATGATTAAAATGAAAATAATC
>NW_006921960.1:1025838-1033302 GCF_000298275.1 Orycteropus afer afer
GGAGACATGAATGTCAGAGATGAGAGAACAGCAAGTCCAACCCAATTCCTTTGTAGCCAGAGGAATGAAGTGCCAGAAGGGAGAAGAGGTTTGTTCCAGTTCACCATCAGCAACTGAGGTAGAAAATGGGGATATGGGGGAGCAGTCACAGGAGAGGCTGTCTTTCCACAAGAAGTACAAGAACGTGGTCAGGTTTGGTCAGACTTCTGGTAACAGCCCAAGACCAGGAGGAAGGAGATTTATTTTGGTTAGTCTCCTAACTACCCAGTACTCCTGCTGAGCTGCTGACCCCACATCCATCTTGGCCATGTACTCCCGTGCTCTCCAAGGCACAGGATGCAGGAATGCTGCTTACCATGTAGCTGATGGAGGCTGATTTCTGCTCCCTGGAACTTGTTCTTGTCCTTCTGCTCCATCTAAATGACAGAGGAGTTGCATCTCCGGCCAGACCAGGCAGATACAGGCCCCAGAGTATGCCTCTGCTGTCATCCTTCACCTCCAGCCCCTGTCTGTGGCCACATGTTCAGTCAGCAGATCTGAGAAATGGCAATGCAGGCGCTGGAGCTCAAAATGCCCAGGCACATGGCATGTGGTGAGAGCTGTCATGGCCCCAAGAGGTGCCTGCTACTTACCACCGCTGTCCCTGTCTGGGGCAAAGAGCCTCTGCCACCTTCTGACCACTCACCCTCCACTAGGCACTGTCCACTAGCTACATGTGTGTGTGTGTGTGTGTGTACATATTTACTGAATTGAACATTCAAAATAATGAAACCATACTCAGCAGTTTGTTTCTGGATTCTGTAATTTTATAAATATGAATACATCTGTCTAATACCAAACATTGTCATTTAAGTGGAATCAAGTATTCTCAAAATATATGAGAGATGGAAAACCTTATATTTCATAAATAACCACAATAGCAGCCATGAAACCTCAAAATATTTTAAAAAGCATGTCTTTTCCCAGAAAGTTTTACCAGGTTCGACTGACCTGGAACTCTGATCTTTATAATCTGTCTAGTTTTAAATGCATTAAAGTTTAATCTTTAGACTGGAAAAAAGATGTGGATGATAATTCCAGAAATAGTCTTTTTGACATTACACCATAGTGAACTTGGCAGCCTGATCTTTTCTCCTTCTGGTGTAACCCCAGCATCTCTGGTTCATTTAATTCTTTAAAGTTTAATTAAAAAACAGCAGGAAAAGCCAAGAAGATAAAGCATATGAAAATCCCTTTATAGCTTGTAGTGCAGTGAAAACAAGTTTAAGAGAATGAGGAAAATACATTGTTCAAAGATGAAAATAATCAGCCATCCGAGAAGTGTGTATCAGATATGCAATGATTTTTCACCCAGTTTCTTCCTGCCTCTTCTACAGTATTATTTAAGCTTGTTATTATATCTAGTATATTGTGGTGTCATCTTCATAATATTGTAATTTCAGTTTGTACTGAATTATATGATCATTTCAATAATGTAGCAAATATAAGACCCTAGCTGTGGATTTGTTGAAAGGCAAATTAACTTTCTACCACTCTTCTATGGTATGGAATTGATCTGTTTGTAATATAATTTTAACCTGAATTGGAATCTAGAATAAATTAAAATGAGACATAGTGCCTAGCCCAGTGCGTTGCATGGAGATTCACTCAATAATTATTTTCTCCATGATGAGATGGTTGAATAAATGAATGGGTGAAGAAAGAACATAGTTGGGGAAGTAGGAAAAAAAATTTAAAACAATGACATTTTTTGTACTAGGAATATTTTCAGTAATAAACCTGAATAATTTTTTTATTATTATTTCCATATGTTCCATTGGTGCATTTGGTATGTATTAAATTCTTATTTGAGATAGAAAAATCAAATATATAGGCTTGCTTATTTGATTAGGTTATCTGATTTTCCTGAGCCAAGTGAAATTATAGACTATGTTGATGGAGCAGTTTAACAGTGCCCAGAAGGGAAAAATTCTTGAAGAACCAAGTGATCTCAGAATGTTTGCAAACTAGAGGAAGAATAAATGGAAAATAATAAATCACAGGAATAAATGCAATTTCCAAGAACCCCCACTCTGTTATCTCCAGAAAAGTGTGACACAGTTCCTTATATTTTCTTTGCCTGATGTTGGTGGCATTTTCATTCTCCCAATCATCCCACCATAGACCTTGGAGCTTATCTTACAGCTTCCATGAAATGTTATCTGACTACTTCACTTTGGCTTCTACTCAGCCAGGAATTTTTGCATAAATGTTTATAAACCAAGAGCATATTTCCTTCAAGGGAGAGAACAACCCTTGTTGGCCATGCTACTACTTCTTCCTCAAAAATAGTTAAGAACAAGAAGTTTTGAATGATGTTAGGGTCTAAGTGTCTTCTAAGAATAGTTCCTCACTGGTTCTCTTTGACCAGTTTGTCTTCATTCTACCTTACTTGTGTCAGCACCATTAGTTGGTCTTGATTTATGACTTATTAGCTGATTGAACTACATCTTCCTGGTCAGATAAGTTCTTCTTTATTCTGTTTATTCCAAGGAGATTCTTACCCTCTTCCCTTATGTGTCTTCTGACACACATATCCCTTTCTTTTGCCCATTTCTTTATAATCATAAAATATTTCTATTTCTACCTTTTTTGAGGAAGCACCCTAACATTTTCCATAGTGGTTGGACCATTTTATAATACCATCACCAATGTATTAGAGTGACAATCTTTCCACAGCCTCATCATATTTGCTGTTTTCTTTTTCTTTCTTTCTTTTTTTGATCATTTACATTTTTGCAAGAGTTCAGACACATTTTGAATTCTGGCTCCCATTAATAGCCAAAGCCAGGACCATAGCAGTACAAGACCAGAGGTATAGCAATAACCAGTGCTGAAATTGTAATTTCATGAATACCAGAAAGATAATCATGTGGTCATGAATGTCACAGGTAAACTGAACATTATTTAAATACAGAAATGGCAATTATTTTTCAAATATATACAAAATCTATTATGGTCAATATAATAAAATTGCAGAAGGTCAGGATTCAGAAAAACATGTATCATTGTTAGCTTCTTCCATCAATACACAGCAATAGCAATAATAACATAATCACTAATTGGTATAATTTGAGAGGTTCTATACACACTTCCCAAGTTGATATAGGTCATCGGATATACTCAAAATATAGCCAGAGACTATCCAGTTTTCCATTATGTTTAGGTCAGGCACTTCTCACAGTGTTTTGCAGCTATTTTCTTGCTTTGCTCTCATAGTGACCCTATTAATAGATTTTATTATGTCCCCACTTTTGAAATGAGATGAGTGATGTACAGACAGGTTAAGTAACTTGCCTAATATCATACTATAAATGATTACAGAAATTAAATTAGCCAGTCTGACTGCAGAGTAGATACTCATAAGCAATTTACCTTGTACAGCTTTGTTTCCCTGCATACTGTAGTTTTCTTTATATCTCTATTGGTGTGTATAAAACTGGATATTGACATGTTTTTGACAGTTATGATATGAATGCCAAGAACAGTTCCAGGTAGTTCTGTCAGCATAGGAAGAAAAATTGCGCCAAGAGAAAACAAATACCATATTTTTACACAAATAAAATGTGTCTTCTACATTTATTTGCCAGCTATTTCCTCTCCCTGGAAATTACCTGGGAGGTAATTTTTAAAAGTGCTAGATAGATAGATAGATGGGAGCTCTGGTAGCATAGTGGCTAAGGCACTTGACTGCTAACCAGAAGGCTGGCGGTTCAAACCCACCAGCCAGTCCCCAGAAGGAAGGTTGGGCAACCCTACTTCCGTAGTGATACTGCCTCGGAAACCCAAGGAGGGGTCGCTATGAGTCGGGGCCGACTCGACGGCACATAACAACAACAACTATATATATATATATATATATATATATATATATATATATATATATTTACAACATGTTAAAAAAATTGGTATTGTGATGCTTGAAAAGATGTCTTCCTGGGGAGGGAGTTGTTGGTGAACAAATATAGAAAATATGAGTTATTTCTAGAAAAATATTATTTGGAAGGTCGATTAACATTTTGTTGTGTCTGGTGGATGCTGGCGTAGTATTGATTGGTAAAAAATGTGGCAACTTCCATCAAATAGCATATACTCAAGTTGGGGAAACAGTGAAAAGTAAAGTGACAGGTGAGGTAGAGGAGCCATGAAACCACTTAGGAGACATAGAGCATAATCTGAGGGTGGGTGGCACAAAAGACTTCCATGACAGTAGAATAGATATGCCAACACCTGAGAATTAAGTCAAACAAACCCAGTAATAAAGAACCTGAGAGAGTGAGGTCATGTCAGGCAGAGAGAACATAAAATCAAAAGTCAAGTAAGGCCTGTGCACTAAGCAGGGGCAGCAGTGGGCAAATTTCACCTTTATTCCTAAATACATGGTAAAGATCCACATGAATTCAATTTCTACAAAAATTGCATCCAGGCTTCACCTTCTCACTTCTCCATCCTCATCACCAGCCACCCAACCAGTACTATCTTTGTGACTCCAGCCACACAGAGCTACTTTGGAGTTCACAAGTTAAAAGGATACTGTTTTTGTGACTGCCAAATAGGCAGATACTGGTTCCTGCTGGGTCTCACTACCATTTTGGGTTTATTAACACTCAGGAATGATTCACAGAATTCATGGAGAATATCTATACTTATAATTATCTATTTATTATAATCAAAAAGGATTTGTATGATGAGACATGTAGGGCAAGGCCTAGAAGGGTTCCAAGAGGGAGACCTCCATGTCTGAAAGAGAGTTGTCAGGGCATGTGACCCCACAGAAAGCAGATGTTTTCAACAACCAGAAAGCCCCCTAATTTTTATGACCAAAGTCCTTTTATTGGTTCTATTTCAGTCATGAACAGGGCCTCATGTATAATCATAGTTGACTGAACCATAAAATAATCATGATTGGTTGAATTATACCCCTTCCCTTCCTGAGTTTAGCTGACTAGGTCTGGTCTGTGTAGCCCCTATACATTTGCACAGATTTTCAGAACACTTTGATTACTCAGAAAATTGCAAGGGTTATCTTTCAAAATGAAAGAGGCCAGATGGAAATCTTTGTCTTACAGCGTGTTTCAGGGAACTGGCAACTATTCAATATTGCTGTTGTGTAAAACAAGAGCTAGAAAATAGCAGGAAAAAGTGTAATAATCAGTTACTTAAAATGAATGGAGTGTTTAGAAATAAAGTTAGGTATAAAATATAGGACTATCTTTCCTCAAAATTCCTCCTTCCTTTAGGAATGACCCTGCACAAATAGCGGTGGTGCTCTCATTAGCTGTTACAGAGTGAATTCCAACTCATGGTGAATCCATGTGTGCAGAGCAGAACTCCAAAGGGTTTTCAAGGCTGTCACTTATCAGATGCAGACCACCAAGCCTGTGTCCCTCCCAAGGAACCTCTCAGTGGGTCAAACTGCCAAATTTTCCCTTATTAATGAAGTCATTAACCATTTGCACTGCTCTGGCACTCTGTACAATGGGTGTCACCAGTCACAGTGTTTTTCCTATGTGGTGACTCTGTCCTGTGGCCAGTGTTGATAGATTTAGGAGTATAAACTTCACCTAAATTGCCATATTTGGAGTCCTTCTGAAGATCTTTCTTAATGAAACCAATAAAAGAAAAGCATTTCCTTGCCAGTGATTTGAACTTCTAAATCCATGATACAGAAGAGTTCTTTCTTTCCTCTCACATAGCAGAATATAATCTGGAGTAAGAGAGAATCAGATGTTTTCAACAACCAGAAAGCCCCCTAATTTTTATGACCAAAGTCCTTTTATTGGTTCTATTTCATAGTCATGAACAGGGCCTCATGTATAATCATAGTTGACTGAACCATAAAATAATCATGATTGGTTGAATTATACCCCTTCCCTTTATAGAGAAATAAAGCAAGTCACAGAAAAATCTGTCTCCCCAGAAGTAAATCTCTGAATATTTCAAATTGAATTCCTATAACTAGAATAAAGAGCTGGCCAATAAAGTATTTCATTTGATTGGACAGTGTGTTTTGTATGTGTATCAGACTAGGATAATCTAAGATCCTGCTGTGGCAGTGGGCAAATATAATGTGGAGATATGTCTTCTACTTGGTCAGTGCATGTCATAAAGCACAGGGAAAAAAAGGGAAAAAAATCAGGAAAGTCATCCCAACATAAAGATATTAAAAAAAAAAAAAACAAACTCACTGCTATCGAGTCAGATCCAACTCATAGAAACCCCTCCTTGGGTTTCCGAGGCAATATCACTACAGAAGTAAATTGCCCAACCTTCATTCTGTGGAGTGGCTGGTGGATTTGAACCTCAAGCTTTCTGGTTAGTAGTCAAATGCCTTAGGCACTACACTACCAGAGCTTATGAGATCACAACTCAAAGGGTTTGCAAAATTTGTTTTTATTGTCAGAAATTCTTTGCTGGCATAACCATGTTACAAAATATGGAGAGGAGTAGAATCCATAAGTCAGGTAAGTCTTTGTCCCTTGTGATTGAGGTCACAAAGCATTCTAGTCTCATATGTATATAATAAATATCTGATCAATCACTAGATCTTTTTCTTACACTGTACACATTTCCCCTATTATATTCTTATCTCACACAAAATTTGGATTAACTTCCTTAGACACAAATTTCACTCTACTTAGTGAAGTTAAAAGGCCAAATGTCATCAATTCGGGACGTAGTCAGAAAAGAAGCTATGTACTGTTATAGGAATTAGAATCAATTGGATGACAGAAAGATTCTTCTTCTAGAGTCTAATTGCATGTATTAACAGACATTTTTAACTAAATGGCCAGTTTTTCTTGTCCACCAGAGAAAGGTAGTAAATGATGGAAAGACTCTAGGTTGAATGTTCAGTAAAGCCTTAAATGAGAGGTAAAAGAGAAATTATTTTTGTCAGACTAGTGCTAGATGAGTTAGATAAGGAAGCCTTATGTGTGAGGAACACATGCTTGTCTAACACAGTAGACAGTAAGATAGATACATGGTGTCTAGATCTTCAAAAGTGATATGGCTAAAGGTATAGAATAAAAATTCAGCAGCATATACATACTGATTGAAGGAAAAGAATTGCCAGAAATTGCTTGGGAGTGCAGAGCTTGAAAGCACAGGATGTGAAGGTGAGGCCTTGATAGTTCTTTATTTAAACATGAATATAAACTTTAATATACATGTTTCATTCCTATGTAGGCTTGGTGGAAAAATGATGATTTACTTAATTTTTAATAATATTAAATGTTTCCTATTTTAATTGTCCACTAAAGAACTTCAAAACTTTAGCTCTGGGAGTTCCGGCAAGATAGCGGACTAGGCAGAAGGATTTCACAGACCTTCTTCAACAAAGAAAAGGGAAACCAATTAACACAGACACAGAAGATAATCTTGGACCCCTGAGCCTTGAAGGGAAGGATACAGAATTGGACTAAA
>NW_006921960.1:1055251-1070148 GCF_000298275.1 Orycteropus afer afer
TTCTCTCTCTCTCTTTCTCTCTCTATAAATATATATATATATATATATACTTCGCTGGTTTTTGTGTTTCTCTAGAGAACCCAATCCAACACAATTATCTTCTGAAATTGTTCTAGGTTTTTATCTGTGTTTTCCTTAATTTTTTCAGTGTTTTCATTGATCTTTCTCTCAATCTGTTAAAGGTAGCTAAATATAATTCTTTGGAATTCCTTCAAGGAGTTTCAGTGTTGCTTCTTCCTCAGGGTTGTTGTTCTGGCTACCTAGTGCCTCTCTGACAAGAATATGCCACAAATGTGATGCTAGAACAGACAGGAGTTTATTCTTATAATTTGGAGACTTTTAAGTCCAAGTTCAAAGTGCCAAGCTCCAGGAGCTGGGTGAAAGCCCGTCAGCCTTGGGCTTCAGCTTTGGCTTTTACTCCTGGCCCACTGGAACTAGAGGATTTTCCTCATTCAGACAGCTGCTGGCTGCTGAGGCTGCCAAGCCCAAGGACAACAAATAAAATGGCACAGTCCTGATGTTACCAAACCACATGGCAGGCCATTAATTCAAGTCCAAGGTCAGCAGAGCATGGCAGGCTACTGAACAATGACATAGCTACATGCAGGGTTCAAGTGTGCCATAAGCTACAGACTATTGTCAAAGCTTCTTCTTATATACGGGAAGTAGACTACATGCCCGAAGCAGATACTCAGCTACTTGTGGTAGATCCCATCATGGAGTTGATTGCCAGTCTCATCATAGGGAATAACTACCACCAGCTTCCCAGCCACTCAACCAGGCACAGCCAAGTTGACACACAAATATAACCATCACAGTTGTGTTCTGGGTTTGTATCCTAGTTCCTTGTTTCTACTGCTTCTTTGTATGGACTATGACAGTCTATTTTCTCTGAGGCATTGTCACTTTGTTATATTTGTATTTAGTTGGTGATTATTTGTTGGAGTGATTTGCCCTAGATTTTTGTTTTCTTCGGTTTTGTTTCTTAGATGTGTCTAAGTAAGCAGGGTACTGTGCTTCTCTATTCACTAGTTAGCAGTACTTAGGCACTAACCACCTGTCTTCTGGTGGGTGTGATAGAGAATGAGATTGGCTGCACAGATATTTGTTAACTGTTTGTGAAGAGCAGCTAAAGGTGAGTCAGGCTCTCATTGGTGGTCATATATTGTTGGCCAATTTGTGGTAAGGGATGTGGTGGCTCTCAGTCAGTAAGTGGAGCTGCAGGAGGTGCAGGTGTGGATGGGTTGTAAGGGCACAGTGGTTGTCTCCCATTCAGTTAGACAACAACAACAACCAAAAAGCCATCAAAAAGTAAAATCAAGAGGACAAAAAGCACACACTACATAAACACACAGGAACAATCACCAAAAAGAGAGGAAAAGAAATAAATGAGAGAAAGTATTTAAAGAAGTACTTCAAAAAGTCAAAATAAATATGAACAGAAAGAGGGAAAATAATATCTTGGGATGGGCGAATAAGAGAAAAGAGGTAGTTTAGGAGAATAATGAAGAAAAAATTGGGAAAATACAAAAAGAAAAACAAGGAATGGAGAGAACCACAAGAAAGAAAAAAAGGAATCAGAAAAATGAAAGAGAGAAATAGAAAAGGAGAATTTATTTAAAAGATGAGATGATTTTGGCTGGGCTGACAACTCACTCTAAGGAGACTAGCCACAATTGTCTCAGTTAGGGTCTTTTTTATCCTTCTTTCTGAATTCATCATTTCTGTCTCGAGGTTTAAGATGTCATAGCGTCATTTAATCAGCCAAGTCCCGTTATTAGCTCATTCTTTCCTTTCAGTCAGCTGGTTCCTTCTTTGTGGTCATGGTTCCCCTATAAGATAACTTTATACAAGAGTCAGACATTTTTTTATTAACTATTTTCAGGAATCTGATAGTCTGGAATTATATTTTTTCTTTTTCTTCTCTTTTTTCTTCTTTTTAACATTACATTTTGGCCAAGTATAAATTATTGTGAAGCTTGATTTTATTAACTCTTCAACACCTTTCCTGTCCTCAGTGTTAGTTATGCCCTTGCTGCCCCCAACAAGTAGAGCCTATTCTTAGGTGCCCAGAATCTGAGAGAATTCTGTCACTCCAAATATTCAAAATGGTCAAGCAGCTTGTAAACATTCAAAATGGCTGTGACCTCTGGACAGCCAAAAGTCCACAGCTCAGCCTGTCTCCCTCTTTGCTGCTTCCCTTTTTATTCACCAGCCACCAGTGCAGTCCTTCATGAAGCCCCTGGCTAGCAGTGCCAATTTTTAGGATAATTCTTAGGTCATAAATCCACTTGGCAATATCCAAGCTTGCTGTACCGTCAGGATCACTGACAGTCCATAGCTCCATTTGCCTCCTTTTTTGGTGTTTTCATGCAGGTTCTTGTATTTAAAAAAAAAAAAAAAAAAACTCACTGCCATCAAGTTGATTGTCCAGTCTTCCTTCAGAGGAGTGGCTGGTGGCTTTGAACCACCAGCCTTCTGGTTAGCAGTCAAATACCTTAGGCACAATGCCACCAGAACTCCTGGTTCTTGTATTCCTTGAATTTTAGTCCACTTTTGTATCCTTCCTTTCAAAACTCAGGACTTCAGCATTATCTTCTCTGTCTGTGTCAAGTGGTTACTCATTTCTTTGCTGAAAAGGGTCTTTGTGGTTTGCCTGCCTATTCCACCATCTTATCAGAACCCTCTTGTGCTTCTCTTTTTTCTTTGTCTATGTTTTCCATTTAATTGCTTCTTTCTGTACAACTTTATACACATTTTTTTGGAATCTTCTTTTTATTTCAAGTAACTTTTATTTAAAATTCAACTCTGTATTCTGTTCAAGTACAATAAAGAACAAAATATTGAGAACATGTTCTATCCAGCGATGGCCACCCACATTATAAACAAAAATAAAGCAAATTATTATACCCTCTTAGAAATTAAATGATTTTATTTTACTTTTTTTTTTAAATTTTTCAGGTGATTTATCTAAAATGATTTAAGTCTTCTATTCACAACTCCCTGCTGTCAAGTTAGATCTGACTCATAGTGACTCCTCCTTGGGTTTCTGAGGCAGTTTGACTACAGAAGTAGATTGCCCAATCTTCCTTCTGAGGAGTGGACAGTGAGTTTGAACTGCCAGCCTTCTGGTTAGCAATCAAATGACTTAGGTACTATGCCACCAGAGCTTCTACCCAGGTCTTCTACAGGAGGAAAATTATTTGTTCCCCAGTTTTCATTTTTTTTTCTTTTTTAACCTAATTATGGCTTTTTTCAGAGTGTTATCTCTATACCGATGGATATAATCCTGTTTGGAAGCAGGGTTGCCTTTGATATTTTGATTTAATCATTCCAGAGTCAGGTTGGTTTTAAATATAACTACTCCTGAGTTATTTAGGAAAGGGAAAAAAAAAAAGCAGATTAGACACACACACACACACACACACACAAGAGAAGACATGCTATGTGAGGATTGTCTATAAGCCAAGAAATACCTTGGACTACCAACAAGAAAAGAGTTAAACAGATGATACTCTGACCTGAAATGTTAGACTCCTGAACGGTCAGGAAACAAACCTTCATTCTTTAAATCCATTCATTTCTGGTATTTCTGTTACAGCATCACTAAGAAATAAAGCCACAGAGGGATTTGGGTTTTGTCCATATATTGTGACAGCTGGGGCATGTGGCAAAGTCAGTGATACTTCTCCAGTATTAAAATAAGTTATAATTACAAAAGCAAGACACACACTTCCCATGGTCTCATTAGTTATTTTATTTTCCATCACATGTCTAGATTGTCAATCTCTTGTCTAAAGCAGGAGCTATAAAATGATAGTTTTTAAGAGACTACAAAATAAAAATAAAAGTTTTTTTTTTTTTTCTTTAAGCAGCTACTTTGATCAAACTTCACAAAATCTAAGAATCTTTTATTTCTTTCAAATAGAAATGGTCTTATAATTTTATCGAAGTTTTTTAACTTAAAATTATTTTAATTTGATTTTAGGATATAGCTTGCTTTGAGTAAAGATATCATGCGAGGTAATATATAAATCATAAAACAACTTTTATGTCAGAGTGTTTCAGAGAAAATAACCACTGAAACTAATACATTTTTTCAATTCACTTAGTTATAACAACCAACTGCTTTGAAAAACTGTCATTTAACTAAACAGAGAAATTGATTTTTATATATAAAGAAAGGTATTCACTGACTTGTCATGTTTTCTGAAAAATAGATAATCTGTAATTTTTTGTTCCAAGAATTCCTCGTTAGAGATGTTCTTTTTGGAGTTCTCAACCAGATGTGAAAGCTCACAGAATTCTCCAGGGAGACTTATCACAATGAAAGCTACAACCACTTAGAGAATGTATCATTATTCAAATCTTTAATAGTAAATATACAGTGCATGGCATTGAGATAGAAAATAACTAGCAGAGATCTCTCAGGAACTTGACTACTGGGAATTTAATGATCCATAAATTTGGATAAATCCATTCATAATCATATTCAAATTTATAGATATAGGAAGACATTAATATAATTGTTGCATAGGTATTTAAATAAAGATGGTATAAAGATGAAAGGTCAACTGTGCTGATAAGCATGTAAAATCAGTGTTTTAAAACTGATACAGACTCCTACCTTGCCTTATCCCCAAACCCTATTTATCTGATATTAATTTCCATTAAAGTTTGAAGTGAAACTTCATCTATGAGCTCTTTCTTGACAGAATTGCTCCAACTTCCCAACTGTAATATAGTGAATATAGTTAACAGTATTCAAATTGGAAAATTACTTATTTTAAATAATTCTTAATTTATTCAAGAGCTGAAATGAACAATTGAAAGGGATGTCAAAAGGCAAAACAGTTTATGCAAATGAAACAAACTGAAATGAGACCAAGATATCTCCTTGAATCCACTTGTCTAATACTTAAAATTAACAAAACAAAAGTCATTTAGTAAAACACATTTCCAGCTCAACAAAATTCATACAGAATTTTCACTTCCATATGAATCATCTTATATTCAGTCAGTTTAATTATCTACAACCCTTGTATGACATTTTTTAATCCTTTGTGGTTCACTGAAAAAGCTTGTAAAATAGAACTAAGTGGTGTGTTCATTAAAATGTCAGAAATATTTTTGAATCCAAATAGTACAGCATATTTTTTCTAAGCACAGTAATAATGCAATAACTATGCCAGGAGGGTGTAATTAGCACTATTTAAATGAACAATGGCCTTAAATTATTCAGGATCTTCATGCATAGCATCTTAATTAAGAATCAAAATTATTCTTAAGTTCAGCCATAAGAAAAAAAAAAGAGATAAAAGAAAATTATACTTAACAAAAAATGCAAGTTTGGGGAGCTAATTTAATATATGTTACACATAACTGCAATTGTTTTGACAGGGCATTTCAGATGTCATTAACATTGACAGAATATTATAGTGTACACAGAATTTCAAAACATGTGACAGTAATTGTATTCTACTTGAATCTTCACAGTAACTGTTGGGAATACAGAAATTGATTGCTTCAGTGTATAGCCATATTCTGCTTAACCTATGTTAGAATGAACCAGAGATATTACTGAGGCCAAGTGTGACAAACATATACATTTTTACCACCAAACTCCAGTCAATTGTGTTACAGGGACTATAAGAACAATTTCCATTTAAATGGCTAGCCTTCCTCAGCTGCTCCTATTGCAGGCTTGCCCAAGGGTAGATAATACACTTTAGCATATGCACGAACATCTTGTGCTAAGGCTGTCCCTCTTGCCATTGCTAGCTAAAGAGAAACTGGGCTGGCTGCCCCCATTTTTTACCCAGCCATGGTGGCTAGCCTAACTTTAGCAGGTTCTCTTTCTCCTAAGTAAAAGCATATCCCTCAATCTTTTGAACATAGATTTTTACATGATTCCTTCAAATTTAGGAATACAAAAGTGTTTTGTTGTTGATATCTTAGAATATTCAGTTCAATATCCAGTATGTAATAATAACCTAATTATCAAAGATATTATTTGATTAACCTCACTCAGTGTTGCATACAAATATAGTTGCTTTCTCATTGAATAGGGAATGCTAAGACATCATTTTAATTCAATTATATGCCTTACAGGGAAATTAGCATCTTATCCTGCCAACTCCATTCCCATTTGGTACAGATTTCAAATTTCATTTGTATCTAGGCATCTGATTCTGGAGCACTAACTTTCAGTCCTAAAACCTCCTTCAACATTTTTTGCAGAGGCTCTTTCATCTCTTATAAAATTAAGTCAGCAGAAAGACAACCCTGCTTTTCCAAAGATCATAAACTGTATTTTTAAAGTAGAGTTCCCCCTGACCTATGTTACACATGAACAGCCTTAGAGGAACTGCAACAATTAAGATTCTTTCATATGGCGAGTCTCTGCTAATGAACAGTTTAAACTAGTGAAGACACAGGCAATGAATTTGAAAATTGCATTATATTTGGATAAGTGATATAATGAGGGCTAGATAAGCTTGTTTAAGAACAATTTGAGCATAGTTAAATTATAGTAGATGTTATGGATTGAATTGTATTATTATTTATTTTCTTAGTGGCAACTGTTGATAAACAATTTTTTTTGTATTCCCCAAAAATACGTGTGGTAAATTCTAACCTCTATGCCTGTGGTTCTGATCCCATTTGGGAATAGTTTCTCTTTGTTATGTTAATGAGACAGGATAAGAGTAGGATACATCCTGAGTCAATAACTTTTGAGATATAAAAGAGATTAAACAAGCAAATGAAAGCAGAAGAGACAAGGACCTTCCTTGAGAGCTGACGGATAGAAAAAGCCTCTGAATTCAGATGTCCAGTTTCCAAAACTGTGAGGAAATAAATTTTTGTTTGTTAAAGCCATCCACTTATGGTATTTCCATTACAGCAGCATTAGATCACTAAGAAAGTTGGGGGAGAAGGGAATTTTAAGAAAAGCTTCCTGAATTTTACACCTATTCAATGTCAAAAACAAAACAAAAACCAGTAAAACATATACTGAAGCTTAGAGCATTTTAAAAGGAAAAAAAAAAAAAAATCCATGATAAAGGGTGAGGAATGATGGTAAAAAATTACTATTATAAGGTCATACATTATTTATGATAGAGTACATTATTATTTGAAGATAAAATGAGCAATTTTCTTTGCTATGGAATGTAAGTTAATATATACAGTCTGGCTTCCTTGTTCTTGATATTTGTATCAAGATAAATAAAAGATTAATATTTTAATCTAAATAGCAAATAATAAAAAATAACAGAAGTAAATATAGCTAAAGAGGTAAAGGAGGTGATGCAATACTCAAAGTATGAATCTAACACAAAAGAAATGAGAAGTAAGGAACAAAGAAACAAATCAAGAGGAGAAAAATAGAAAATATACACCAAAATAATAAATATAACCCAATTCAAAGGACTAATTCTATTAAATGTAAATGGAGTAAGGATTATAATGGAAAAAAGTTGTCAGACTGCACATTAAACCAAAAATGAAGAAAATGCTGTTTACAATAAATTTTTTCAAAGACACTACCAACTTGAAAGTAAGAGTGTCAAAAGAAAAAGCATACAAGTATCAAGAACAAGGAAGCCAGACTGTATATATTAACTTACATTCCATAGCAAAGAAAATTGCTCAGGGTACCAGACAACATTTTATAATGGGAAAGGCATCAATTTATTAACAATACATAACAAATCTAAATGTGCATGCATTCCAAATAGAGTTTAAATACTTTAAGCAAAATTTGACAGAATCTAAGGAAGAACCACACAAATTGAAAATCATAGTCGGAGATTTTAATACCTTTCTTGGTAATTCATAGAATAAGTAGAAAAGGAAAGCAAAGATACAGTATATTTGAAAAATACAATCTACTAAGTCAACTTAATTGACATCTATGCAAAGCTACAACAACCAATCACAGAATACACTTTTTTTTTTCCCCATTACACAAGGCACATTCACTAAAACATTATATTCTGGCTTATGTAAAAATCTCAATGTATTTCAAAAGACTGAAATACTATGTAACATTCTCACCAACAGAAATAAATGTATACTAGAAATTATTAACATTAATACATCTAGCAGGAAAATTAAGTAAAACTCTTCAAAAGAATCCATAAATCAAAGTGAAAGTATACATACATAAAGGAATTATAATTGGAATACAGAATATGTCCTTTGACAGTTGTAGCTAAAGTTTAGAGGTTAGAAAAGAGAAGAGATATCAAATCAATGATCTAAGCTTTTACCCTAAAAAGCTAGAAAAAGAAGAATAAATTAAGTGGATAGTGTAAAAACAACTGGTTATGATTGAAGGGATAAAAAAATGAATTTTGACCAGTTTTTCAGTTCATAAAAATTATCTTGACAAAGTTCTTAGACCTAAACATAAAAGCTAGAACTACAATACTTAAAAAAGAAAACACAGGAAAATACTTTTTCCACCTTGAGGAGAAAAACAAAAATCAGGATAACTTAAACATGATACAATAATCATAGAATAGCAAACAGCAACCCAAAAAATATGTTGGATTTTATCAAAATTAAAAACATTTGTTTATCAACAGTTGCCACTGAGAAAATAAATAAGCAAATTAAAGAATGGGAATATATCACAGTGCATATATCTGAAAGGGATCTATAATAAAAATATATAAAGTCATATAAAATAGTAACAAAATACACTGCTCAAATTCTAAGAATTAGAAAAAAACATTTAAACAGACACTTCACAAAAGAAAATATATGAATAAACATGTGTGTATACACATGACCATGTGCTGAACATCACAAACCAACAGAGAAACTTAATAAAACAACAGTGCAGTCCCATTTCACATTTGCTGTTAAGGTTAAAATGATAAAAAATAGACAATTCCAAATGTCGATGAGTATCCAGAGCTACTGGAGTTGTCATAAATTGCCAGTGGGCCTGTAAAATATCTTAAATACTTTGAGAAATTATGGGTAATTCTCATAAATTAAGCAAGAATTTACCCTGTGACCCACGAATGTCATTCTTAATTATTACCTCAGTGAAATGAAAATACACATAATACACATCCACAAAAAGACATTAGTAGGAATGTTTACAAAAGCCTTATTCATAAGTACTTAAAACTAGAGGAAACATTTAATACATTTATGTCAAAAGTGGAATAGTGAAATAACTGTTAAATTAATTCAATAGAATATCACTCAATAATGAACATGAATGAACTATCGATGAACCCCCAATTAAGATAAATTTCAAAAATAACGAATGAGGTAAAATAAGTAAAACATTAAATAATATAACTCTAAGGAGCTCTGGTAGCATAGTGGCTAAGACACTTGCCTGCTAACCAGACAGCTGGTGGTTCAAACCCACCAGCCACTCCTCGGAAGGAAGGTTGGGCAATCCTACTTCCGTAGTGATACTGCCTCGGAAACCCAAGGAGGGGTCGCTATGAGTCGGGGCCGACTCCACGGCACATAACAACAACAACAACAAGGACATTTGAAATAAGTCTGAGATGCATGTTATGATCTTTAGGGTAAGTTAATATATATAACTATGAATAATAGTAATTATAAGTATCAAAAACAAGTTAATAAAGGGAAAGATTTAATATTGAAATAATGAATAGTTACAAAATAAACACAAGAAAAAAAGAGACAAAAGTACTTAAAACATGAGGGTTGAACAGAAGGCAAAGAGTATGAAGACAGTTAGGAACTCAGTTGTTGTTAGGTGCTGTCAAATTTGTTCTGCTGCATTGTGACCCTGGGCACAACAAAACTAAACACTCTCTAATCTTATGACATCCTCACAATCAATGTTACGTTTGAGACCATTTTTGCAGCCACTGTAGCAATCCATCTCGTTAATGGTCTTCCACGTTTTTGCTGACCCTCTATTTTACCAAGCATGAAGTCCTTCTCCAGGGATTGGTACTTTCAGAAAAGATCGAAGTAGGTGAGACAAAGTCTAGACATTCTCACCTTTAAGGAATATTCCAGCTGTATTTCTTCCAAGATAGATTTATTCATTCTTCTGGCAGTATTTTCAGTATTGTCACCAACACCACAATTCAAATGCATTAATTCTTGTTTGGTTTTGTTAATTGTCCATCTTTCATATACATATGAATTTACTAAAATTATCAAATTATTAAAAGTTATAAATTATTAAAATTACCAAGGATTGGGTCAGGCACCCTTTAGTCTTCGGAGTGACATCTTGGCTCCTTAATACTATAAGCACTTTTGCAGCATATCTGTGTGATACATTTCTCGATTCCTTGACTGCTGCTTCCATGGGAATTGATTGCAGATCCAAGTAAAATGAAATCCTTCAGAACATCAGACTTTTCTGCATTTGTCATTTTGCTGCTGATTGGTCCAGTTGTGAAGACTTTTCTTTTCTCTGTGTTGAGTTATAATACATACTGAAGACTGTAGTCTTTGACTTTCATCAGTAAATGCTTCATGTGTTCTGGAATTCCCATTCTTCACAATATTATCCATAATTTGTTGTGATCCCCACAACTGAATGCCTTCACATAGTCATTGCAAAAAAGTTAAACATCTTTCTGGTATTCCTTCTAACATCTAGATTCTTCTGACATCAGTAATGATATCTCTCTCACACTCTTCTGAAATAGGCTTGAATTTCTGGAAGTTCTCTGTCAATATACTGCTGTAGCCATTTTTGAAGCATCATTAGCAAAATTTTACTTGTTTGTGATATTAATGACATTGTTTGATACTTTCCGTATTCTGTTGTGTCACCTTTCTTTGGAAGGGGCACAAATATCTATCTTTTCCAGTCGGTTTGTCAGATAACTATCTTCCAAATTTCTTGGCATAAGTGAGGGAGTGCTTCCAGCATTGCAATCATGTATTGAAACATCTCAATGGGTGTTCTATCAATTCCTGGAGTGTTGTTTTTTTGCCAATTCCTTCGATACAGCTAGGACTTCTTCCTTCAGTACCATTGGTTCTTGATCATATGCTACATCCTGAAATAGTTGAATGTCAGCCAAATATTTTTCAGTGCAGTGATGCTGTATATTCCTTCCATCTTCTTTTGATGCTTCTTGCATTGTTCAATATTTTTCCCACAGAATCTTTCAACATAGCAACTAGAGGCTTGAAGTTTTTCTTCAGTTCTTTCAGCTTGAGAAAGCTTCAGCATTTTTTTTTTCCCCTTTTGTTTACTCACTCCAGGTCTTTGCACATTTCATTATAATATTTTACTTTGTCCTCTTGAGCTACATTTTGAAATCTTATGTTCCATTCAAGAGCAAGTTTCTGAGTTTCTTCTGACATCCATTTAGGTCTTTTCTTCCTCTTTTTCTCTTTTTAATCTTTTTCTTTCTTCCTATATGATATCCTTGGTGTTATCCCTCAATTTCTGTGTTCATTTGTGTTCAATGTATCAAATATGTTGTTGAGATGGTCTCTAAATTCAGGTAGAATACAACCAAGGTTATATTTTGGCTCCCATAGACTTGTTTTAGTTTTCTTCAGCTTCAACTTAAACTTGCATATAAACAATTGATTGTTCCACAGTCAGCCTCTGGCCTTGTTCTGACTGATGATACTGGGCTTTTCCATCACATTTTCCTATGGACATAGGCAATTTGATTCCTGAGTATTCCATCTGGAGAGGTCCACATGTATAGTCACAGTTTATGTTGTTGAAAAGGGATTTTCACTTGCAATGAATAATTTGTTGGTCTTGCAAAATTCTATAATATGATTTCTGACATTATATCTATTACCAAGGCTGTATTTTCCAACTATGGATGTTTCTTCTTTGTTTTGTCTCTTATCAGACCATACAGAATACTTACTAATGTTTATTACTCATTTTAATATTAGAATAATATGTGATAAATATAGTTGTAAGTTACTTAAATGTAATATTTCTTATATGAATACTAACAACAAAAATATTTTGGAAATTCTTTCTATATTGAATTGTAACATTATTAGTTATATTATTAATAACTGACTGGAAGTCTTTTTAAATTTTTTCTCCTTCTTTTCCTTTATTTTCTACTTCCTTCTCAAAAAAGTTATTCATATAGGTTCACAAATGTTAATTACCAAAATATTGCAGCTGAACACCAGAAAATTTGACAAAATCAGAGACTATAAAAACACTGGCAACAATAAAAATAATACTTGTGTTTGTAGCATGTATATATGAAACCACATGATTCAAGCACCATTATAAGTGGATAATAATGACAGCTCTGATAGGAAGACATTAAACCCACTGCCTTCAAGTTGGTTCTGATTCATAACAACAAATAGGACAGAATAGAAGTGCCCCTAGTGTTTTCAATGCTGTAAATCTTTACAGAAACAGACTGCCTCATCTTTCTCCTGCTGAAAGTCTGGTTCAAACTGCTAACCTTTTGGTTACCAGCTGAATGTTTTAATCACTGTACCACCAGAGCTCTTTTGGAGGGCATGTTGTTGTTGTTATGTGCCGTGGAGTTCGACCTGACTCATAGCGACCCCTCCTTGAGTTTCCAAGGTAGTATCACTACGGAACTAGATTACCCAACCTTCCTTCAGAGGAGTGGTGGGTGGGTTTGAACTGCCAGCCTTCTGGTTAGCAGTCAAGTGCCTTAGGCACTATGCTACCAGAGCTCCGTTGGAGGGCATTAGCAGGTTCAAAAAGTAAGTTGTCATGGAGTTCATCCTTGATGGTATATTGATAAATATATGCTGGGCTTAGGAAATTTTTTGTTGTTGTTGCAGTTGTTTTGGCTACCTCTGGTGCTTCTGTAACAGAAATATCACAGGTTTGGATGGCTTTAACAAACAGTTTATTTTCTTACAGTTTTGGAGCTAGAAGTCCAAGTTCAAAGTTCCAGGCTCTAGGGACTTGGTGAAAGCCCTTGACCTTGAGCTTCAGCTCTCCCTCTTGCTTCTGGCCAACTAAAGCTGGAGACTTTTTTCACTCCGACAGCTGCTGGCTGCTGAGGCTGACAAACCCAAAGTTGACAAGTAGAAAGGTACAATCCCAATATTACCAAACTACACTGCAGGCCATTGATTCAAGTCAATTATGAGTCCCAAGATTGGCAGACAACATGGAAGGCTGCTGAATAATGACTCAGCTACATGCAGGATTCAAGCATCCCAAAACCTGGAGACCTTCCTCAAAGTTACTTCTTATATACTGGAAGAAGACCACATCCTTAAAGCAGCTACGCAGCTGCTCCAAGAGAGTCTACCATGGAGTTAATTACCAATATAACCATGGTGAATAACTATATCCAGCTGCTCAACCACTCAAAACCAGGCCCAGCCAAGTTGACATATAATCTTAACTACCACAGTTGTTATACTGAAATTTTTATATTTATAAAAACATATTTTTTAGGAAAAAAGTAATACATTTCTGCTGAAACACTGCACAGAAATATTATAAATAGTCACATTGGTGTTTTCTATTCTGACAATGTCACCTGGTGTGGTCCATGACCCCTGCACTTTCCCTAGTGATACCACTGATGGGACAACATAGATTTAAAGCAAGATGTGTTATTAGAGATAAATAGATGCACTTAATCATAATAAAATATCAATTCTCCAGAAAGACATAATAATATTAAATCTAATAGCATCTAATCACATAATTTCAAAAAATATAAAGCAGTGTAGAAATACTTGCTTTGAGATGATCTGTGTTAAATCATCTAACAGTATGTAAGAAGATGGTATGCAGTCACATGATGTTTTTATTGTTAGGTGATGCCGAGTTGTTTCTGACTCATAGCAACCCCATGAACAGCAGAACGAAACACTGCCTGATCCTGTGCCAACTCCATGATCCTTGCTACACTTGAGCCCATCATCACAGCCATCGTGTCAATCCATCTCATTGAAGGCCTTGTCCTCTTTCATCAACCCTCCACCTTACCAAGCATGACATCCTTCTCCAGGGAATGGTCCCCTCTGACAACATGAACAAAGTAGGTGATATCCTTCCCCGGGAAATCGTCCCTTCTGACAACATGACCAAAGTAGATGAGACAAAGTCTGGCCATTCTTGCTTCTAAGGAGCATTTCGGCTGCACTTCCTCCAGGACAGATCTGTTATTTCTTTTAGCAGTCCATGGTATGTTCAGTATTCTTTGCCAGCACCACAACTCAAAAGCATCAACTCTTCTTCAGTCTTCCTTATTCATTGTCCAGCTCTCATATGCATACGAGGTGATTGAAAATATCATGGCTTGTGTCAGGCACACCATAGTCCTCAAGGAGACATCCTTGCTCCTCAGCATTGATACAGTTCCTTCGCAGTTGACTTTCCCAATGTTACACGTCGTCTAATGTCCTGACTGCTGCTTCCATTGGATCAGTTGTAAAACCAAGCAATGTGAATTTTTTGACAACCTCAATCTTCTCTCCATTTATTGTGATGCTGCTTATTGGTCCAGTTGTGAGGACTTTTGCTTTCTTTACCCCATTTCCTGAAATGGATGAAGATCGACCATTTCTTTTTGGTACAATGACTCTCTGTATTTCTGCCATCTTCTTTTGGTGCATCTTTTCCTTTTGCTTTCTTTATGAGACATAATCCATACTGCAGACTGTATTCTTCAATCTTCATCAATAAGTGCCTCAAGTCATCCTCACTTTCAGCAAGCAAAGTTGTATTGTCTGTGTATCTCAAGTTGTTAATGATTCTTTCTCCAATCCTGATGCCACGTTTTTCTTCATATAGTCCAGCTTCTTGGATTATTTGCTCAGCATATAGATTGAATAAATATGGGGAAAGGATGCAACCCTGACACACTTCCTTCTTGATTTTAAACCATGTAGTGTCCCCTTGTTCCATTTGAATGACAGCTTCCTGGTGAAGG
>NW_006921960.1:1071898-1079123 GCF_000298275.1 Orycteropus afer afer
TTTATGTGTTCCATTTCATTTTTTGACAACTTCCAATTTTCCTAGATTCATACTTCGTACATTCCATGTTCCGATGATTAATGGGTATCTGCAGCTGTTTCTCCTCAATTTGAGTGGTGCCACATCAGCAAATGGAGGACTCAAAAGCTTCTCCTTATCCATATGAGTAAGGCTGGGTTTACTCTGATGATGCAGCTCTCTCCCAGTCCTATTATGAGAGCCTTCTAACCTAACAGGACTATTCATAAAGTTGCGCAGTAATGTATCAGTCAGTGTTTCTTTGCTATTCATAAGGTTTTCCCTGGCCAATTCTTTGAGAAATGAATGGCCTCTTCTTTCCTCCTAGTCTGTCTCAGTCTGTAAGCTGGGCTGATACCTGTGCATAATGTGCACCCCTCTGGGTTTGAAACACCAGTGCCTCAGCCTCAAGACTCACATCAACACATCAGCACGGTAAGACAAACCAACTGACAAGTTTGTCTCCCTGTTGGAAACCTTTCCTACCACCCTTACCTGAATCCCTGTGGCTGACTCCTCATCTGTCCCTGTTCCTGAGCCTTTTCCTCTTCTTTCTTCTGCTCTCCCACCCTGCTGCTTTGGGCATGCCTGGTTCCCTCTCCTCACCTGGCTCCCTGCAGCTGACTCTTCAGCTTCTGTAGACTTAGGAAAAGGAGTTCTAGTGGTGTAATGGTTAAGGCATTTGGATGCTAACCAAAAGGTCAGCGGTTCAAACCCACCACCTGCAACACTTAAAGAAGCTGGCAAGTTCAAAATTCTTGGATCAAACATCAAGCCGGAGGCTTTTCCTGACTCTTGCATCTGCAGGGGCTGAGGAGCTCAAGGTTGGCAGGCAGTATACTGGCTGTTGATTCCAATGAATGATGAATCCAAGATTTCCATGCCGAATGATAGATTGGTCTCTCACGGACAGTTGTAGGCAGCACAACAAATCTCGACCCACAGAAGAAGATGCAGTAACATAATGTAAGAAAATAGAGAGTTCAGGAGAACTTTCTAGTATGCAACCAGCTTGCTGTTGCAATTCTACCTCCTAATTCCACCAATCAAAACTGGAGTGAATCCAATACAGCCCCAAAATTTATAATTATAAAAAGAAGGGACAGTAGTGTTACAATTTCATTTATAAAAACAAACTGTTGGATCCTAGAGTGCAACTGCTTCACAAATTATACCTTTCAAGCTCTGTGTTAATATTATAAACACTTACCAGCTTCTAAATTTTGCAACAGTGGGGTTCTGGAATTCATGAGACCAAGTTACAGTGGACATTTTACACATCATAATCCTGCTTTGAATCATCCCAACTCTCAAGGTGAAAACGTTGAAGCTCAGATAAATTAGGTTATTTCCACAATTCCTGGTATATCCTAGGTTTTTGAATTCTTAATCCCTTAAATAAATTGTCTCAAAGTTTAATTAAAATCTCTGAAACATTTAATGCATCTATTTAATTGTTTAGAATGATGGTTAATTTTATTTCACAGAGAAAGAGGATTTTAGGGTTGAAAATTCATTGCATAATGTGTGTACTCAATCTCATTTTATTGAGGTTGACATTGATTGACTGGCATAGCATGAACACTAATAAATATTTCTTGAACATATTAATGCAGTATAGTTGAATAATACTTCCCTGAAAGTTATTTGCCACCAATTAGCACTTGCAATTTCTGACTATTTCTTTAATTATAATTAGTCCAAATTTACTAACCTCAAATATTAACTTCAAATGTGTATGATTTTTATAAGCCTAAGTGACTTGCTCATGGTCACATTTCCATCTGGTGACAGAGCTGGTCCTCATACTAGCAATTGAAATGTATTTTCTTTAAAAATTATTATCTTTTTTGCCAGTTTCATTTCTAAACTGTCAATACCTTTGCTTAGGTGATTTATTTTATGTTATTGGCAACTATTGACTTATCAAATCATTTTAAATATTAAGACAGCCTTCAACAATACCTTTAGATTAAATACAGCACATAGTACTCCAAATTGCATATAATGCCTAATTGCCTACATTTAAGTACTGTGCGCCAGACAGTGTTGTAAGAGATTTGCATTAACTCAGTGAATTTCCACAACAACCCTTGAAATAAGTCTTACTGTTATTTTCATTATAAAATGAAGAATCTGAAGGTGTATGGAAACACAGACACAAAATTATATGTTAAGGTGATACTGTGGTTAGGGCATTGGGCTGCTAACCAGAAGATCTGTGATTAGAACACTTCAGCTGATCCATGGGAGAAAGATGAAGCAGTCTGCTTCCATAAAGATTTACAGGCTTAGAAATCCAATGGAGGTCACTATGAGTGGGAATTGACTTGATAGCTATGGGTTTGGTTTTTGGTTTATAGCTAGTAAATGGCAAGGTGGAAATTCTTGTTTATTTAGTTATTTTGCTTCAGAATCAGGTGAAAAATTACATTTATTTCCCTTAGCAAAGAAATAAGTGCAGTGCTAATAGGAGGGTTTTAAAGTACTGGATTTTTACATATAGGAAACAGGGAAAAGACTAACAGTCCTACACATTTCAAATTAAGCGTTTAAAATAGTCTGCTCTACTTATAAGTTCCATTACACGTGGAGAATGAACAGGCCCAGATTAACAAGTCCAAAATTATATTTGCTTTCCTCCCAGAAAGAGAGAAAACAGAATGAAAAGAAATGAAACTTTTAGGTTTATTGATGAAGTCAAAAGTCTTCTGAAATGAAATGAAATGCTTTAATTGTCCATTAAACTATTGATTGTTTCCCCTGTTGTACCTAACACTGAAAATAATAATAATAATTATAATGCTCATATGCCATGATTTGACTGTGCTTTCTTATCAAAAACTAAATATGTTCTTAGGGTGTGTTTTACTAATAACAGTTCTTACAGCTGTGAGAACAGAGAACAACCTCCCCTGAATCCCTATCCTACTTTATTAGCTTTCCTTCTCTGAAATGTCAATTTGCAGAAATCTTTAATATGTAGGGGATGATTCTATCAAATCATAAACATTCCTGAATCTAAAAAGTTTCCCTGCCTCTTGAAATATCAGTAAGTTAAGGGTGAGGTATAGAGTTCACTGTGCTTGTAGAAGTCTGTTTATACTTTCAAAAGCTTACCAGCTAGTCTAATTTCAGTTTGTAATATTTTCATTTGCAAAGGACTTTGCACATTCCACTTCTGAAACAAACCATTAAGTCATGCAGGGATTATTGCATAAATAATAAATGAGCAGAGAAAAATGAGGTCATTTAATTTTCTTTAAAAAGGAATGGACTCTGGATTAATCTTAGAAAGTTCTTTGGGGAGTAAAATTCATTATTTTGTCATATAATGTTCAGAGGCTTTTCTGCTAGTGATTTTCCAAAGCACATATACTGCTATTCTAAACTTGCATCTGGAATACATTATATTGTGAATGTAATTAAATAAATTTAACAGATGGAAACAACCTAAATGTCCATCAGTGGAAGAATGGATCAACAAACTATGGTCTATACCCACAAATGGAAAAATACAGAATGTTAAAGAACAATTATGGATCTGTGAAACATTTCATATCATGGGTGAACTTAGAGACCATTATACTGAATGAAGTTATTCAATCTCAAGAGGACAAATATCATAGGAGACCACTATTGTAAAAAGTTAATAAAAGAGTTGCACAAAAAAACAAAATATTCTTTGATGGTTACCAGGGGTGGGTGAGGAAAGGAGGGTAAAGTACTAGCCAGAGGGCAGACATATATTAACTTGAGTGAAGGAAAAAAAAATATAGATAAGTAAAATACTTGATAGGTAGCACAGTTCTGACAGTCACTGAGAATCACAGAAAAGTTTTAAAATTTGGAGCAGGTATCTTTGCATCATTCCTGGCCTCTACTCAGAAGGAAGACTGGGCAATACTGATTTGGAAATCTAACCAGGGTTCACTATGAATTAGTTCCCACTCCATCACAGTTAATTTTTTTTTTTTTTTGACCTACCCATGGCTGCTTCCCCACCCCTATTTATTGTAACCAAAATAAAATAAAATAAATTTAACATAAAAATCAATATACATTTTAAGTATACTAGACTTTTAAAGGCAAGAATTTACCAAATAATTTGTTAAAGGTTGTCGTCTTCTGTTACATTTAACCATACATTTTGTTTATCTCTAAGAAAATGTATTGTGTGTTTTTTGGTATATTAATGCAGTAAGTTGTTGTCTAAAGATCACACACAGATACAGTCATAAACACAGAAGAGTATGGGTTAGCAATGTTTGTAATATAGTCTTGCTCCCATATAACATCTCTTTGGGTAACATCCAACTACATATATATCTGTGGTCCTATATAAATCTCTTTTAGAGAACGAGACATAATGATTGCAACAACTTCCATGCATTGCATGTGTATCTCATGTCTCTCGTATACAAAATGATTGTGGTGTCAGGCATACAATTGTTGAGTACATATATAACCTATAATATAAATGTCTTAATAGTTTTAATAAAAACTTATGGTACTGTACTTTATATCTAAACAATTTACCCTATATAACTGTATATACTTGAACTAATAGGCAGCAGCATCCAATCTCATGTCACATCTATTGAGTGTTACAACATTATCTCTCTGTTTAGTTTTCTTTCCAAAATATCACTATGGAGTGCATCATGGCTCCCAAACACATAAAAAGCAGTGCTAGTGAAAACAGTAGCAAAAAGCAAAAGAGAAGTATTGATTTGGAAGCAAAACAAAAGATCAAACAGCATAAAGATAGAAAATCAGTGAATGCTCAGAATTTAGATATATTACACTCCACAGTCATGAAAAACAACCCACCACCATTGAGCCAATTCTGACTCATAATAATCCCTAGTCTCCAGGGCTGTAAATGTTAATGGAAGTAGATTAACTCATCTTCCTCCTGTGGAGCAGCTGGTGAGTTTGAACTGCCAAACTTGTTAGTAGCCAAATTCCTTACACACTATACCACCAGAGCTCGTTTTTCTGAATATAGGGAAACGTATTCTAAAATACATTTGTAAAGATAAAAACAAACAAACAAAAAAAGTACTTACTATAAAGCTACATTTACCAAGATGGCATGATATGGACAAAAAACTAAACAAATAATGCAATGGAAAAAGAAAAGAGAGTTCAAAAGTAAAACCATAAAAATATGGACAACTGATCTTTGACAGAAGTACAGAGTCAAGTCAGTGGATAAATGACAATCTTTTTAAACAATGGTACTAGAAAAATGATACAACCACATGTCGAAACAAAACAAAACAAAATATAGAAGAGGGAAACAGAGTTTACATCTTACACCAAAATTAACTACAAAATGATCATCTTAAATGTAATATGCAAAGTTACACAACTTCTCGAAAATAACAGGAGAAAATCTAGGTGATCTTGAGTTTGGAAATGATTTTTTAGATATAATAAAAACATGTTCCATAAAAGAAAAAAATAAAGATTAATTATACTTCAATAAAATTAAAAACCTCTGCTCTGCAAAAGGCAATGTTAAAAGAATGAAAATATAAGTCTCAGATTTGGAGAAAATATTTGCAAAACACATATCTGAAAAAGGACTTGTATCCAAAATATATGTCCAAAATAAATGTAAATACATTTACAACTAAAAACAAAAAAAAAAACAACAACTCAGTTACAAATGAAGAAAAGCTCTAATATCTCACTGAAGATATACATATGAGAAATAAGCATATGAAAATATGTTCAATGTCATATGTTATAAGAGAATTCCATGTTAAAACAACAATGATACTATTACACACTTACGCAAATGGTTAAAATCCAAAATGCTGATGATACCAAATGCTGACAATGATGTTGAACAACAGAAGCTGAAATTCATTGGGAGTGTGGATGCAAAATGATACAGCCACCTGGAAGACAGTCTGGTAGTTTCTTGCAAAAGGTAAACACAGAATTGTCATATGACCCAGCAATTCAATTCCTACATATGTAAATAAACTAAAACATAGAGTCACATAGAAACCTGCATAGAAATATTTATAGTAGCTTTACTCATAATTATACAAAATTGAAAGTAAATAAAATGTCTTTCATTAAGTGAATGGATTAAAAAACTGTGGTACACCCATAAACTGCAGTAATATTTAGTGATAAAAGAAATGAGCTATCATACTATGAAAAGACATGGAAGAGCCTCACATGCTTATTGGTAAGTAAAAGAAGACAACCAGAAAAAGCTATATACAATGTTACTCTATAACAGTCTTCTGAAAAAAGCAAAACTATGGAGGCAGTTAAAATTTCAGAGATTATGAGTGTTTAAGTTAGGGAGGCAGGGATGGGTAAGAAGGTGGAGCTAAGGCAATTTTAAAGCATTGAAACTATCCTGTATGGTAGAGTGATAGTGAACACATGACATTGTGCATTTGTCAAAACCCATGGGACTTTAAACACAGAGTGAACCCTAATTTTACTATAAAGTTCAGGTATAATAATGCACCAACATTAGTTCATCAATTTTAACAAGTATACCACACAAATATTGTTGTTACTGCTAGTTGCTGAGGACCCACTTCTGACTCTTGGCTCCCCATGTGTGTAGCATAGAATTGCTCTATAGTGTTTTCAAGGATGTGACTATTTGGAAGCAGATCACAAAGAGTGTTTTCCACAGTGCCTCTGGGTGGGTTCTAACCACTAACCATCTGGCTAGTAGTCAAGTGCTCAACAAATTTTGGGATTCCCAAAACACAAATGCAAGATGTTAAAAATAGGAGACACTCTGGGGGAGTGGGAAGCATTTTGGGAACTCTCCTTTCTTCACTTTACTTTTTTTTTTTTTAAATCTAAACTGCTATAACATACTCTATTTAAAAAAATAGGAACAAAATTGGATGAATCTTACTACTTGATTTAAATAAATATTATCTATTTAATGTAATTTTAACAGTATTGTATTAGCTACATGATAGACAAACAGATCAATATATATATAAGCTATTGATGAACTTCCCCATAGTGTTCCCAAACCTGCAAATCTTTATAGAAGTAGACTGCCACATCTTTCTCCTGAGGAGCAGCTAGTGGGTTTCAACTGCTGACCTTTGGTTTGCATCCAAGTGTTTTAACCACTGAACCACCAAATCAAAACCAAAGCTCGCTGCCATTAAGTCGATTCTGACTCATAGTAAACCCTATTGGATTT
>NW_006921960.1:1080553-1086190 GCF_000298275.1 Orycteropus afer afer
ACAGGTTCAACTACTCACTCCCTCTGGGTAGCTGGCCATGACTAAGAAGTGACTACAACCTTGTCCCTTGTCAGTTCTACTATACACCTGGGAATTCAGATCATACAAATACACTTATAAGACCATTGTCTGCCAATTGTATACATGGTCTTGGGTCTACTTCCCACTTCATAGACATATCTAATAGTCCAGCCTGTCCACCTATCTATCCACCCATCTACCCATGTTTGCCTTCACTAAAAATGCAGTACCGTATGTGTAAAAGGGTTCATCTTCGTTGTCTTGTTCCTCCCATGTACCTCTCTATGTCTTCCTCTTCCTCAGTGCCACCATGTTGATCACTCACATTTGGTACATTGCCCTTCTCTTCACCAAAATCAATACTTATCTCTATCTATCTAACAGTGTTCCCTCCCCTCCCCTCCCATTCCTGGTAACCAACAAAGAAAATTTCCTTCCATAGATAAACCTTTCCTTGACTTATACAATAAAGGACTCATACAATATTTGTCCTTCTGTGATTGACTTATTTCATTCAATATTATGTCTTCCAAGTTCATCCACATTATGCAGTGTTTTGCAGATTCTATGTTATTCTTTAGGGCTGCATACTATTCCATTATGTGTATGTACCATAGTTTGGTTATCCATTCCTCAGTTGATGGACGCCTAGGTTGTTTCCACCTTTTTACTATTGTAAATAGTGTTGCTATGAACATGGCTGTGCATATGTCTGTTCTTGTCATGACTCTCACTTCCTCAGGATATATACCTAGTAATGGAATGGTTGGGTCAAATGGTATTTCTAATTCCAAATTTTTAATGAATCACCACACTACTTTCCACAGTGGTTGTACCATTTTACAGTCCCACCAGTAGTAAATGAGAGTCCCAATCTCTCTACATCCTCTCCAGCATTTGCTATTTTCTGTCTTGTTGAACGTTGCTACTAGTACTGGAGCAAGATGCTATCTCATTGTTGTTTTCATTTGCAAATCAAAATTATCATGAGCATTTCTTCATATGTTTGTTGGCTGCATGCATATTCTCCTTGGTGAAGTGTCTATTCATGTCTTCTGACCATTTTTAATTGCATCATTTGTCTTTTTGTTATTGAGGTGTTGGAGTATTTCTATAAATTCTAGAGTTAAGTCCCTTATCAGAAATGTCATTGCCAATTTTTTTTTTTTTTCCCTCAATCTGTCGGTTCTCTTTTGACTCTTTTTGAGAAGTCTTTGGAAGGACATAAAAATTTAATTTTTAGAAGGTCCCATTCATCTAGTTTCTCTTCTGCTTAGAAAAACAACAGATTAGTTCTTGCAAGAGACTGTGGTTGTTGGGGAGGTTGACTGCAAAGAAGCACCAGAAATGTTTTTGGGGTGATAGCGATGTCTTATATATTGATTATTGATGGTTTCAATTTTATATTTTTCAAATTAAAGAACTGTGCCTAAAAAGAGTGAATTAATTTATAGTATGTAATTTTACTTCAGTGAATTATAGCTGGGAAGAAATAAAAAGAAGACTCAATTCTAAAGCTCAGGTTTGACCAGCTCAAGAAAAATCATGAATATTTATAAAATCCCAACTGTATGCCAAACATTCAGCTAAAGAAGTTGATATTTTTGTAATAACTCATTAATAACTCAACAATCCTTTCAGATATTATTTCCACTTTTAGATTAAAGATCTAAGGCTCAGAAAAGTTAAACAGGATTTTAGTAGTGATTTAACTTTTCTGTTCCTATAAAATGAAGTGAATAATATCTACCTTGGGGAGCTCTTCTGAAGATTATTAATTTAATAAAGGCTTCATTCAATACATTGTAATTGATCACTTTCTATATGGCCAACACTGGTCCAATACTGAGAGCAAAGAAGTCAGTCAGAGAGACAAAATCGTAATGCACATGGAGTTTATATTCTGTCACTGGAGGCAAATTACATTCCAACATATGAATAATCTGATAAATAATATGCAGAAATTTTTGATGAAACAGGTTTGCTACTCTAGATTCAGTGGAGAGAGAAGTCTTCTTTCAGGAAGCCACAGTCAACATAGAAATATAAATCAAGAAGAAGCAGCTAAGGTTTTTAGCTTGAACAACCAAGTGGTTGGTGATGCCATATACCAAGACAGACAAATCTGTGGAAGAACCAAGCTTAGAGGAAAAATCAAGAGTTCCATCTTGGCTTAGTATGACTAAGGCAATTTGATTGCTGCTTTTCAGGTAATCTCTTTTAACAGAATCATCTTTCTCTGACTCCAAAGTTCATAATTAAATGAAACCAAGAGAGGTCCAGACTGAAACCAAATATAAATGGAACACTTAGAGAGTACTCTACAGAATACCAATAAATTGGCTAAAAAATAAACATTATAACTCGCATTGTAAGAATAAGTCATCCAATTTTTAGGAACCAAGTACTACATACACCACAAATGCAAAATAGCATTGTAGACTGGGTACAGAATTAGCTACCAAAAATTGCCTCAGTTTGTTTTATGTTTCATGATTTTTTATTGCTTTTTCTTGAAAAGACATACTATTTTTTTCATCCAAAACAAAATAAATTTAAATTATCTGTATATTATTTATTTTAAGCCCATTGAGAATTTTTATTTGGAATGCTAGCAAAAAAAATTGGTCTAGTTGAATAAATATGGATCAACTGGACCAATAAACAATATCATTGAAGTGGAGAAAAGATTGAAGTTGTCAGAGATTCCATTTTATTTGAATCCACTATCAACATCCATGCAAGCAGCAGTCAGAAAATCAGATTTTATATTGCACTGGGAAAATCTGTTACACAAGAACTCTTTAAAGTGTTAAGAAGCAAAGATTTAACTTTGAAGACTAAAGTGCACCTGACCCAAGCCTTGGTATTTTCAATTGCCTCATATGAATGTGAAAGCTGGGCAATGAATAAAGAAGACCAAACAAGAGTTGATGTCTTTGAATTGTAGTGTTGGCGAAGAATACTGAAAATACCACAGACTGCCAAAGGAACAAATCTGTCTTGGGAGATATGCAGCTGGCGTGCTCCTTGGAAGCACCTAGTTTGATTATGTTGTCAGAAGTGGATATTACCTGGAGAAGGATATCATGCTTGACAAAGTACAAAACAGCAAAGAAAGGGAAAACCTTCAAAGAGATGCATTGACACAGTGGCTACAATGATGATTTCACGCATAACAACAATTGTGATGATGGTGTACAACTGGGCCGTGTTTCTCTCTGTTGTACATGGGTCACTATGCGTTGGAGCCAACTTGTTGGCACCTGACCACAACAATGAAAATTTATAATTTTCAATATATATTTTATTGGGTAATTGCTTATGACAGCTAATTAAAATAATACCAAAAAAAATACCTGCCATTTGTTAACTCCAAGTCATTGCTACCCCATAGGATTCTCAAGGCTATACATCTTTAGGAAAGCACACCGCCTCTTCTTTCTCTCATAAAGTACCTTGTGCATTTGAACTTTCAACTTCTGTTTAACAGTTAGCCTTAGTCACACCACCACCAAAGCTCCTGAATACAATAGTACCTTGAAATTTTAAATGTATGTAAAAATTCCAATATTCTGACTTCCATGTGTTATATAGGAAAATTTGGAGGTGTTTGTTTATATATATATATATATATATATATATATATATTCTCTATAGTAAAAATGTAGAAGAAAACCTGAATCTTTATAAGAACATATAATTTATTTTTATGTTTCAGTTTCTTATATCCTGATATTCACCTAATTGTGCAGTTGTCATTAATCTCTTCAAGCTAGAGATATGATAATTAGGAAGCAAAAATAAAACAGACAAAAACAAGACACTTTCTTATATGCTTTAAAACAAAAGTCAAAATAGTTATGGAATTTCATACAACAAAAATAAATTTAAAATTGACTTCAATTTTTCTCTTCCAAGAAGGGAATTAACATTTTTGAGGAAAAAAGAAAGTGGCAATTATCTGACAAATAGAAATAAGATACTAGGTTTCAATGTTTAAATTTATGTGTTGCATTATTTCTTTTTGTTAATCCATGCTTAAATCCTTCCCCACATTCCTTTCTATTACCCTTAAGGACTGTAGTTTCTATATTTCCATTTAATGCATATTAGAGTCTTACTAGGATTTATTTTTCTCAGGTTAGAAATTTATTATACAAGGGAAATTTAAAATTGATTAGGGACTTATTAAAATACTAGCATTAAAATGATGATTATATAGCTGCCTGTGGAAGTCAGATTTTATTTAGGAGTGAAATGAATAATTTAAGTAAATTCCTGTCATGCTCTGTAACACTGGAATCAATCAACTTTTGTACCTGTAGCTTCTATTTCTATTTTCATCCCTCTAATCTTGCAAATTATTTTTTAATTTTTTTTTGCTATTTTAATAAATATCAGCATAATGATTGCCATTTTAATATAAGTTTAATAATGATGTTCATTTTATTTAATGGTCAATAAGGTAACATCATTCTATAGCTTAAAAGTTTAGCTTCCAAACTGCTATTGTTCTATGTTATGTAAATTAGTTAATAAAATATTAACATGAAATTGCTGCTAACTTATGCCATTTGGACTATAGTACTCTTAAGCATTTGAGCATCTTTAATCCTGTTTTTTACAATAAAAGCAAAAAGAGCTTTTCAAAAGATTGATATGATTATGCCAACCACTTGTCACTGATTCTTTTTTCTTTCTTTTTAATTTCTTTTCAAGATATAATCAGACTTTCTTAATATGGCCTGAGAATCTGCTTACATTACCAATAATTTCCTCACCTTCATTTTCTTTTCACTAGCTCTAGTGATAATTTTTATTTCTTTTTCTCTCTAAAATGTTTAATTTCTCAAGGTCCTTAATGTTCTACATCTCCACCCCTTGAATGTCCTTACCTCAAATTATTCATCCTTCAAACTTGCTGTCAAGTTTGTTTTACTGCATGGTGGCTTTCAAATTACTCTAAGTTATTCCCCCATTGCATGGTACACCTCACTCAGGAGTCATTAGAAATACAAAGGAGGCTGAGCAGGAGGGAAGGGAGGGGAAAAAAAATATCACAGAAACCACAGACATTGGGGACTCAGAATAGCCACACCAGGAGTTTTATGAAGATCAATGACAGATGATGGACAACACCTGCTCATCCCAATGCCAAATCCTCTTCATGATAAACAGAGAGCTGCACTCACATCCCCACCAGTGATTCCACCAACACAGAGGGAGTTGGAGAGCAACCCAGTACAGCCAAGTTAATAACTAAAGAAGTACATCTGCCCCACATTCTCAGTACAACATAAAACCAGGGTGAAACAAATCAGTACATAACTAACAAAGATAATAACTCTAAAATGTCTAGGAAGTTATAGACGATCTCAAATCAAACAAAACAACAACAACAAAGGACAAGATAATAGAAACAATAGCCCAGGCTAAAGAAATGACATACTGCTTGGATGAAAAACAAGCACTAGAACTACCTGACAAGGAATTCAGAAGGTATGCTAATAGGACCTTCAAAGAGCTTAAGGAAACCATAAATAAAAACAAAGTAAGACAATACCCTGGAAGAATTCAGGAAAATCATTCAAGAAGAAAGTGACAAGATAAATA
>NW_006921960.1:1086788-1088575 GCF_000298275.1 Orycteropus afer afer
CACAAAGGAAGAAAATATATTCATCCAAGCAGCTTAAGGAACACCATACAGGATAGAGCCCAAGAAAAAGTCACCAAACCATATCATAATCAAACTTTCCAAAACCAATTACAAAGAAGTAATCTTGAGAGCACCTCAGGAAAAGTGAAATTTTACCTAAATTGGACAACCAATAAGACTAAGCTCTGATTTCTCAGTAGAAACCATGCAGGCAAGAAGGAAATAGGGTGGCATATATAAAACCTTGAAGAAAAATAACTTCCAATGAAGAATTATATATCCAACCAAACTGCCCCTCAAAAATGAGGATAAATTCAAGAGATTCTAAGACAAACAGAAATTAAGGGAATTAATGAAAACAAGACAAACCCAACAAAAGATGCTGAAAAGAAGTCCTTCCAATAGAGAACCCAAACAGAGACTAACAAATTAAACTCGAGACGTTTGACACCACCAGCTAGAAACCAAACCAGAAAAAGTCTAAAAATACATTCACAGAAAGTGCACATAGAGAAATAGGGGAGTAAATCTGTAGATGACAAGAGCAACAAAGGAAATAGAGGGAATAAAAGTTTAATTACAAAGCTTCCAAAAGGCGAAGAAGACAGGACAATGTCTGTATAGAAGACTGTTCCAAACTTAGGGAGATAAGAATTTACTTCAGGGTTTCCACAAAGAAAATTAATAATCCTTCTAAGCAAACTCAGAAAAAAGAAAAACACAAGGGTTTAGTAAGCACAAAACCAACAATAATGAAGAAAAGAGAAAAACACTTGATATCAAAAAGAACAGCACAGAAAATAGTTGGGACAAGAAATTTACCAACAACACAACAAAAACCACAATAGAATGACAGCAATAAATTCATACCTATCACTAATTATACTCAGTGTGAAGGGACTAAATGCACCAGTCAAGAGAAAGTGAGTGGCAGATTGGATCAGAAAAGAAGACCCATCGATATACTGCCTACAAGAGACCAAGAGACAAAGATAAAAATAAATTAAAAATTAAAGGGTTGAAAAATATATATCAAGCTAATAGCAACCACAAACAGCAGGAGTGGCAATATTAATTTCTGATAAAATAGACTTCAAGATGAAACCAGCATAAGGGACAAAGATCAACACTACATGATGGTAAAAATGTAAATTGACCAAGAAGATATTACCATAATTAATATCTATGTACCCAATGAAGTGCTCCAAAATACATAAAGCAGTATGAACTGAGTTGAAAGGAAAAATAAACGACTCTACAATAGTAGTGGCAGACTTTAACACATCACTTTCAAGGAGGGACAGAACAACTAGAAAAAACTCAACAAAGACACGGAAGAACTCAACAACACAATCAACAAACTTGACCTTGTAGACATATACAGAGCATTTCACCTGACAAAAGCACAATACACATTCTTCTCCTATGCACATGGTACATTCTCCAGAACAGACCATACATTTCGACACAAAACAAGGCTCAATAAATTAAAAATCATTGAAATTCTACAAGCACTTTCTTGGATCACAATACAATAAAATTAGAAATCAGCAAATGGAAGACCAAGGAAAAAAATCAAATGTGTAGAAAGTAAATAATGCACTACTCAAAAACTACAGGATAACAGATTAAATAAAGTGTGAAATTAAAAAATAATAATAAAATAAAATTCCTAGAAACAAATAAGAATGAAGCTACAACTTACCAAAATCTTTGAGACACAGCAACAGCAGTACTCAGAAGGCATTTTTATAGCAATAACTGCACACATCAAAAAAAAAAAAAAA
>NW_006921960.1:1089695-1094701 GCF_000298275.1 Orycteropus afer afer
GGCACAGGGAGAGGTAGTCACAGAGAGGAAACGAGAGGAGGGTTTTTATGCTTAGGGATTGTAACCGGAGCCGTGAAATCAAATGTGCATTAACTGTTTAATGTAAAACAAATCTGCTTTATAAATTTGCACCCCAAGAAAAATAAATAAATAAATAAATCTCCTTTATGTACCATCCACTGAAGTGGTGATCTGTTTATCATGGATCATGGAGGTATTGATAACTTTAGAGCAAATATATATATATATACACACACACACACACACACACACACACTGAATATATATATATATATATATATATATATATTCGGAAAAAAGAAAAGGTACTTTTTAAGCATTAACATAAGTAAATCTCCATTTTAACTTATATATAAATTATGGAGCATTTAAATTTTACAAAGACCTTCTTGTTACTGTTTAATTTGTATAATTATTGCTGCTGTATAAATCTTTTTCTTATTGGAATTACTTTCCTAATTTTTCTTGCTTCTTTTTTATTTCCCTCCTATTACTCACTTACGAAAAGAAACAAAGAAAACTAAAGAAAAATGAGTAGAAAAAGAAGGAAAAATATGCATTCAATAAGCTGTGTGGAAAAGTTTAACATTTAAAACAATTGTATACATTAACAGAATGAAGGAAGTACTTTTTCTCCTAAGAGTCACAACCTCTATAGCTAGTAAAACTGCAGACTCAAAAAGGATAGCTTTGTGGAATAATATTTTTCAAAAGTTTGTGTTTTAAATGTGGGATGAGTTTCAGATTGTGTGTCTGAGAATGTGTAAAATTAGATATAATTTTTATCTTGCAATGTGGGTAAACTAATTTACTGGACTAAAAAAAATCAAAGCTGTATGAGCCTGCAGCATATGAAGAAAGGGGGTATTATTACAGATTCTCTTCTTCCCCATCCTGTTTCCATTTGTTGTAGATTAAAAACTACCTTCATTAATAACTTACACATATTCTCCAATTAATTTGTGTTCGATGTAAAAATTTGGGGAGATATATTAGGAAAAAAAAGGGAGAGAGAGAGAGAAGCATACTGTGGCAATCAGAATGTAGAGAAACTAATTTAGGATTTTCTCTTAGAGAATGTCTGATACTCTACGGGAGGGCACACATGCCAGAGTAAAGCCTCAGACTCCTTTTTGGAAGATCTCTCCTGGGGGTGGCAGGAAAACAACATTTTTCAGTCTGATTCATTGAGTGGGTTCCCAAAAAACCAGAATTTGATTTTCCTTCTGAGAAATTTGAATCATTCACAATAGTGTTCATGAAGTTGCAAAGGGGTGCAATCCTTTCACCAACTTGTATCACAGAACCTTCTTGCACTTTCACTTTCAAATTCAGATGATATTTGCTTACACCCTTAACTCCTCCCTCTTTTTTTTTTTATTTTTTATTATTTTGATTTTGTTTTGTTTTGTGTTTCTCTAAGTTAGCCATGCGAAGTCCTGTACTCTCTTTGGCTACCACTTCAATAAAAAAACTGCACTGATCAGAGCTGGAGAATGGTTCCAAGAGATGGCTATTTATTGTGCCTGCTCACTCACATACGTCTTACCAGTTCTCAAAACTTAGTGCTCATTTTAATCACCTGAAAGCTCGAAAAATACCAGTGTCTAGTCCTATCCCTAGAGATTTTAATTTCTTTTGCCTGGAGTGTGACCTGCACATCTGGCTCTTAGAATCTCCACAGGGAATTCTGATCAGTAGCCAAAGTTCAGAATCTGTTTTCCCCCCTTTCACCTCACTTTAGAGTGCATCTAATTTGGATCTTTTCAGAAAGAAAGTTTTGATATTTAGATTTAAAAGTTATTATTAAATAATTAAAATTATTAAAAGTTATTATTGTGTTATTAATGTATTTTAAAAATGTGTAATATTTGAAAACAGAATATTAGAATTTGTGGTGTTAATTATCTTTAACAAAAAAATGTTATTTGTAATAGGAAATGTTTCTAAAGCTATTATAAAGGTATAGAACTGAGAGTTCACTGTGTAGGGAATTAGGAATAACCCAATGTTTTGATTTATAGATGGCAAACCATCTTTAGCATTCATTCAATATGTACTGGTGCTAATATAGAAATGACCATAAATATTTTATGGGATAAGGTGCAGTTTATTTCACCTAGGAATAGCTATCCATTACATTAATTACTTACTTGTAAGTGTTGTTTTACCTATATTTATTTGTCTGATTATATGGGTGTGCATTTTTTAAAGTTCTTCTACAAAGGAGAAGACAACGGTGTTTGAATTACATGGTTAATCCCAAAAGGAAATGTTAAATTTGCTCTTATAAATGTCTGAAGGATTTACTAGGTTAAAAAATAAACGTTTCTAAAACATGCTGGAAAATATATGTAACTAAAGACTGGACATATTTCTTATGAACAGAATGCCTTTGACTAATATTATTTGCACAGGAACACCATCAGCATTAAGCGTAATATTAGTGGGACTGGTCTGGAGATCTGGCAGCATATAGAAATAGGTACAGTGGAAGTTTTTTTCTTAAAAAAAAACAAATGAGAGGAATAAGCTATTTTCAGATTGTTTTATTTTTGTGAAAATATATGTAACAAAATATTTGCCAATCCAATAATTCCTACAGGTACAATTTAGTGACATTGGTTACAATCATCATGGTGTACAAACATCAGCACTATTCATTTCCAAATTATTCCATCACCATGAGTAGAATCTAAGTGCCCTTTAAGTTAAGATTTCCCGTGTTCCTCCTTTCCAACCCTCATAAACACTAATAAACTTCAGTCAGTATATATTTGCCTATTTCATATACAGGGCAATGCACTGAGCTGCTGTCAAATGGGATCTGACTCATAGTGACCCCTCCTTGGATTTCCGAGGCGTATCACTATGGAAGTAGATTGCCCAACCTTCCTTCTGAGGAGTGGCTGGTGGGTTTGAACCTCCAGCCTTCTGGTTAGCAGTCAAGTGCCTTAGGCACTGAGCCACCAGAGTGGGATCATATAGTATGCGTCCTTTGTTACTGACTTTTTCCCTCAACATAATATTTTCGTGGTTCATCCATGTTATAGCATGCATCAGAACTTAATTTGTCTTCATAGGATGGATTTTTAAAAAATTACAATGTTTTATATAGTTTGAGAAAAAAAATGCTAAGCTCTTATTACCATATTCATTAGTGAGTAGAAAGCAGCCTGTACACTTTTCAGCACAATCCTGAATCTTGACAAAAGTAAGAGAAGAGGTCTAAGCAATGTTGTTTTCTATTTTAGCAGATTCAGACATGCAGTGAATATTCTAGTTGTGTTTGTCTCCTCAAGGCAAATTCATTCATTTCACATGTTATTTACCTCCCAAAATTTGTCACTGACATTCTAAGCAAGCTCTTTTCTTGATTTATTTTTTACTTTTTGATTTTTTTTTAAAATGCAGAAATGTGATATGTACTATAACAGTAGGACTTTGCTTATTAATCAGAAGTACATTGATCATACTTGTATTTTTTTTTAATTCAAATATATTGTTTTGGTAGAAAGAAAACAGTTGTTAGAGGTAGACAGCAATGGACTACAGCTGGAAACTGATATTTAATAGCTGCCTTTGGGCAAATCCCTAAGAATTTCTGATTTAGTTATCAACTAGGGATAACAATACCTACATTGCAGAGTGATTAAGAGGAATTAAAATGTAGAGATAAAGAGTTTCATAGTGCCTGGTACTATCAATAGTAGAACATTAATTAATTGAGGAATTTATTATATTACTATCTGTACTGCTACTGTTGTGCTTATGCATTACATTTTATTTTCAAATTAAATATCTCATTTCTTACAAAAATCATAAGAACTACATCATATTAATTTATCTCATTTCACATTTGAGGAAACTGACACAAATAAATGAAGTAGCTTATCTGCAGAAATATTTTAAGTCAACAGTGCTAGGATTTTGCTGAAAGCCACTTTCCCGTAGAGCCCACAGTCAGCTATTCCTCACATCTGTTACGTTATCAATTGGCCCAAGTTGTTGCTCAGTAAATCTCCTATGTGACTATTCTGTTTTTGCTCCTCTTCTGTGTTGAATCACATATTTTCTGCATCCTATTCTTTCTTTTTCTTGTTTATGTTTAACGCCTTTATTTTGATAAGACACATCCTTCCTGATAAAGGGGTGATATAAGGCTAAGCTGTTTGAAGAAACCTTTTTTAACTATAAAATTTTAAACATAGACAAAAAAAGAAAACATAGCATAATAAAGCACCACTTATGTATCACCAAGTTAAAATATATATATATATACCAACATATAAAACAAACCACTCATTTATTTTAAATATCAGGAATCATGATTCCTTTCAAACATCAGAGTATATCTCTAAAAGATAATGATTTTATTCATTACCATATAACATTACACAATGTTGTAGCAGCCATTGGTAATCATTATCTGGAAAGAACTAATATTTGAGTTCCTGGATGACTGAAATATATGTTTTATCAACATAATCACTTGATAGTTTTAACTTTTCTAGGTAGAGAATTATAGATTGAAAATAGTTTTCCACGCTGTTATTGTATTCTTTCATTAATTTCAGACTTCTAGTGTATGGCTGACAAGCCGAATGCAATTCTCATTGTAAATCCTTTGTATGAACTTGCTTTTTAATTGTTAGAAGGTTAAAACACTTCTCTTTCTCCACAGTGTGCTGAAATATTACAATTGTGTGCCTTGCAGCCTTTTATATATATATTTTTAATTGTGCTATCAACAACAAAAAGCTGGTATTTATGGTCCTGTTTAGATTCAAGATTCTTTTTAATTTAGTTGTGGGTATTTTTCATAATATTTGTTACTCCATTTTGGCCCTTTACTATTTAGAAGTATATTTAAGTTTCAAATATTTGGAAATATACCTCTTGACTTATTATTATTGATTTCTAGCTTGATTCCATATAGTAAGAGAATATACATGGTATGGTTTCTTTTTTGTTCTGTTCATTTA
>NW_006921960.1:1096591-1103596 GCF_000298275.1 Orycteropus afer afer
TGTGTTCAATCTGTATGCTAAGCAAATGATCCAATAAAATGTACTATGTGAAGAACACAGCATGAAGGTGAGGAAGACTCATTAACAACTTGTTATAAACATATGACACAAACTTACTTGCAAAGCAAAGACTTGAAACAATTATTGATGACGATCAAATACACAGGCTTCACCAGATCCGACTCATAATGACCCCTCCTTGGGTTTCCAAGGTGGTACCTCTTTGGAAGTAGATTGTTCAGTCTTCCTTCCGAGGAGTGGCTGGTGGGTTTGAACCACCAGCCTTCTGGTTAGCAGTCAAATGCCTTAGGCACTATGCCACCACAGCTCCTTCACTACATATTTGACCTCAATATAAAGAAAAGAAAAATCCCCACAAGTGAACCAATAAGCAACATCATGACAAATGGAGAAAATATTGAATTTGTAAGTATTTCATTTTGCTTGAATCCACAATTAACATCCACAGAAATAGAAGTCAAGAAATCAAATGAGGTATTGAATTGGGAAAATTTGCTTCAAAAGACCTCTTTATGATGTTATGAAGTCACTTTGAGGACTAAGGTGCAATTGACACAAGCAAAGGTATTTTCATCACTTTATATGAGTGAGAAATCTGGACAGTAAATAAGGAAGACTGAAGGTGAATTGATGCCTTTGAATGATGATGTTGGTAAAGAATATTGAATATTGGATATAATACAGACTGCCAAAGAATGAATAAATCTGTCTTGGAAGAAGTACGGTCAGGATGCTCTTTAGAAGTGAGAATGGTGTGACTTGGTTTTATGTACTTTGCACATGTTACCAGGAGGGACTGTCCATGAAGAAGGACATCATGCTTGGTAAAGTAGAAGGTCAGTGAAAAAGAGGAAGATCCTCAATGAGATGGAATGACACAGTGGCTCCCACAAGGGGCTCAAACAGCAATGATTGTGACGATGGCACAAGATGAAGCAGTATTTCATTCTGTTGTACATAGTGTCATTATGAGTGAGAAACAGCTTGATTACTCCTAACAGCAATAACAACATTCATATATAGAAAATATATGTTGCTGTTGTTGTTGTTTGCCATCCAGTCAACCCTGACTCATAGCGACCCCTCCTTGGGTTTCCGAGGTGGTATCTCTATGGAAGTAGATTGCCCAACCTTCCTTCTGAGGAGTGGCTGGTGGGTTTGAACCTCCAGCCTTTTGGTTAGCAGTCAAGTACCTTAGGCAGTATGCTACCAGATCTCCTAGAGAATATAGAGTATATGTATCCTATATATTCTGTGTATACATGTATATAGAATATATAGAATGTATACGTGTATACAGAATATATAGAATATAGCCTTGTAATTATGTTACTAACTCACTGCCGTTGAGTTGAAGCAATCCCCCCTTGGGTTTCCAAGGCAGTATCTCTATGGAAGTGGATGGACCTGTCTTACTTTCGAGGAATGGCTGGTGGGTGTAGTATTAATTTCAAGGAGTTGAGAAGAATCTCAGCCAAAATAATATGGTCTCTGCCATGCTTCACGCTGGAATGCTACTTGCTGGAATGCTGGAGTCTAGTGAGAGGGATATGCTTCTTTATGGTCTAAGGCAGGGGCCAAACATAATCATTGGTAACATTTTTGGTCAGTATGGAGGATATAGTTGTGGCTTTCAAATATATAATCTGACAAAGACAAAGCTAACTATATTCTGTATTCTGTCACCAATAAAACCTGATTTACTATAATACCTAGATTTGTTCTATTGAACAAGATTTACCTTTCTATTATGTGTTAATATTAAAGTCACATAATCGGTACTTTTAGAATTGTTTTTTTTTTTTTTTTTTTCCGGAGACAATAATGCTGGTTGCCATTGCTATAGGGATGAAGTGTGAAAAAGGACTGAGGAAACTGACATTTTAGTGTGAAAACTTTGGTTTAATCATCATATTTTAATGATGTCACTTATATCCACCCTCAATTATCCCAGGTGTCCCTCATCTAGAGCATCTCTCATTCAAGTTGCTAGATAACAATTTCTTGTTTTCTGCTACTTGGAAGAGAATTAGTACCTAGATCTGCTAACCAAGAGAGATCTGGTATTCCAAATGTTCCTCATAGACTCTCAACAGGTTGTCCTGTTGATCAACCTAGAGGGATACTGTTTCTCCAAATTTTAAGGTATATTTAGATAATATGGTATGAATCATGTTGGCGCTTATTTAATTTTCACCAATGTGCTAAATCTGATACCATTATAGATTTACTTTCTTTGACTTCCCAAATTTTATTCACAATAGTTGCCTGAAGTAATCCTCTCCTGTTCTCATTAATTTTGGAGACTTATATTTTAAAAATCATTTTACTTTCATTTTATGGAAATTTCAAGAGGTGATGGAGATAAATTTTTGTGTTTAGTGATAAATTTTTGTGTTTAGTTTTTCAGATATAAAAAAAAAATGTATACTTATTTCCACTGTGGATATGGGTGCCATTTCAGTTTTCTGGGCCTTGGTTTCTTTCTCGTGACTATGTTATGGTCCTGTACTACACACTTTCTAAGGTTTCTTTTAGTACTGACATTATATAGATATAGATAAATAAGTGGACATAACTGTAGAGATTTTCATACAAAATTCAAAATTTACCAAACACAGAATAAGGAGAATGGAATAAGACATACTGTTGAAATGTTTAAATATCTTTATTAGGGAACCAAATGATACCAAATTGAGATGATTTAATTACTGGAATTATCTGATTGTAAAGCAGTAATCAGAAAAAGAAATCAAATAATTATGAATTCTACTTAAACAAATGAAAAAAAAAAGGAAATCTTGGCAAAGAAAACTGTTTTATTAAAACAAAAAACTCAAGTAAAAGTTATAAAACTTAAAAATAAAGTACCAAAAGAAAATAGTTCTGGGATGGGTTCAGTAATAGAGAGGAGATGACAATGGATAGAATTGTTTCAAGAAATTTTTATCAAAGTAATTATCATGAAAATCTACTTTGTATTATATTAAGACACTGTTCAAATGATTGGATCTTTTGGATTCCTGCTATACACAACAGAGTATACAGATCACTTTCTATCTGCTGTCAGTCAAGTAAAAAAAAAAAAAAAATGCCACTACAACCATGGCAAGAATAACAAAAAGGCCTTATTTTAAACAGGTAATGTAAAATGAATTCTAGTTTGAGCTCTTCTGATTAACTGAGAATTTTTTTTTAAATGAATACTCATAATTGATGTAATTGTTTTTCTTAAACTTTGATCATTCCCACTATCAATATTGTTGTGCTGGTAAATATTAAGGAAGTATACAAATTAAGATGGTTAATGCAGCTACTATCAAGTGTGAATGTGATGAAAAACTGAAATCCTTATCTTTACGGACATTTCATAAATTCCATCAAAGATAGTCACTGAATTCAGAAGAGAGGCCTTAGTGTTGAAGCTACTTTTTTAAGTACAGTGTTCATAGCACCAAAAGGTTATACTGCATGTTGTAGCAATGATAGAAGGATAGCTATCAAAAACGTAGGCCTGGCATGGTAATATGGTATTATCTGAAATAAAATATTTTGCCAAGACCATATTTCAGTAATAATATATATTAAAAAATAAAGAAATAAATAAATAAACTCTCACTACCAATGAGTCGATTCTGACGCATAGCAACCCCCTTTGGGTTTCTGAGGCAGTAAATTTTTATGGAAGTAGATTGCCCAGTCTTCCTTCCATGGAGTGGCTGGTAGCTTATGAGTACTAACCTGTTGGCTAGCAAATGCCTTAGGCACTATACCACTGTAGGTGAAATATACGTAGCTGTTTTTCTGGGTATTATTTGCAAGAGAAGCAGAAGCAATTTGTAATCCCAAATGTACTCCACTGAAAGTTTTTAAACTTAATTTATAATTTGGACTCTGCCTATTTACAAAAAAAAAAAAAAAAAAAAATTCATGTATTATTTAGTATTCCTTTGATTGAAAGTAGGGAAAGCACACACACATTGGACAATCTTAGGCAATAAAGGGAAATGGATCAGCTCACAGAACCACAGAGTTGGAAGCCCATAAATAATTGAAAACAGGGATTTGAATGTTGTTAAGACTCATTTTTTCTTCAGAGACCTCTTCATTTCCTTCAACAACTGGACACATTTTATGTGGTAGAGGACATAGTTTCAAGCAGATTACAAAATTATATTCTCACAGCCTTGAAACAATGAAGTTAAAAGTCTGAGTTTCAACATGAGCTAAAAAATATTTTGGGCCTGGCCTAGTGCATAAGGCATTTGACTTCTAACCAGAAGGCTGGTGGTTCACACCCACCAGCCACTGCTCTGAAGGAAGTTTGAGCAATCTGCTTCAGTTGTGATACTGCTTTAGAAACCAGAGGAGAGGTCACTATGAGTTGGCTCCAACTCAGTGGCAGTGAGTTTGGTTTGACTCATGAGACCAAATGTTCAACAACTACTTTAAAACAAAAATGTGAAAGTAAGAGGGAAGGGAAACCAGATTAATAGAAATGAAACAATTTCAAAGTAAATAATGAGGACATTGACACATTATAAAGAATGTAATCAACATTACTGAACAAAGTGTAGAAATCATTGAATAGAATCTAACTTCTGCATAAAACTTCAGCAAAAAAGACTAAAGCTATGGTCAGATGAAAAAGCATCATAGCTGTCAATTCCTACTAGATGATATGGGTGTGTTATGGGAGAAGACCAGGTCTACAAATATAAGAGAAGTGGTACATTTCTGAGAAGGAGAAAGGAATCCTCAACAGACTCCTTAACAGCGATGTCATCAATTCATCTACTGATATTAAAATATGTATGACAAGGATTACATTTGCTTAATATTTGAATTATGAAATAAATCATATATAAGAGTATAAATAATGAAAAAAATGGATTAAGGATACTATTAAAATGAACATTGACGTATCAACCTAAAGAAACAGAACATTAGCAATATGTTTGAAGCTCACTATATGCATTTTCAAATCTTATGAAGCTCACTATATGCCTTTTCAAATCTTATGTCCTTTGCTCTCATCCTGCCACCAGAAATTGTAACTATCTTGAATATTTTTCTCTTTATTCCTTTTACTTTGTATTCACACACACGTGCTCACAAACACACACACAAATTTTATGTATTTTTTTTTACCTTTTTAGGTTTTATATCAACCAAACCAAATTATAAGCATGCTTCTCATTATATTGAAAACATGTCCGTATGTACTCAATGTAATGAGCACAAGATACAGCCATGTTATAGTTTACAGCAGTATTTTTATTTTGTTTATTTTCTCTGTTTTACAACAGAGAAATTACATAATATTTCATTGTATTAATGTATCATGGTATACTTGTGAATTTTCTAAGGCTATATAAACCCAGTTTCCTGTTTTACAAATGATAATGCTTATTCCTGCACATGCCGGCTAACACACATACATGAGAATTTCTCTGCCATAGGAGTAAAATTATTGGGTGTAGAGCAAAGATTTTCAACCATGGGTGATTCTCTTTTTTTCCTTCCTCCAGGAGACATTTGATAAATTTGGAGACATTTGTGATTGTCACAATTGAGAAGGTAAGAGAAGTGGCCAGGGAGGCGGCTAAACATCCCCCAATGAATAGGACAGCTTCCAAAACAAAGATTATCCAGCCAAAAATATCAGTACTATCAGATTGAAGAAACCTGATCTAGAGGACATACAACTTTAAATATGTTGTCCTACCAATAGTATGTAGCTTATCAGTGTTTGTTCCATATCTTGCTGGTACTTTTTGTTGACAGACTTTTAAATTTTTTATAATTTTTCTGACTTTGCTGCTATTGCTTGTTGTTGTTGTTGTTACTGCTTCTGGCTGACTCTTACTCTGACTTCTTTTTCATTGGTTTTGTAATGTTTTAATTTGTAATTTTTTAATCTGATTTATGTATGGTATCATTTGACATGATTCTGGGCTTGAGGCAAAGATGTCCAATATGGTTTCCATCTTTCCCTGGACCTTAGCTTTATGTCTTACCTCATTTTTCAAACCAAAAATCCAAGTCAGATGTGTTAATTCTGACTCATAGCAAGCCACATGACAGAGTAGAACTGTCCCACAGGGTTTCTAAGGCTGTAAATCTTGTAAAGATGTGGAGAAGACTGGCATATCTTTCTCCCACAGGTTCTAACCACTGACCTTTTGGTTAGCAGAACTGCAAAAAAAAAAAAGAAAAAAAAAACCTCATTGCCATTGAGTCAGTTCTGACTCATAGTGACCCCATTTGGGTTTCTGAGGTGGTACATCTTTACGGAAGTAAATTGCCCCATCTTCCTTCTGTAGAGTGTCTGACGGGTTTAAACCACCAAACTTCTGGTTAGCAGTCAAATGTGTTAGGCACTATACCATCAGAACTCCTTTTTGACTAGCAGCCAAGCACATTAACAGTTTTACCACCGGGGGTCTTTTTCAAGAATCATGTTTAAACTTACTGCAATCAAGTTGGTTCAGACTCATGGTGACCCTAGGACAGCATAGAATTACGCAATAGGGTTTCCAAGGCTGTAAATCGTCACAGCAGCAGACTTTCTCCCTCAGACCACCTACTCTTTGGTTAACAGTCAAATGCCTTAACCACTGTGCACAGTGGCTCCTCAGGCTCTTGTTTGGGGCCCATTAAACAAACACAAACTACAAGACTAGCCAACAGCAACTACAAAGTGAGGTACCCACGAGAAGGGTCAATGTAGGCTTTCTGCTCTGAATATTTTCTCTTTCTCTTTTTTGTTTCTTTTCTCATCTCGTCTTATCTTTTTCTTGTATTCTCTTTTCTTCTCTGCTACCCCTAATTTCTTTTATTTCATTTTTGTCTACACTCTTAGTTTATAAATACCACAAATTCATTTTATCCAGTATTTTCTGCTGTTTCATATTGAGCAGATTCATCAGGACATCTAACTTACAATAAACTGCAACAGAACTTTGGGATTATATATTAGCC
>NW_006921960.1:1104409-1115588 GCF_000298275.1 Orycteropus afer afer
CTCACAACTGGAGTCCAGCCAAGTTAACACATCTTCAACTATCACACTATGCCATTAGAGCTTTCCAAAGGTAAATATATTGGTCCTTAATTATATGCTTAAAAGACATAAATGAAATTATAGAAGTATAATATTTTCTAAATCTCAACCTATATGCAAGTTGTGTCTAAATCTTGAAGAACATATTTTGATCTGTTTCTCATACTGGATCGTCTCTCCAATTTCTCTGCAAATATATTAATTTATGCCTACATCACCTCTCTCTTTAATACTACAAAAGGTTTCTTTCTGGGATCGTTTTTACAGTTAGCAGTCTTAGTATCCTCGGATAATGTCAGTTACCTGTGTTATAAACCTCTGTAGACTCTGTTACATGTCAAATGAAAATGTCTTTGCTTCATCATTTGGCTATCCCAGTATCTCTGGTTTTTGCTTTCAGTAGTCTTCACCATGCATCACGTGGTCTGTTAAAAATAATTGTAACCCTCTTTGAACTCACTAGGCTTCGGAGATGCACTTATTTTGCTCATGCTGTGTGTTTTGTCTGCCTAAAATTTCCATCTTCTCAGTTTCTCCTGGAAAATAATTACTCCTCCATCTTGTTGTTGTTATTCTGTCAAGTTGGTTCCAAACTCATGGTGACCCCACGCGTAATGAGGCAGAGCAATGGTGATTCACAGAGCTTTCACTAATGGATTTTTGAGAATAGATCGCCAGGCCTTTTTCCCTTATCTGTCTTAGTCTGGAGGTTTTCCTGAAACCGTTCAGCAACATAGCTACCCATAAGCCTCCACTGAGAGAGCATGAGGTGCATTGCTTGGAATTGAATGATGAGGTACATTGATGGTTTCCTTTATGGAAAATGAGGATTCTAACATTACATCCAGTTTGAGCTAAAACGTCACCTTCTCTATTAAGCTTGCTTCAAATCTCTCGCAGAATCGGTGATATTCTTCATGAGTCCTACAACATTTTGCCCATTAACTCTGAAACAGTATTTATTCTTTAGTACTGTATGGATATTTGATGAGATTAATAAATTAAATTTTTGTCTTCCCCCTCCCACATTCTCTAAGATCTACATTAACAGTGGGTGACAGAAGAGTCAGTCATCTAGAAATCAAAATGTCATCTTTGCTACTTACAGAGCTGGTGAGAAAATGATTTACAGGTTTTACACTCTAGTTTTAGATAAACTTAACCATGCAGTGAAGTTTGCATTGAACAAAATACCTCATTGAGAAAAGACCAGGGCACATGCTTTCATTCAGGTAGCTAGATCTCAAAAAAGAAGAGGGGAGACAGGGTCATAAGTTTCTTTCTCCAAAACTTCTAACCCTCTCAACGTTAGATGGGAGAAGTAAGTAACCAGGCTGCAGGACAGTAAGAGCCTTATACACGAGAAAAACACCAACTACTCATGTTCTGTTTTGTTTGCTTTTTCCTAGTACTACATTTATTTCTAAGACTATGCACTCTGTAAAGGACAACAGTATGTATTCATCTTTGTAACTTCTATACAAGGTATATGTGCGTCATTGTGGTTAATATCATGGTTAATAATGTCAGAGATAAATTCCATGATCTCCATTTCTTCATTTATAATATGAAGATACTATCACATAGGGTTTTAGTGAAGTTTAAATGACTTAATACAAAGAAAGCCCTTATAAAAATGACACAAAATAGCCTCAATTAGTTAGTATAATACATATACATGTAATGGTTTTCCAGTGATTGACATATGAAAGCTTTTCTTCCTTTGAGCTGTACAGAGGTTGGAATGCTTATTAAACAAGCTCGAATGTTTTGTTTTTAAGATTGTCATTAATCAATTGATTAAAAGGATAAGAGAAAAGGAAGAAGAATCAAAGAAAAATAAAGAGAATATTTGATTATGAACAAGTGAAGGAATAGAAAGTCTCTCTCACTTTTTTGACTTCAGAAAATGAGGTTTACTCCTTAAGTAAATTTCTAAGATAGCTGGAGCTTAACTGATGGTCTCAAAGGCTACTGAGGAGCTTTGCAAGCCTCCAGGACCCTGTTCTTTGACACCCTCGGAAAATACGGATTTCTGAAATCCTCAGTGCAATTGACCCAGAGCTACAAAGCAATCACTGACAGCTAATTGGAATTCAAATCTCTTAATGGTTTTTCCTTCCTTTAGCAATTTATGCTATTATTTTAAAACACCATTCATAACTGGGACCTTAAGGATGGTAGTCAGTTATCTAGGTTATATATGCATTTTTATTTTGAATCAGAGAGAGAGAGAAAAAAAAAAAAAAGATAGCTTAAATAGTTTGACAGGTTTGTTTGTATTTTGGTATTGCTTTGCATTCCAATCCCACAGGTGAGGACACATGTTTCCAGGCTCAGGTGGGGGTTTGGTGGATAAGCAGACAGCTGCATCACTGTCTTCCTTCCCAAAAGCCTTTTGCCTCTCTTATCATAATTCCATGGAGCAAATGTAACCTTAGCACTGCTGTTGTTAGGTGCTGTCAAGTTGACTCCAACTTATAGTGACCCAACATGGCAGAGTAGAACTTGCCCTTAGAATTTTCTTAGCTATAAATTTTACAGAAACAAATGGAGAGGTCTTTCTCCTTAAGATCAACTGGTAGGTTTGAACCATGAGTCTTTAGATTAGCAGCTGAGGTTTGCACCACCAGAGCTCCTTAGTTTAGCACAAGAAATATGTTGTTATTGTTGTTATGTGCCATCAAGTCAGACCTGACTCATAGCGACCCCTCCTTGGATTTCTGAGGTGGTATCACTATGGAAGTACATTGCCCAACCTTCTTTCCAAGGAGTGGCCAGTGGATGTGAACCGCCAGCCTTCTGGTTAGCAGTCAAGTGCCTTAGACACTAAATGAACCAGGGAGGCAAGGAAAGAGACAAAAGATGATAAGAATGAATTAGAAGAAAGATTCCTGACTATAAATATTCTATCCTTACTAGGTCCATGAGAAACGGCTGACTATTATGTATTCTTTTAATTTCCTTCTTGTTCCCTTTGCCAAATTCAAAGAATATCCTGTTTAGATGCAGTTCTATTTGCATGTAGCAAAAAAAGATAGGACTATTTTGGTCATCTAGCTCCACTCTAACAGATATATGAGAAATATATGGCTTTAACAAACAGGGATTCATTCTCTAACAGTTTAGGAGGCTAGAAGTCTGAATTCAAAATACTGGCTCTTGGGTTGGGTGAAAGGCCCTCCACCTTGGGCTTCAGCTCTGCCTCTTGCTCCCGGTCCACTGGAGCTGGATGTATCACTTAACTCAGGCAGTTGCTGGCTGCTGAGGTTGACAAAGCCAAAGTTGGCAAGTAAAATGGCCAGTCCCAAGATCAGCAGACAACATGGCATCTGAATGAAGGCTCAGCTATATGCAGGGTCCAAGTGTGTCAAAAAGCTTGAGACCTTCTCAATGCTTCTCCTTGTATACTGGAAGCAAACCACATCTCTTAGGCAGCTTCTCAGTGGCTCCAGCAGATTCCACCATTGAGTCGATTACCAGTCTCATCATGGAGAATACTACATCCAGCTGTTGAGCCACTCAAAACCAGGCCTAGCCAAGTTGACACACAGCTTCTGTACCACAGGGTCATATTATGCAAACAAGCAATAAAATATAGATTTTCTTCACTAAATATGCTCTGAATATTGTATATGGGTACCAAATGGGGAAAAAATTTGAAGTAAAATTAAACATAAATGTATTGGTTAATTTTGTAAGTTATTAGATTTCATGTTAAGAGTAATTTTATTTTAATCCTAATATGGATGCCCATAAAAACAATTTTCATCAACTCTGGACTGTTTGGAAGGGTCAAGGAATAATCAATTTGTCCATAGATGTTGCTTAGTTGAGCTGAGTCTAAGACTATGCACTACTCTGTAAAAGACATCAGTATGTACTCATCTTTGTAACTTCTATACCAGGTATACATGCATCATTGTGGTTAATAGCATAATTAATAACGTCAGAGATAAATTCCCTGATCTCTACTTCTTCATTTATAATATAAAAATAGTATCACATAGGATTTTGGTGACGTTTAAATGAATTAATACAAAGAAAGCCCTTATAAAAATGCCACAAAAAGAGCCTTAATTAGTTAGCCTAATATATGTTTAATGGTGAACAAATTCACTTTCCCAAAAGGGCTTAAGAATTTGGTAGTAGCTAATGAATAATTAAAGGAGCAGTGGTGGTTTAATGATAGTATTCCTATCTTCCATATATGAAACCCTAGTTGAAATCCCCGGCAATTCATCAAGCACAGCCACCACCTGTCTGTCTGTGAAGTCTTCCATGTTGCTACAGGTTTCAGAAGAGCTTCCATATGAATGAAGACAGACTAGGAAGAAAGACCTCCTGGTGACTTACTGAACTTCCTAAGGATCTCAACAATCCAATCCTACTGTGCAGGTGGTCCCCATGAGTGGGAGAACAACTTAATGGGAACTAATAATAATGAATTGGGATGTGTTTAGAGAAGAAATGATATAGAAGAGAAGGGTCCATCTGATCTTTCGAAGCCAGTTCAGGAATCTGAAGCCTGGTTGTCCAACTTCCCCACTGTTCAAAGAGCCTACATAATGCAGTCACCATATGACCTAGCCTTGCTGGAGAATTGACTAGTCTCTATGTTTCTGTTCTGTGTTAACAAGGCTGGTGAGATTTACTCATATGTGTTTAGATATTAAACATAAATAAATAAACAAATAAATGGTATAAATTAAATTTTAGTACATTGTAAATGAAACATTTTATAAATGCATTTTGAATTAAGATCTGCGTTGCACAGGATATACAATTATTTTATCTTTAAACATCAATATACTGAGAAGTTAGGTAACTTACAAGCCTCGTGCTAAAACTTAATAAAAACCCTGGAAGTTTTGTCTTAAATCAAAAAGTTGCTATAAGTTATTTCAGATTTGATGCTCTTTTCAAGCATATTTCAAAAAAAGGAACACGTTCCTCTCTACATTTCTATAGCAGGAGGTTTTAAGTGATGCAAAAAATGTGGGGAATATCCAAATGGAAATTCAGCAATCTGATGTGAAAATTAAATCTTTTTGTGTAAAATATAAATTAGAAAAGCAACATTTCACAGCATTAGTTTCAGCTTGTAATTCAACTAGAAGTATCAGAAAGGGCTCATTGTCTTCAAGGGTAGATGACCTGAAGAGGATGGGCAAAAGGGCAATGTGACTTAGAAAGAGAAAAGCGATTACATTAATTTTAATGGCACAATAGCAGTTTTCAATAAGCTTTATGACAGCAGAAAAGATTGACTTTTTTTGCACTTTGTACTAAAACGTGTGGTGTCCTAAACTGCATTTTGCCAGATATCTAATACCTATAATTTATTGTATCCCATATTCTCAATGTTAAAAGTGGAAAGAGGCAGAAGTCTGAGGGTTTCAAATATAATGGACTGCAGATTCATTGCTAAAACTCAATGGGAGCCTGGAAGATTTCCTTTTAATTTTAAAATGCACTTAACAAAAATTAAAAGGCATAAGAACAGCTGTAAAATGGTGTCAGAACACTATGTTTCCCACATTCTTTTTTCTGTAAGAAATAATAAGTTTCCAGAAACTGAAAGTGGGATCAAAGGTCCTCTAGCTTGAACAGAAGAGATGGCGGTCTGAAGAGTGACCTCCTGGTCTCTTTGAAACATTTTGCTAGACTATGTAAGAGCAAGAATCACATTTTCTTTAGAGAGACATTCTTTCAGACTTAGTTTCATTCTAGGTGTCTACATCACCCTGTTTTTTCCCAGTCCTGTTCATAGCCTGTGGTTAGAATAATACTGTCACAGTTTATCCGCTATTCACCCTTGTCTTGGACACCAAAAAGTATAGCTTCCTTTAGGACTGTTTTGTGGCATACCAGAAATTTATTATCGATAAGAATAGTAATGATATCAATGAAGACTTAAAAAAAAAATTATAATCTTCTCCAGATTGTCATTGAATTAATATGACTTAGTTTTTCTCAAGCTAGGTACAAACCATCAGTATAAAGCAGCTTCTTAAAGGTATGCCAATAAGACTATTAACAGAAATGATTGTCCAGATCAGAAGTAACATATTATTTACTATAAATGGGGAAATAACAAAATAAATACCTTCAAAAGGGAAGATCTAGAATAAAGAAATGTTGGAAACCATGTCACATAAAGATTCTTAAAAATCCAAAAATGTCTTTTCTTAAAAAACAAATTGTTTCAGTTGGAGGAAGGATATGATCATTGACTTCAATATACAACTGACTTTCATTCAGAAAAGGCATTAGAATTCTGATTAATTGCTGATGGCAAATCCAAGACAAAAGGGTGGAAGTTGGAGGTTGTAGATTGGTGTTCATTATTAAGAAAGACTATAATAAAATTATGATTGTTTTGCAATAGAAAAAAATGGTCTCAAAAAAAGAATGATCTCCCAGCTACTGCAAATCTTCAAGGAGAAGTATATGAAATGATTTTAACAAGGACAGCACAGAGGACCATTGACTTAGCTTGTATTTTTAATGCCTGGTCATCATTCTCTATTTTTCAGACTTACCAAAAAACAAAAACAAAAACAAATAAACAAACAAAATATAAACTTTCACTCAGCTCAATTATATAAAAAATATATCTAATTGTATTATAAGCCTCACATATTAATTACAAAGTACACTGGATATATATTAAATAATTGTCTCAATAAATATTTGCCTAGCCACCACTTTGTTCCAGTTATTTTGCTAGATGTTAAGGACAAAAAAAAAAATCTCACTGCCATTGAGTGGGTTTCAACTCATAGTGACCCCTCCTTGGGTTTCCAAGGCAGTAAGGCATTTGACTGCTAACCAGAAGGCTGGTGGTTCAAACCCATCAGCCACTCCTGGGAAGGAAGGTTGGGGAATCTACTTCCCTAGTGATACTGCCTCAGAAACCCAAGGAAGGGTCACTATGAGTTGCATCTCACTCCACTCCATACCAGTGAAGTTTTTTATTTTATTTTATTTTTTTGAAGCAGAGGACAATATCAGTTGTAATTAAAGCCCTAACTCAGAGGTATTTGTGTTTGTCGAGATAAGAAGTGTAAACTGTAATTTTGTGAAGAGGTAAAATCCAAATTGAGTCAGAGTATTAGCTAGATAAAAGATATTGAAGAGATGGAGGAAGAGCAAGGACATGTTTGTTCTAGGCCGAGAGAAGAGCATTTGTGAAGCCCCAAAGATGGAGAATGAGTTGGAGGGAGAAGTTTGTACTCCATTTGTTTGAGGAACTAAAGGATGTATAGTAACTATAAAACTATAAAGCACTTGTGAGGGAGCTCTGGTGGTATAGTGGCTAAGGCTTTGGACTGCTAACCAGAGGTTTGTGGGATCAAACCCACCAGCCACTCCTCAGAAGGCAATTTACTTTCATAGCGATAGCACCTCAGAAACCCAAGGAGGGATCCCTATGAGTTGGATCTGACTCTATGGCAGTGTGTTTGGTTTGGTTTTAAACTATAAGCTCCTTGTATCAGCATCTTTCTTTTAACCAAGGTATGACAGTGCAAAGCACATTAGCTGCTAAATAAAATATATGTTATACATTAAAAATGATTTAATGTGTAGTAGGATGGGAAGTTGATGTTAACAGAAGTTCAAACCAAACCAGTTTCCACTCACTCAATTCCAACTCATAGCAATCGCATGTATACAGAATAGAGATGGACTACATTCCAAGTCTGCTAACATTTGGAAACACATCTCCAGGCCTTTCATCTAAGGCATTTTTGGTGTGTTCTGACCACTAACTTAGTAATTGAGCACTTAACCATTTGCACCAACCATGGTAAACAAAAAAACTAACCAAAGCCATTGTTGTCCAGTCAATTCTGGCTAATAGTGACCCTACTGGACAAAGAAGAACTGCCTCTGAGGGTTTCCAAGGTTGTAAATCTTTACAGAAGCAGATTGCTTCATCTTTGTCCAGTGGAGCAGCAAGAGAGTTTGAACTGTTGACCTTTCAGTTAGCAAACCTAGCACTTAATCAGGAAACCATAAGGGCTCCTGTTGCTCTTGATAGGCAGGGAAATATCACATAGGGCTTCGCAAGAAGTGTTAAAAATTTCTGTTTGATATTAAGAGAAATTAGAGATTCACAAAATTATTTTAACCATATAGTCAAAGGCTTCTGCTTTTTTAAAGGAACCATATGTTGCAAAGAGAGACAACTTATATTATATTGTTATCAATTTATTACATATCAACCCAGATTTTTTAAAAAGACTTTCATATCATTCAAATATTTTTATAACCTTCTTAACAGAAACATTCCATGTACTGACTCATGATATGTAGATGAGATACATTTATCTGTAATTCATAGATTTGGTTTTACTGCCTCTTTAAAAAAAAAAATACACACAATTATTTTTAATTGCTTTCTTAAAATTATTTAATGGTTCAGTTTTGTATGTTAAAAATTCAATATACTTATTTTAGGGCCATTTATTTAAAAGTATTAAATAAAATAAATGCAATTATTTGGGGCTATTTTTGAAAACTAAGGTTTAGTTAAGGAAGAACTGAAGAGGGACTGAATTGCACATATTTAATAGCATGGAGATAAGTGAGCATTTTAAAGACGTAGGGGTGTCATTTCATGCACAAACAAACACCATTTACTAAACTATACTCCAGGGCCCTGGAAGAGTTAATTTACCTAACATGGGTGAGCAGTTTTCTCACAGGGAGTAGTTTTCTCTTTCAGATCCATGGTATTATTTGAATAAAAGAAAAGAGAAAGAAATGGACAGGAGTAATCTGTCTTTTGTGCATTGATTATAATTAATATTAATCCTGGTGATTGCTACTGATGAAGACAGATTTATTCCTGCTAAAATGGTGAGGCTTTGCTTTAGAGTTAACTTCTTATTTTCTTTTTACATATTTATTAGTCTTTCACAAAGTACCCAATTAATCTTCAGAGTCAAATTAGCAAACCCATCAAACATTTGTCTCATCAAGTGCAGACACTAGCAATTCTAGAATAAAATGATGCTTAGCCAAATTCATTCCTGATTCAGAATCATTGTTCATGTCGATTCAGTTTAATCCCACCAGCTCCATGGTTGATTGATAGACCTAACATTTATACCTCATTCACTTCTAAGGAAGAATTTGATGTGCTCACAGTAAATAATATACCTACTAGTACAGCATTCCATTTAATCCCTTAGTAAAATTTTAGCTAAGATGAGCATCTCAATGGAGTGAGGTACAGATAAAAAAGGCATGATATAGGATTAGTACTTCAACATCTTGAGAGGTAACAAAATTAAATCCTTTCATCTAAGCACAAGAAAATTAAAAAGTCTACAACACTTAAGAACAGTATTGATAGGAAATTATAAAGATATGTATCCATTATGATAGAGACACAATTAAATTACTATAATGAGCTGGTTTTTTGGCAGCTGAATATAAGATAATATAATAATTGTCTTCTAAGCCTCAAGTGATCTTTCTATAGGACAACGAGTGAGAGAGCTGCTGTTGAGCCAACTCAATAGTGATCTTACGTACAAGAGAATAAAACATTGCCCTGTCCAGCATCATCTTGTGATAACTGGCATGTTTTAGTTGGTTGTTGTCACTTTTGTGCCAGTCCATCTCCTCAATAGTATTCCTTGCCCTGGTTATCCCTCTACTTTACCAAACATTATATCCTCCTTCAGCTATTGATCCCTCCTGATGATATGTTCAAAGCAAACAAATCAGATCATGGTCTCTTGTGATCCATAAAGTATTCATTGGCTAATTTTTGGAGGTAGATCACCAGGTCTTTCTTCTTATTTTTTCTTAGTTTGGAAGATCTACTGAAACCTGTCCACCATGGGTGATACTCCTGGTATCTGAAATACTGGTTGCATAGCTTTTAGCATCACAGCAGAACACAAGCCACCGCAGTAGGACAAACTGACAAATGGGTGGTGATTCATGTAATGTAAATACTACAAATGCAGCCTGCTGATTTTCACTCAGACACATTCAGAACACTAAGATCCAAGGCCGAGGCCAAGGGCCATCTCTTTTCTTAGGCAACAACTTCTTTACTTAAGTCTTTTATTTCCCTCCATCAATTTTCACTATCATTCTGGAAATCTTAGTTTTCTTAAGTCTTGTTTCACTTACATTTATGGCCTTAATTGGGGATAGTGGAAATGTCTGGAAGATGTTAGCTTATATCTAGAAAGAGATGTTGGAGCAGAGAAAAATACCATACTACTGGCAAAATGATGTGCTGAGGACAGATTTCTTTAAGTTTGGAGTTTTATGCTTTAATAGACTAGGATAACCATGAAATTCAGTGATACTCTGTATCTCCAGGGATCTGGTTCTATATGATTCATTGTACCAACTGCTATTATCATAGAATATTGTGCTGTAATATTATTACACCTGTAACTCAATTCTATTTTTTAAAATAAATGTAAGATAATGTATTATTTCAAAGTATTATTGTAAGTGCTGCAGATGAAATTGATACTAGTGCCTTTTAATTTATTATTCTTAATTCATAACACTATCATATAATGATATTTTCTGAATATTCTTAATTATTGTCATTTTAGGCATCAATAGAAAACTGAAGAAGTAAATGTTTGATGGCACTTAACCTAAAAGTAAAAATTCAACAAATATTTTCATTAATGGAAGTTCACATATTTGCAACAATCACAAATAAAGAAGTAGATAGAGAGGTTAATAAGCAAATTTTAAATATGAAATGATAAATCATAGGTTCTGGAAGATGGTAAGAGTGACCTCTAGTGTCCTTGTTCCCACCATTTCCCTGGGCTTTGACTATTATGTTGAGATTAAGGCATATTATTCTGGTCTGGAACCCCATTTTCTTCACAAAAATAAACATAACTCATTTCATCATTTCTGTAATTAATTGAAGAAAAACTTATGATGTATGTTTTTTTCTAATCTCAGTGAACCAACTAAAAATAATACCAAAAAATATCTCAAAGAGTTTAGAACTTGAGATCTTAAGAAGTAAGCAAACTCCTTTATGTAGGAGGAATCTCAGCACTCATGCACCTGTCAGGATCATGCAGCACAGACATCCAGAAGTATCAAGAATTAGTTCATGATTTTCTTGACGATG
>NW_006921960.1:1117403-1120437 GCF_000298275.1 Orycteropus afer afer
TATCTAATTCAATAGTCTCCCAACTCCTGTAAACAAGAACAACAACAAAGAAAACCCACTGCTATTGAGTTGATTCTGATTCGATAGTGACCTCATTGGAGTCCAAGACTGTAAATCTTTAGGAAAGTAGATTCCCTTATCTTCTTCCTGTGGAGCAGGTGGTGAGTTTGAATCACTGAATTTCTAGTTAGCAGTTAAATGCCTTCCTCACGGTGCCAACATACCTCCACTGAACCCTGTGAGGTAGCTAATAACTGCCAAAGGTCATATAGTAGGCTCTGTGTTGTAATAAAATTGTCGTTTGCTGTTGAGTCGGAACCGACTCATAATGACTCTTTCTTGGATTTCCGAGGCAGTATCACTATGAAAGTAGATTGCCCAACCTTCCTTCTGAGGAGGGGCTGGTGGGTTTGTACCAACAGCCTTCTGGTTAGCAGTCAAGTGCTTTAGGCACTACACTACCAGAGCTCCCTGTAATAAAGTACATAGTAGTTAAACGAAAGTGAATAATCAACTTAGAAAAGAATATACATGCTATCTATATTGTGGCTAGCTTATTCATATAATAATCATAAATAGCAATAAACATCTCAACTAAATCTACAAATGTGTTTAATACAAATTATCTTAATTAAAGATAAATTTCTTTCCTGATAATGATAAAATTATTCAGAGAGCAAGTTAAGAGATACTAAATTTTTTGTAACATGAAATTTGGGGGTCCATCCTTACTACATTAATATAAATGCATTTATATGCACTAATATGAATACATTTATGTATGTAAATAGACATAAATATAAAATATGAATATGCATTTATATAAATATTTAAATTCATGTATGTGTGAGTATGTGTATATATATATATATACACATACTCATATGTGACTCATAGTGACTCTATGGACAGCAGAATGAAATACTGCCTGGTATAAGGAGGAAAAGTTTGTATATATATGTGTTTCCAATGCAAATATTTTTGTAATAAGTATTGTCACTGAGTGTTTGAGAAAGCAGCAGGCAGTGAGTATCAAATTTTTTATATGAATAAAGAATATGTTATACCATTTTTGTCAATGACATCCTCCTTCCATGACAGGTATTTTCAGAAGTGTGTTGTGTTAATTTTTACAGCAATATGTAAAAAATAATTAATGCAGCATGGGTAAGAAAATACTTGGGGGAGGGGAGGATGTGGTTAACAAAAAAAAAATAAATAAAAACATAAAATGTGTTATTTGCATGAAGAATATAGTAGATGGATGGAAAGGGCCTCCTGACATTAGAAAAAAAATTACATAGTGAAAATAACCAAAGAAACCCTGAGAAATCTCAGATTGAAATCTTCCAAGATTTGCAGCAAGGATCTGAGTTCATTTACATGATATAAAGAAATAGAATCTTTAGTAGAAATATTCAGACATTTGAAATCTCAAAGAATTTTTACCATGTAAAAAAAATTGTAATTTGTTGAGAAACATACCATAGTTTTATCATATTAAAAATTGTATAGGATGATCTTTATAGTTTGAGTTTCACATTTAGACCTTTGATCCATCTTGAGTTAATTTTTATATATGTTGAAGGATGTGAATCCTTATTCATTTTCCTGCAAATGTATATCCAGTTTTGCCAGCACTATTTGTTAAATAGACTATCTTTTCCCTATTTAATGGTTTTTGGTTCTTTTTCAAAGATTAGCTGATTATGGATGAATGGATTTACTTCTGAGTTCTCAATTTTGTTTCATTAGTCTATGTGTCTGCCATTGTATTAATACAAGGCTGTTTTGACTACTATGGCTGTATACTAGGCTTTGAGATCAGGAAGTGTGAGATCACTTACTTTCTTCTTCTTTAGTAGTACTTTGTTTATAAAAGGTCTCTTTTCCTAGTAAAGTTGGTGATTAGCTTTTCCATCTCTTTCAAGAATGATGATGGAAGCTGGATCAGAATTGCATTGCATATGCAGATCACTCTGGGATTGGTTGCAGTAAGCCAGCCTGGAAGCAGCAGAAGGTGGGTGTTTGCATGTGTGGAGTGCTCTGGGGGCAGCAGCAGTAAGCCAGGCACCCAGGAGCAGGAGACTGTGGGTGTTTGTGCAGAGTGCCTCTGTGCCAGGCCAGGTAAATGAGCAGGGTGAGGGAAACCAGGAAATGAGTGGAGAAGTTTGGAACAACTAAGAGAAACAAACTTGTCTGTCAGTTTGTCGTACTGTGGTGGCTTGAGTATTGCTGTGATACTGGAGGCTATTGGTGTTTCAAATGCCAGCAGGATTACCCATAGTGGACAGGTTTCAGTGAAGCTTCCAGACAAAGACAGAATCAGAAGAAGGAAGAAGTCATCCACCTCTCAAAGAACTGACTAGTAAAAACGTTATGAAAAGCAGTGGAACACTGTCTGATATACTACTAGAAAACTTGATGAATAGCCCTCAAACATTGTACAATATAAATGAGTCCCTCAGGTTGAAAGGCAATCAAAATATGACTAGGGAATAGCTGCCCCTTCAAATTAGAGCTGACCTTACTGATGTAGATGGAGTAAAGTTTTCAGGACCTGAATTTGCTGATTTGGGATGTCTCAAAATGAGATGAAACAGCTGCAAACATTCTTTAATAATTGGAATATGGAATGTATAAAATATGAATCTAGGGGAATTAGAAGTTTTCAGAAATAAAATGGAACACATAAAGATCGATATCCTAGGCATTAGTGAGCTGAAATGGACTATTTTTGGCCATTTTGAATCAGACAATTATATGATTTACTATGCCAGGAATGACAAACTGAAGAAAGATGATGTGACATTCATCATCACAAAGACTGCTTCATGATCTATCCTGAAGTACAATGCTGTCAGTAATAAGATAATATCCATATGCCTATGAGGTAAACCAGTTAATATTCCCAAAACAAAACAAACAAACAAACAAAAACTCACTGCCTTCGAGTCGGATCCAAATCATAGGGACCCCTCCTTGAGTTTCTGAGGCAGTATCACTATGGAAATAGATCACCAATCTTCTTTCA
>NW_006921960.1:1123258-1123826 GCF_000298275.1 Orycteropus afer afer
TTCCTTGTTTTTCTTTTTGCATTTTTCCCATTTTTTTTCCTTCATTATTCTCCTTCTCTACATTTTTTCTCTTAGTGGCCTATCCCTGGATATTACATGTCTTCTAGTTTTTTTTTCTTCTTCTTTTTCTCTTTTTTCTTTTTTCAGTTACTGTTCCTGTGTGAGTACATGGTATTTTTTGTTGTTGTTGTTTTTTGTCCATGTGCTTTTAGCTTTTTGATAGTTATTCAATTGTAATTTGTGTCTAACTGAGGGGGAGACAACTACAGTCCCCATAAGATACAACTACACCCACACTTCCGGCAACTTCACTAAAGAAGCAAGAGCCACTACCTCCTTCTCCATCAATGGGCCAACAATAAAAAAGCACCAAGAAGAGTCTGAACTACCCTTGGCTACTCTTAACAAACAGTTAACAGAGATCTAAATACAACAGTGCCACAATGCCTTGGAGACAACAGACCATCACAGTCTACACAAAGAAGCAGGATAAAGGGGTAGAAATAAGGGAACAGTTTACAGACCCAGAACACATCCCTGAGGAAGAAGCAGCATTGGAACTCTCTGA
>NW_006921960.1:1135579-1140212 GCF_000298275.1 Orycteropus afer afer
CAGCTACCACTGTCATCCACTTGGAAGGGGGATCTATGTAGGAGATCCTTGATAGAGAGGGAGAACAATGTGGAACAAATTTCAAAAGCATTTGGAGAAAAAAAAAAGGGGGGGGAAGGACTAGGTTTGCTGGTCCAATAGAGCCTGGTGGAACCACTGAACTATGGTCGCTAGCTGCCCTTCAGATCTGGAATTGAACCCACACCTGTGGTTTCCAGCCAAATAAAAGACAGGCATATGAGTTGAACATTTACCTCAAGTAAATACACTCCTTGGAGAAAACAGTCATGGGAGAAAGAAGGGCTGCTTATGCACAGGGAGACAGCTCAAGGGGCAGGAGTGCATGGAGGGATGGACACATCAAAGAGGTAACTATTGGGAGGAAGTAGGAGGGGAGCTATTGCATTGTAGTAAACTGGAGTCAATGTCATGAGACAAAGTATATGTGAACTGCTGTGTGGAAAGTGAATTTGCTCTGTAAACTTTCACCCAAATCACAATTAAAAAAAAACAAAAAAAGAACCAAAGGTGTTGAAGGAAGAAGTCAAGGCTGCACTGAAATAATTGGTGAAAAACAAGGTTCTGGGAATTGATGGAATACCCATTGAGATGTTTCAACAAAGGGATGCCACACTGGAGGCACTCACTTGGCTACGTCAAGAGATTTGGAAGATAGCAACCTGGCCAACTGAATGGAAGAGATCCATATTTGTACACATTTCAAAGAAAGGTGATATTACAGGTTGTGGAAATTATTGAACAATATGATTGATATCACACACAAGTAAAATGTTACTGAAAATAATTCAAAAATAGTTGCAGCAGTATTTTGATAGAGAAAGTCCAGAAATGCAAGCTGGATTCAGAAGGGGACGTGGAGCAAAGGATATCATAGCTGATGTCAGATGGATCTTGGCCAAAGAAAAGAATACCATAAAGATGTTTATTTGTGTTTTATTGACTATACAAAAGAGACACAAATCAAGAAACAATGATATACTATCTCACCCAATCATTAATAGCAAAGTTCACACAAATTGAAAACAGTAAATTCTAAGGAGGTGTGAAGAGACTGGAACCTCAATTGTGTGGCTCGTACACTTCATCATACTCATGAGGAACCTATACATAGACTAGGACGCTGTTGTTTGAACAGAACAAGGGAGCACTGCATATTTTAAAATCAGGAAGTGGGTGAGTCAAATTTGTATCCTTTCACCATATTTATTCAATCTGTATGCTGAGCAAATAACCCAAGAAGCTGGACTATATGAACAAGAACATTGGATCAGGATTGGAGGAAAGGTCATTAACAACATGAGATATGCAGACAACACAACTTTGCTTGAAGAAAGTGAGGATGACTTGAATCATTTACTGATGATGATTGAAGACTATAGTCTACAGTGTGGATTATACCTCAATATAAAGAAAACAGAAATCCTCAAAACTGGTCCAATAAGCTTCATCATGATAAACAGAGAAAAGATTGAAGTTGTTAAGGACTTCATATTACTTGCTTCTACAATCCACACCAACGGAAGTAGCAGTCAAGACTTCAAAATATGCACTACATCGGGCAAATCTGTTGCAAAAGACCCCTTTCAAGTGCTGAGCAAAGATATCTCCTTGAATACTAAGATGCGCCTAATCAAAGCCATAGTATTTTCAATTGCCTCATATGCATGTGAGAAAAGGATGATGAGTAAGAAAGATCAAAGAAGACTTGATGCTTCTGAGTTGTTATGTTGGTGAAGAATGTTCAAAGTACCTTGGACTGGTAAAAGAACTAACAAATCTGTCCTGGAAGAAGTGCAGCTGGAATGCTCCTTGGAAGAGAGAATGATCAGACTTTGTCTCACGTGCATTGGTTACATTGTCAAAAGGGACCATTTTCTGGAGAAGGATGCCATGCTTAGTAAATTGGAGGGTCAATGATAAAGCAAAGACCCTAAACAAGATGGATTGACACAGTGGCTACAGCGATGTGTTCAGCTGGCACAGGATCGGGCAGTGTTTTGTTCTGTTTTATATAGGGTCGTTTTGAGTCGGAGATGACTCAAAGGCACATAACAACAACAACTGGATAATGTTGACATTTTAAAAAATAGGGACAAAGTTGGAGTCCTAATAAATGGCATAAATACACTATCAAGCATAATTTAAAATGAACAAACAACAGAAGACACGCTAGATGACTGTGACATCCTAAATAATTAAATATGTATGCACATCAAAAGACTTCACTAAATAAGTAAGAAGATAACCCAAAGACTGGAGAAAAAAAAGTGTCAATGACATACAGGAAAAGAGACTGATTTCTAATATTTATAGAAAACTTCAACACCTCAACAATAAAAAGACAAACAATCCAATAAAAAAATGGGCAGAGAACATGAACAGATACTTCACCAAAGAAGATATTTCAGATGGCCAACAAACATGAGAAGAAATGCTCATGATCATTTGCTATTTGAGAGCTGCAAATCAAAAAACAACAATATACTATCTCACCCAATCATTAATAGCAAAGTTCACAAAAACAAAAAAACAGTAAATTCTAAGGAGGGTGTGAAGAGATTGGAACCTCATACAATGCTGGTAAGGCTGTAAAATGGTGAAAACACTCTGGAAAGTGGTGTGGGTTTTCCTTAAAAAGTTGGAAATAGAAATATCATATGGTATCCAGGAATCCCACTAGTAAGTATACATAATAGAGAAATAAGAGCCATGACACAGAACAGACAATATACACACTTATGCATTATTCAAAATAACAAAAGTATGTGCTCATCAGTGGATGAATGAATGATGGTACATACACACTGTTCTGGTTACCTAGTACCAGAAATATACCACAAATGGCATGGCCTTAAAAAAGAGGAGTTTATTCTCTTACAGTTCGGGAGGCTAGAAGTCCAAGTTCAAAGTGCTAGGTTCTAGGGGCTGGATGAAACATATTCAACCTTGGGGTCCTGCTCTGCCTCCTGCTCCTGGCCCACTGGGCTAGAGGTGTTTCTTCACTCAGGCTGCTAAGACTGACAAACCCAAGGTTGACAAGTAAAAAGGCACAGTCTTGATATTATCAAACTACATGGCAGGTCATTAATTTAAGTCCATTGTAAGACCCAAGGTCAGCAGAGCATGGCAGGTTGCTGAACAATGACACAGCTACATGCAGGGTCCAAACATGCCATAAGCTAGAGACTATCCCCAAGATGTCTCCTTATATACAGGAAGCAGACCCCATCCCAAAGGCAGCTACTCATCTGCTTGTGGTACATCCCACCATGGAGTTGATTGCCAGTCTCATCGTGGGGAGTAACTACCACCAGCTGCCCAGCCCCTCAATCAGGCCCAGCCAAATTGACATACAAATTTAACTACCACACACACCATGGAATACTACAGAACGATAAAAATTAACTGAATCCATGAAGTACCTCATAGCATGGATGGACCTAGAGGACATTATGCTGAGTAAAATTAGTCAAGGACAAAAGGACAAATATTTTATGAGATCACTACTATAAAATGTCAACAAATGCTTAACATACAGAGGAACAAGCATTCTCTGAAAGTTACCAGGGGTGAGAGTGTAATGGAGGGTAAATATTACATACACAATCCTGCAAAAACAGTAATAAAAAATCTTCAAATGGGTACATAGATAGACATACAAGCTGAAGAGGCTTGGGAAAATGAATGAGACCATATCGACAAATAGACACAGGTCTGACAGAGAATATTTCTACATATGTTTTTATATTGCTTTAAATATGTCCATGGAAATAGTGGAGTATACAGGGGACAAAGTCATGTAAATTTCTTATCCATAACTAAACACCTTGATAGAATGAGTCATTGGGCCTGGGGGCTCAGGATCATAATTTCAGGGAAAAACAAGGTCAATAGGCAAAGCATATTCAACAAAGACAGTGTTGTACACTCTACTTTGATGAGACTGGGGTTTTAAAAAGTTGTGAGTGGCCATCTAAGTAAGGTGTTACTATTGATCACTTGCCATCCAGAGCAATGAAGAATGAAGAAAATCAAAGATGAAAGAAGATTAATCCTAAAAGAATAATGGACCACATGAACCCCAGTCTCTATGACCCTGACACTAGACTAGATGGTGTCCAGCTATCATTGCTGATCATTCTGTTAAAGATTAGTGAAGAAGGTACTGGATAGAGTGGGAGAAAAATGTGGAACAAAACTCAAAATCACAAAATAGCCTAGGCTTACTGGTCTGATGGAGACTGGTGGATACCCTGAAACCATAACCTTTAGACATTCTTCCATCCTGGAACTGAACTCACCACCTTGGCTCAACTTTCAGCCAAAGATAGGCCTTTAAGGTCCACAATAACACAAGGGAAGTGGGGACTTATTAGAACAATAAACCATATGACAACAAAAGGGCAGAATTTTCCAGAGATGAAGCTCAGAAGACAGGAAGTTTAAGAAAGAAGCATGAATGGAAATGATAAACACAGGGAGAATTCGGGAAGATATTATTACATTATGGAGATTGTGACCATTGTCCCCAAGAAAATGTGCACAAATTTTTCAATGGAAATCCAATTTACTCTGTAAACTTTCACCTAAATAGCAATGAAAAAAGTTCATA
>NW_006921960.1:1140357-1155668 GCF_000298275.1 Orycteropus afer afer
GCCCAACTTTCCTTCTTAGGAGTGGCTAGTGGGTTTGAACCGTCAGCCTTCTGGTTAGCAGTCACATGCCTTAGGCACCATGCCATCAGGCTATATATATATATATATATATATATATATAATTGTACGTGATATCTCAAATTAGAACATCAGAACTTTTGGTTCTTTAGAACTTGCACACTAAGAAAGACTAAGAAGAAAAATCTGGTGTTTTTTTTTCTGAAAATCAGCCAGTGAGAATCACATCAATCATCATGGTCTGATCTGCAATGGATCATGGAAATGACAGAAGACCTTGTAGTATTTTGTTCTGTCATACATGTGAACAGAAGATAACAACAACAATGCTAATGATAATGTATTTTCCTTTTATATTTTGTTAAGTAGGCTTCATATAGTCTTTAAGGAACCTTGATGATGCAGTGTTTAAGTGTTTGGGCATTAACAGAAAGGTCAATAGTTCTAACCCACCAGCTGCTTTGTGGGAGAAAGATGAGACATACTGCTTCGGTTAAGATTACAACCTTAGAAACACAGGGCAGGTCTACTCTGTCCTGTGGGGTCACTGTTTGTCTGAAATTGACTGGATGGCAATGGCTTATATGAGCATTCTCTCCTTTGGCCTTTATGAGATCAATGGTATTGATATCATAGTTTTATACTGGAGTATACAAGGTAAACTGAAAGAGGAAAGTAACTCATTCAGGCTTAAGTACCTAATCGGTTGCACATTTTACCAAATGCAAAATTCCATGGACATTTAAAGCTGGGGTAATAATAGTAAGGGATAAAAAAGTAGAAGGAAAATCCAGAATGTAAGACTTTACACAGGATTCATACTAAGCAATATGGACAATGTGGACATCCCAGGTATTTTTAATTGATGCAATTACTTAACAGAAAGTTGAAAATTATAAAGCATGAGATAGAAATGCATACAGTGATATATATATGAGTTTTTGCAAAGTCTATAATAAAGCATTGATTTGTTCTGATTATTTGCTATTTGAGGTGGAAAAAAAAAAAAAGACATAATGGAGATCCAGTAATGATTTTAATTATTCTAAAGAGCACATACAAATTTTGTGAGGAGGGGTATAAAATTAAAATGGAAAAATTACACATCAGCATTGTATGAGAGCTCTAGTTTTTCCACATCCTTGATAATACGTGATATAGTCAGTATTTGATTTTATTTCATTGTTCAGTGTCTTTAATATCACACACAAATACATTTTCACTAAAGATTATTTTAAAAAGGTTACAACAGTATATTTACAGATAACTTCCAGAAATTCAAGCTGGATTCAGAAGAGGACATGGAATAAAGTTAAAGTATATCATTGCTGATATAAGATGGCTGAAAGCAAATACCAGAAATATCTTTATTTGTGTTTTATTGACAATAAAAGTCATTCAATTATGTGGACCACAACAAATTATGGATAACATTGGGAAGAATGAGAATTGAAGACATCCTAGTGGTACAGTGCCTAAAGGCATTTGACTGCTAATCAGAAGGCTCGCAGCTCAAACCCACCAGCAACTTAGTGGAAAGAAGATGGGGTTATCAACTTCCGTAAAGATTTACTGCTTTGGAAACCCAATGGAGGTTGCTTTGAGTCAGAATTGACTTAATGGTAGTGGGTTTATTGTGCTCCTGAGGAACCTGTACATAGAACATGAGGGTGTTGTTCAAACAGAACAGAGTGATACTGCATAGTTTAAAACAAGAAGGCTGTACATCAGGGTTTTATCCTTTCACCACACTTACTCAATCTGTATGTTGAGCAAATAATTGGAGAAGCTGAATTATAAGAAAGATGCAGCATCAGATTTGGAGGAAGACTCATTAACAACCTGTGATATGCATATAAAACAAGCTTGCTTGCTGAAAGTGAAGATGACTTGAAGCATTTACTGTTGAAGCTCAAAGACTAGTCTTCAGTATAGATTACACCTTAATATAAAGAAAGTAAAAATACTCACAACTAGACCAATGAGTAACATCACAATAAATGGAGAACAAAACGAAGTTGTCAGGGATTTCATTTTGTTTAAATCCACAATCAACACCCATGGAAGCAGCAGTTAAGGAAAAAATATGCTACAAAATACCTCTTTAAACTGTAAGGAGCAAAAATGTCTCCTTGAAGACTAAGGTTCACCTAACTCAAGCCAGGGTATTTTTAATCACCTCATATGGATGTGAAAACTGGAAAAAATGAATAAGGAATACTGAAGAAGAGTTGATGCCTTTGAATTGTGATGTTGGTGAAGAATACTAAAATACCAGGTACTCCTAGAAGAATAAACAATTCTGTATTGAAAAGTGCTGTCAGAATGCTCTGTGGAAGGGATAATGGGTAGACTTCTTCTGACCATTCCCTGGAGAAAGATATCATGCTTGGTAAAGAAGTACCCCCACAGCCAAAAAAAAAAAAAAAACCTCATTGTCCTTGAGTGGAATCCAACTCATAGCGACACCTACTTGGGTTTCCAAGGCTGTATCTCTATAGAAGTAGATTGTCCACTCTTGCTTCTGACCAGTGGCTGGTAGGTTTCAACTACCAGCTTTCTGATTAGCAATAAAGTGCCTTAGGCACTATGCTACTAGAGCTCCTGCAGAACTTATAAGAGAGAGTAAAGTACTTTCTAAATCCAGCAATCGCAAAAATGGAAAGCAAAAATAGTGGAAAATCAAATAGAAAAGAAAAGATTTTAGTAAGAAAGCTCTTGACCACTTCAAGTACATTCTAGTTTCTGAGCCCAAATTAAGTAAATTTCAATAAAAAGAAACTAAAGGAACTGATGGCTGAGGTGTTTTGTCATGTGTAATGTAAGATGCTGAAGAACAGAAGATTAAAACATATAGGAATTCAAAATCTAGTGTGAAAGACATTACGTTTTGAAAACTCTAGAAAAAACAGAGGCAAGATTAAAAAAAAATAGGAAAAAGGGAAAAGTTTTTGTCAAGAACAAGGCAATCTTGAATTCTATTTTATGAAACCTTTCTTCTTATTTGTGTTAGGTGCTGAATCAAAGGTTTCCTCTGTGGTCCTGCAGAATTTTCCAGGTTCTTATTCATATGTATTACAAGTATTTATTTTGTAGTTAATCTTCTGAAAGTACACAGGTATCCTTCTCTCTCCCTAGGAGACAAAATAACTTCCTAGACATAGTATCTATTCTTCTGTGTTTTGTAAAGTATAAGGTTTAAAGATTGGAGGTCTTTATTACAGCACGATGAATAGGGGCTTAAACAAGATGGCAAATTTACTCTGCTGTCACTTAAATATGTGAGTGGGGAGGCAGGTGAAGGTTTAGGAAGTTATTCATGAGCCCTAATCCTTTCTGTTTTTTTATTCTATCATAATTTCAAATATGGTCCTTCTTGGCCTTATTTAAAATTACATTTCAGCAGATAAGAAGCAGGAAAGAAAAGAAGGAGTGGACTCACTTCCCTTCATGCTTTTGTGACTCAGACTGTACCATCCCCTCAATTAATATTGTATTAGTCAAAATTTAATTCCATGGGCACATTCATTAGGAGTTTGATGAGAAGTCTGTACCACATCATACTAAGGAAAAATAAACATTTCCCTAAAATTTGAAGGTGTGCCAAAATCATAAAGTTTTTTTTTAATGTATTATGATGCAAAACAGTTTTAGGGTCCTGACAATGAGTCCACTGATAGTCATTGCCCGTTTTCAAGATCCATATACATGCTTTGAGATTCCCTTAACTACAAAGAAGGATGAGCAAATAGATAACACCAGAGCAAAACAGACATAAATTCTTGCATTGTTGGAGCAGAATATACGGGTAGAACTAATAGGCCTCACAAGTAGCAACATTTTTCAGTAGGTTAAGCTTCATATACTGAATCCAAATATGTAAAGGAATGAAATATGGAAAACAGGAGATCTTATGAGACTAGGTCTTATGAGATGAAATGCAGAAATGTCATTTCACTATGATGATCCTTGTTTTCTTTCAAATGAATGAAGATGGGTATCTTGATGTCTAAAATATCTTCAACTTTCCTAGCCTTTTAAATAATACTTTGATGTCTTTAAAGAATTTGTATACTCCCAGAGAGGTCAATTGCTTACATCTAATAATTTTTGTTTATTATTTTTTTTAAATTTTGCTATTGTACTAAAGCATTTAAACATCCATATGTCAATTCAGATTCAAGCTAATGCTTATGTGAAATTATTACGTTCAGTCAGATTAAGATGATAATAGATAAATACAATGTCCATTTTATAGATTAACCCTTACAATAGATTAAATTCCTATTTTTGTGTGCATTCTATAAAGTAAAAGGTGGTGAAAATAATTATATTGTGCACATATAATAATTCCATAATTTAGTTTCCACTCAGAGACTATTAAAACACTTGACCTCAAAGATGCTGTTGATGCAGTTTTGAAATTTAATTTTGATGTATTGATTTTTTCCTTGGGGATAAGAACTGTTCCAAATGGAAAATATGATTTGTTGTTTATTCTTTACTAGTAGGTATAAGCCTAAAGGAATTTTTAATAAAATAGGATCTGGTTATAAAATGAGATGAAAATCAGAGTTAATTGCCCACCTTGAAAAATGGAATCACTGTTGCTGAATTGTATGTGTAGATATTGTTGAGATGGTGTATGTTTTGTTATGCATATTTTCACCACACACAAAAAAAATTTAATCACTGAGGGGAAAAAAAAAGCAGAAGTAATTTTTGTGTTTAATCATGCCAATTGTTAAAATAAGACAGTTAATTTCATTTTTGGCAGTTGGTTATGCTTTGGGCAGGACATAATTGTCTATTTTTGTTTCAGAAATTATTTAGTATCAGATAATTGCTTGGCTCCATAAAATTAATCACCTAATTCACTAAATAGAGTCATTTAGCAAAATCTTCAGGATTGTTAGGAGGTAAAAGAAATTTGTGGATAATCTATCTTTTATTAACCAACATAATTAATCTTGGGAAGAAAAAAGCACAGTTACTATTTTTACAAATTAGTTTAAATAAGCAAGAATGGGATAAAAAATTCAAAACACTCAGAAATCAGTCATTTCTTTCTTAAGACTCAAAGAATGTATGTCTTTATCATTATGTGTGTGCTTCCTCTATTATTCTCTTCAGTGCCTAGTACAGTATAGGAACTATGTTGTTGTTGTTGTTGTTATGTGCCGTCGAGTCAGCCCTGACTCATAGCGACCCCTCCTTGGGTTTCCGAGGCAGTATCACTACGGAAGTAGGATGTATGAACTATAGTAGGGACTCAAAAAATATGTGTGAAATTATATTGCATTGGTCCTGAGAGAACAGTTTAAATTATAACCCTGCAGCTTATTTACTAATGCGTAACATGAAAGTTTACCTATCTGCTGTATATTCCTGTAGGTTTATTATGACCTAATAATCTTTTCTCTCATAAGTCAAAGATAAATTATAGTGTTAAATTGTCTTTTAGAAAATTTGGACTTTTACGTTGTTATTATTCAAACTGGCTTTTTAAAAATCATTTCACAAAGTCTTTCTACTGAGCACTGCTTTGTTATGGTAAAGGTGTGGTCAAGTCGATTCTCTCCCACTGTTTTCTGGTTTCCTAATACCAACCAGGGTGCTCTGGTGGTGTAGTGCCTAAGGCATTTAACTGCTAACCACAAGTCTGGCAGTTCAAACCCACCAGCCACTCCCTAGAAGGAAGGTTGGGCAATCTACTTCCATAGGGATACCACCTTGGAAACCCAAAGAGGGGTCGCTATGAGTCGGATCTCATTCTATGGCAATGGTTGTGTTGCATTTTCATTAATACTAACCAATCCTCTTCCCTTTTTCACTGCATGTTTATTTTATCTTATTTAATGTAGGCTACCCTCATGTCCCTGTCCACAGGACAAGGGTAATGTTTAGCTGATAGCCTTAGTACATGTTGTGCCTTTCATCTCATAGGCATTTGAAAATGATTATTTAAATTAAAACAATTATAATTATTTACATCTAATTTTTGGGTTTATAGTTTATTATTCATGTAACAAAATAGTTACTCCATATTATTGAATTACAAGATGGCTGAGGGAGACAATAACATATGCAGAAGGGACAGAATATATCCTGAGAATGACTGCAGAAGCTGAACCCCAAACTCACCTTGGCAGTGTGTTCACTGGAGATTTAAAATGGAATGTATATATAGAGTGTGGTTATTCTGCCATTTTCCATGTGTGCTGTTCCCAGGAGCAAAGCACACCTGCACTGAGGACAATATAGATTTTTTTTTTTTTTTTTTTACTTTATTAAGTCCTTTCCCAGCATTCAGGAAACTTTGAACCTTTCTGGCAGCCAGAAGAGCCAAGCACAGCATTCTTTTCTTAAGGGACTGCCAGCAAAATGAAGATACTATGAGTTCCTGATATTTATGGCCACATAAAGTAGACTTGCTTAAGCTAATTATTTATAAAATGTAAATATAGCATTTGTGTACTAAAGGTCAGAAACAATCACCTATAGATATTGCAAGCAAATTAACCTTAAAATGTAATTTTTAAAAAGTCAAAAGAAACTGAATGAATTTATGGGTCAATATTAAGTCTCTTTAATTTACTTAATGTATTTAAAACAGGGTTTATTTTTCCTCTCATGAAAGACAGAAATAATTCAAATCATCCTCTTAAGAATTGACCTAACCTCATTTATACAAGGCAACACTTTTTGAATTAAGCCTATTTTTTGTTTCTTATCAATATGTCTAGACTCCATCACTGTAATCTTTTTAATGATTCAATTGATTCAGTTTACAGGGTAGAATGCATTTCCATTTCTGAATTTCACATCTGAAGACACTCCATTACATTTCCTCAATAGTGATTTCCTTCACACAAAATCAGTCAAATGATAAAACACTTTTAAGTATTTTTGTTATTGTGGCAACAGGCTTGCTTGTAAAAATTGCAATTAATCCTTATTTATAGCTTTGTTTCCAATTATGCCTTCCTCTGTGAACCATTCATTTTATTTTAATCTCTCAAATATTTGTGCTAACATATTATAAACACAATCTATGACTTGACAAACTAATGAGAAAGTGCAAATTATATTTCAAAAATAAATAGTTTCTCTGAATTCACCTTTGTTAATTGTCATGTAATAACAGAAATATATGATCATACAGTGCAAAGTAAAACAGCAACACAGATGTCATAAGTCAGAGAGAAAGTAGGCAGGCAAAAAAAAGATCAAAATCATATTTAAGTTTACCTTAATTTAGAACTTTCATTTTAGAAGAATAGTTGTCTATTGTGAAGTTTTCTCAGTCATGAACCAATGCCTTATGTCATGCTTTCACTCTGCTGGGTTTCCCTACTAAGGCATACCTTTCATTTGTCATTTATTATTTCCTCCAAAAAGTACTCCTTAGAGGCCTGCACTGCACACCAAATCTCCTAAACTCAATAAATGAAGTGTAAAAAAATTGAGCCAGACTAAGGGGAAGAAAAGCAATCCTGCCAACACTCCCATCTAAATCTGTAAGTCTCCGTGTGGAGGAGAACACCGGAGTGGTGGAAATCTTATCAAATTGAAGATCGCTGGCCCTTTCCAAGAGGACAGCTGCTACTAAGACACTAGAAACTAAGACTATCTACATAAAATGTGGATCTAGTGTGAAAGGAGAGGAGCCCTGGTAGTGCACTGATTAAGCACTAGGCTGCTGACTGAAAGGTCAATGTTCTAAACCTACCAGCTGCTCCATGGAAAAAAGATGGGGCAGTTTGCTTCTGTAAAGATTAGAGCCTTGGAAACCATATGGGATAGTTCTGTTATATCCTAAAAAGTCATTATGAATTAGAATCATCTGATGGCAATGGGTTTGTTTATTTATTTATTTATTGGTTGTTGTGAAGTTAAGATGCCTTGATAGTACAATGGTTAATTGCTTGGATGCTAACCAAAAGGTTGGTGGTTGGAACCCATCTAGTCGCTCTACAGGAGAAAGACCTGGGAATCTGCTGAGCTCTGGTAGCATAGTGCTTAAGGCACTTGACTGCTAACCAGAAGGCTGGCAGTTCAAACCCATCAGCCACTCCTCAGGAGGAAGGTTGGGCAATCTACTTCCATAGTGATACTGCATTGGAAACCCAAGGAGAGGTCATTATGAGTCGAATCCTACGTGATGGCACATAACAACAACAAAACCATACATTAAAGCATAAAAAACCCTATGGGGCAGTTCTACTGTGTCATATGGGGTCACTATTGGTCAATATTGACTCAATGAAACCTAACAACAAGCATGAAATGAAAACACATAGCCCCTTGCTCCAAAAGCAGATCTTTTTCTTTTCTTCTCTGTTTTCTCTCAAGTTGTTATGGTGTTTATTTTTTTAAATTCCATTTAATGCTGAATACCCCTGAACACTCAGAACATGAAAAACTAAGTCTATATGCCTGAGTTCAGGTCCTCACTGGGGCAGAAGTGACATTGATCAGTTAGCTGAGTCAGGGGAGTAGGCAGGCAAGGTCCTATCCCAAAGATGAGGAAACAGTGGGATCACACTGGAGCTGAAGTCCCAATCTGTAGGTGTATGTTTGGTTTTCCTATCAGACTTCATTTACAAAGCACCAATCCAAAGATAAAATTATTAAGAATCACAGACAGTGAACACAAAGCGCTAAAACCCAAGTATGACACTACCTTCTGATTACAAAGTCCTGTGCACTGAGGCTGACTGAACTAGTTACTGCCATAAAGTAGACACTGGATCTAGATGATTGGAATGGATTCAACTGAAGTAAGACCTGGATCTAGATGATCGGTATGGGAGAATTTGTAAAGAAAATGAAGGAGAAAACAGGGGAATTAGGGATGAAACAATGCTACCCTTAAAACTCAGTCTTCTCCAGATTTGAGCTGGGACTTGTTTCTAGAATGGTGTCACCATTACATATTGTTTCATAATAATAGCAATAATCCATGATCTTCTCAATCACTGACAGACCAAAGTTTAAGGAAAAAAATCACAGGATATTCTTGTCTATGGAGTTGGGCCAAATGAGGATATCCATTTCAGTATGACAGTTAAAGTCTCTCACTACTACTTGGCATTCCTGAGAGCTATAGAACTCAAAGTTGCTGACTGGATCCACAAATGATCATTTTGTCACCATTATCTTGCTCCCAAGTACTGCACCAGATTCCAGAGCTGTTTACATACTCCTGCTTGTGGGTTTGACACCTATGAATGTTCTAAATAAATATAATCATACTCCTGGGAAGTGTTGTCTCTCAGGAAAAAAAAAAAAAAAAAGATGCTGATAGAAATACTTTTATAAAGGCAAATATGATTTTCTTCCATATTTTAAACCTTCAAAGTTTTCCCATTTTCCTTAGAATAAATTCTAGCTTATCTTTACAGAAAGTTTTAGCTGGCTATTTCCTATTCCTCCTATAGAACATCTAGATTAGGAACCTCTCTTATAAGCTTCCTTTGTTTAACTCTGTAAGAGTCCTTAGGAATAGTATATGGCCATTTACTTATGTATTATGTTCACAATTACTCTTAAACTCTTTGAAAAGAAAAATGACCTTTATTATTGAACCCCTAGCACTTTACAATGTCTCACTCAGTAAATGTTAGTTAAATAAATGACTTTTTATTACTATTTTAGAATATTGTCCACAGAGGAGCAAGTAAGACAAACTGATACAGTTTTGGAGAAAAAAACATGTCAGGAATATTCATTATACAATGAAATGCATCATGACTCAAGAATAATAGTTGGTGCATCTTCTCCCTATTCTTCCCACCTGGCTTGCCAGTGGAAAGAGGTTGGTAACTACATTTTCATCAGCCCACCTTCATGGTGCTTGGGAGTCATTTAGACTTCTTAACAGGCTCTATCACTGGAAGATCTTTTGCAGCCACAGCTGCTGCACATTCTACTTTGACTGCTGCTTTCTATTGCATAGGGCTAGACCACATAGCTTGCACTTTAAAACATGAGAGCAGCTGCTCTCCCATCTGCCATGACCTGACAATGGAGTTTTCCCAAGAGTGCTCAATAACTGTAACATGCTTTTACAGCAAAATGCAGAACAAAATACAGAATCAATGACTTAGGTGCCTGTGGCTGCAAAGAATATGAGATAACAAAACAGAATGAGAAACTCATTTTAAAGATGAAGATCAAACTCTTCCTGTCATTTGTTTTACAGATTTTCTTGGCTTAAGAGTCATCCAATCAGTGTGAATTTCAAGATTTTTATTAATGTTGATATTACTGAGGTTGGTAGTTGTGAAAATTTGCATTGTATGTCCTCATTATCCTTCTGTTTTTTACTCTCTAGATATGAATGTGTAGCCTGTTGCTACTGGAACAATCTTCCTACTATGGGATGATTTGCCTGAAAAAATGAAGCTAATTCATAGAAGAGTCCAGATTCACTAAGCCCTGAAATTTAGCCTACCTTTGCCAGTATTAATTGCTTGAATGTTTACATCCTTTCCAACATTTGAGCCACTATAGGTTGTTTTCTTCAGTGCAACAAAGAAAATATTAATACAGAATTTGTGCTCCTGTGAGAAACAGACCCTAAAATGTGTGGAGATCCAGAGTTAGGACAGAGTCAGTGAATATCTATCTACCCAGTTACTGAAGTCAGCAAGGTTTGTTAAGTGGTCTCAAAATGGTTCCTCTCCATGAAACTGTAACTTTTAAGGGAGTAGTGCTAGAGGAATGAACAGCATCATTTAAGTAAAATTGAATGGTTGGTCCTTTTCCACATTTGGTAAAATTCTACAAGAAAGAGGTATATTTTGAAATCAAAACAAAATATATAAATATGAAATGGCATAAAGAGTACCTTTCTCCTTGAAGCCTAAAATTCAAGGTTATGTGTAGTTCATTAATTTGGAGACTTAGAGATGGAAAAACAAACTTCTCCAACTGAAACAGATCTGTGTGAGGTCACGCACTGACATCAAGTCAATTCTGACTCACAATGACCATATTGGGTTTCCAAGGCAGTAAATCTTCATGGAAGTAGATAGCTCCATCTTCCTTCTGTGGAGCTGTGGGTAAGTTTGAACCACCAACCTTCTGGTTAGCAAACAAATGCCTTTGGCTCTGTGCCACCAGAGCTCCTTTGTGTGAAGTAAGTTGGTGAGAAATTTAGCAGGAGATAAAATTGGAGGGTTAGAGAAAACTGAGCCTTCAAGCCACTTCCAAACTTTTAAAATATTATTTGTCAAACCAAAGAAAGATATATATTTCAGCAGCAGTATAGCCTGAGGGCAAAAGACTGTGGCTGTGTTACTCCAGCTTCAAACCTTTATTTGTAAAAGACATTTGTTAGAAATCTAAAATAGATACTGTTGTTTGTTCCACAGACATTTTCAGTTAAACTTCTAATTATTTGAACTTCAAAATTGTCATATTTCATCCTTTATAATGACATCAAAATATTATTTTGTTTTGGTGGTGTGGTGTCTAAGGCATCTGACTGCTAACCAGAAGGTTGGTGGTTCAAACCCACCAGCCACTCTGCAGAAGGAAGATGGGGCAATCTACTTCTGCTAAGATTTACCACCTTGGAAACACAGTGAGGGTCACTGTGAGTCGGAATAGACTCCATGGGAGTGGGTTTGTTTTTTGTTTAGGCAAAAAAAGACCCCAGATTCAAATACATTCTATAGAGACCCATTGACTAAGCCTTAAACAGAACAAAGACAAACAAACATAATCATCTGGATGAGGAAAACCATAAGCATGAGGCCAGTGAAGTACACCAACTCACAACCATAACGTTCATACGTATTATAGAGAGCAAAAGAAATCATCACATCATGATTGGTAGCAGGTCAATCCATCACTGTCAAAAATGGGGCTACAGAAGAGGGAGGGAGGAAGGACCACGATTGGGATAAGTACATAAATGCAGTACATAAGTACATAAAATAAAAAAAAAAAAAACAGTTACAGATTGGTTTTGGGGTTTATACTTGGTAGTTGAGGTATGACTCATTGTCCTGTGGACTTCAGTCATTGTCACCAGTAACTTAACTTTTAAATTAGATAACATGTGGCTATTTTCAGTAAATTATTAAGGATATTCCCAAGCAAATACTCTAGTTCTTTGTGTGAGTATCATACTGGTTAATCTACTCTTAACCATACTCTTTCTGAAGGCAAACTGCCCCTCCTTGGGATTTCCCCAGTGTTGTCTAAGCACAGCCACACTGCTAGTTGAATGGTCAAAACAACTCAATTGCACTTATGACAAGACTCAAAATGGAGTTAGGGTTCCTGGTGTAGACCATGACCTTCCATAAACCATGTGTTTTAAAATTTAAGCTCTTATACAATTGGTTGTTGTCGTTTGGTATTATTGAGTCATTCTGACTCACTATGACCCTGTGTACAACAGAACGAAACACTGTTAGGTCCTGCACGTTCCTCATAATTGTTGCTATGTTTGAGCCATTATTGCAGCCACTGTGTCAATTCATCTCATTGATGGTCTTCCTCTTTTTTGCTAACCCTCTACTTTACCAACTATGATGTCATTCTCCAGGGACTGGTCCCTCCTGATAACATGACCAAAGTACAAGACATGAAGTCTGGCCATTCTCACTTCTCAGGTGCATTCTGAATGTACTTCTAAGACAAATTTATTTGTTCTTCTGGAAGTTGATGGTATTTTCAATAATCTTCACCAACACCACAATTCAAAGACATCAATTCTTCAGTCTTATTCATTGTCCAACTTTTCCATGCATATAAAGCAATCAAGAATACTAAGACTTGGGTTAGATGCACCTTAGTCTTTGTGGTGTGGTAAATTAGTTAGTGTGGCTTTTCTACCCGTAAGTCTTTGTAAACTCCAAGGTGGAATTTGACATGAGCAACTGAGGAGCTCCTGATTGCTAAAGTTGTCCACCTGGGTTATTTCTGTTGGGAGTGGCACAAAACAATGTTCTGGGAGGTTCCTTCTCTCTCTCAGGTGTTTAGAATTCTGATGTTAATGATTGGTTGGTTACTCTGCCGGGCTCAAAAGGAGGCCTCCTAGAGGTAGAAGAAGTCTCTTTCTAACTGCTGGCTGAGGAAAGATTCACTCCTGAGAGACACGTGCTGCTGGGAAAGAGATGCAAGAGACACACATTGCTGACAGAGACACCAAGGGACATGCACTGCTGGGAGAGAGACTGTGAAAGACTGTTGGCTGAGAGACAGAGGGCTGGGAGAGAGACTGAGCATTCTTCCTGAACTTGAATTGCAGCCTGGTGCTTCCCTAATAAACCCCACAGTCTGTGAGTTCTGTGTGGCCACTGCAGTGAATTATTGAACCCAGGAGAGAGGTAGTGGGTGCTTTGGAGGAATGGCTGGTGAGAGGGCTAGAGGAAGGCAGCATGTCTGGCCTTGCAGTAATAGGCCCTGGGCTACTGATGGTGATTCTGTCTTCCTTTTGTGGGGTTAGAGGAGGTCAGAATATGTGGCCTCCTTGCCTTTTTAGTAGTCTTCGAAGTAATATCTTTGCTTTTTAACATTTTAAAAAAGTTCTCTTGTTGCAGATTTGCTCAATGCCATGCATTGCTTGATTTCTTGACTGCTTCTTCCATAAATATTTATTGTGGATCCAAGTAAAATAAAATCTTCGAAAACTTCAATATTTTCTCTGTTTATCATGATGTTGCTTATTGGTTCAGTTTTCAGGAATTTTGCTGCTTTTATTCTAAGGTGTAATCTATATTAAAGGTCCTTTATTTTCATCATTTAGTTAGTTAGTTAGTTTATTCTTATATTTACCACATATAATTACACCCAAATTGTGTCATATTAATTATATGCCATAAAAGCATCCTCATTCTTCTATGAAGGATCTGGATATTAAAATATTAACTGTTCTGCATATTTAATTACAAAATACCTAAGTCATTTATTCAGCTATAATCTATTATGGGTGGAAAGTATATAATCTTCTTGATGATTTGCTTGATAAATGTATTTGTCTTTTTAATGAGCTTCTTTGTTAAGATGGTTAGAATGATTAATGTGCCAGAGCACATCATCAGTAACCTTGAAAACCAAAAGTCAATATTTGGGAAAAATCCTTACACAGTCAAATACAGTGCTTAAAACTGCAGAAATCTCCATGGGGATCCCAGCCAGTTGATTAGCAGGCATGTTTGATATGTTGCTATTTAAACAGGATTAAGTGTACTGGGTAAGTGATGGCAGAAAAGGGGGTGGTGTGAGCATCCTTAAAAGCAATTTTAACACAAGAATTGATAAGCCCCATTATCTCTGAAGGGTTTGATAGTTCAGATAACTAATTGTCCTGTCAGTAGGCCTGGAAAATATAGCATGAAAGCTATAATTTGCTCAGAGAAAAAAATACTTAAAAGCAAATATGCATTCCATAACATATCTGTAATTACTTTTCATTTTAATCAATTGATTAACCCTAAGAATTGCATATTACATTTTCTATTTTCTATGGATGAAAGATATTTAGTCTAGGGTATAATCATTTCATATTTTAAGAAGTTATAAGAAAAAAATCATAAAATATGAGGCAATGAAACAGAATGAGGAACTCATATTAAAGACGAAGACTAAACTCTTCTGTCATTTATTTTACAGATTTTCTTGGGCCCACAGTAATTGTGTGTAGCCCTCTTCCTCTTCAGAACAGATTGACATTATTTGGGGACACTTTTGCAAACCTCTTATTTCCTTTTCCATCTTTGCTGCACTCTTATTACTGAGTTAGAATAAAAATTCTTCCATAAATAGCATATTCCTACAAAGATAAAAGAGGAAAGGATTAAAAAGATAAAGCATATTCATACTCTCATGAAACTGATTTCTTTTACATTTCCAATTTTGTTTATACCCCAGGCAGAAGAATGAGTTGTAATTTCATGAATAAGACATTTAATCATAAATATTTAAATAAATTGCTAAGCCTTTCCAAACTAAACCCTTCCATACATGGGAGATACTGGATTATCTATTTTTACCATTTTTTGAGTTGAATGAGTCAAACTCTTTTGCCTGATGTTTTTAGTAGTGGCAGCTTGAATAGAACTGTGTTGGCATGGCTTCTGCTTACATAACATCATTTGAGCACAGCAGATATTTGAATGTAGGGTCTCTTGAGCCAAACTCCCTGTGTTCCAATTTTGTTTTTGCCCCAGTTGATTTAATGACCTAGGCAAAGTGAGAGAACATTTCTGCCTCAGCTACCTGGCCCATGTCAAAACCAACAACCACTAGAAGTACACCAGTAATCAAAAAAA